>NC_067401.1:51037054-51341697 GCF_016432865.1 Antechinus flavipes
TATAAGAACATTAATTTTCATTCTTTGCTGATTTTGAAAACAATGCTCCTTTTAAAGTTGTTTTTATCTTAATCATTACTCAGGCCTTGGAACTCTATGGCCAAGTCTATGAGCATTGATAATGTTCTTCCTTAATTACACATTTTATATATTGGAATAAAATATCACATACTATTTCCCCGAGTTTATATGGAATATGGGCAGTTTTGAATTCCCTTAGTTGTTTGTTCTGAATGTATTTTTGAATGTCATCTTGCTAAATGAAAGGAAATTTTCTTTTGCCTGCATTCCTTTCAGGTGAAAACTTGGTAGAGGTCTTCTTTTTATGTAGTAGAACTGTGGATGTTCCTCTATAGCTTTTCTGTTTATCCTTCCCAAAGGATCTAACTTGGTTTCTAAGTGTTTCTGCATCAATGATAGTTCAAATATGTTTGAAGATTTCTGTTTCCTCTTCTTCCTTGCTATATATATTGAACTAAGTGGTTTTATTTTATTATTATATATTAATACTATATATCTATTATATATTAGAAATCAGTCACCAGAAACTTCTCAATTTTGGAACATTGAATTTTGTTCCTAACTCGTAATTCTTCATTATTTTTTTCTTTAATAGTTTTTTTCAATTGAATTGTTTCTCCCCCACAACTACTTCTCTACTCCTTCCAGATTTTCTCCAGAAACAGCATCTAGAAGAGGACTGAGCACTGCAGAAATTAATGCTGTGGAAGCAATTCATAGAGCAGTGGAGTTTAACCCTCATGTTCCAAAAGTAAGCAAGCTTCTTTTCTTTTAGTATTCCAGTTTTTTGGCTTTTTTTTTTTTTAATGAAAATATCAATCTTACCTAAGATTATAAAGTCAATGGCAGATATTGGATCAAAAGCTAGATCTTCTAGCTTCTGGTTCAATAGTCTTAACTACTCTACCTTGTTTTTTTTCTCATTCGATTTAAGAGGCTATTAAGAACATTTATAAAAAATCAATAGGAATAATCACATTAGAGTTGGTGGTTGCTATCATAGTAGTCTAAAGTATATTTCTTCAGTTAGTTGTTGCTTTCACTATAGCTTTAGGGAAGAAATAGTCAAATGGCATGGTTTAAAGGAGGGTCATTCATATTTTGAATCATTAAATCAAATTTCCTGTGTTTTACTGTAAGAGTGTTTTCTAGACAAATGCCTGAGTTTTGGACCTGAGCTGGACAAAGACTGGAGACAAATAGATTAAAATAATCAATGATAGGAAACAGATGTGGAAGTTCCCAGAACCGCTGAGTTGATGTTTGTGTAGTCCCTGATGAAACTGTGTACCAGTTTCATTTTTCTTTGTTACACACCCGATCAGCATGGTTTATTGAATAATATTTATGTGTTCTCACCTACCATTGAATATTGGTTGTCATTTTTTAAGACATATTAAAAATTCTTAAAAATTTTTTAAAAATAAACACTGTCTATTATATTGAGAAAAAGTTTTAGTTGCAGTTAAGTATAATACAAGATAAGATTATGGAACTTGGAAACTGAAAAACTCTAAAGGGATTAATCATCAAGAAATAATTTCCAAAAACAGAGTATACAGATATGAGGCCTTTACTTAGAGCCTTGTTGGCCAACTGCCCCTAGGCAGATAGGCAGAGCCTATAACATGAGATACTAACAGTGTGCTTGATTTAGGAGTCAGCAGAGCTAAGCTTTAAATTTGATTTTGACACAAATTGTATGATAACCTCAGTGTCAGTTCTTTTATCTGTAAGATGGAGTTAGATGATAATACTATTCTTACCTCCCTTGTGAAGTTATTATTGGGAAAATATTTTATAAATCCTAAAGTGCTATGCACAAATGCAATTACTAATAAATGATAAACTCATGTGAAGATAAGCAGTATTAGTCAGAATTGCCTAGAAAATAATTGTCTTAGCACTAATCACTTGGTATTTTTGTACCTTGATAAATTTATCCCTTCATTATATAAAACTAATAATCTTAATGTTTTTAATGAAAAAAGTAATGTATTTTAGTATTGCTATTGATAATAGTGATACCAAAAAAAAGGCTTTTTTTATATGGGAAGGCAAATAGAATAGCTATTGAAAACACTTCCAATTAGGTAAAGTCCATTAGGCCATTTAGAAAGCTGTTCAGCTAACACCACTTTAGTTGAAGAAAAATATAGTCATCTTATAACTTATAAAATTAAGTTGTTAAACATTTTTTGTAAAAAATGTAAAAATTTTTGTAAATTGCATTGAAGAGATATTTTCCTTAAGATTTTCAGTAATAAGCCTTGCTTTAATTTTTTTTACTTAAAAAATAATTTTCATTAGTAATTTATTAAAAACAAAACAGCTTGTACTTTTTAGCCAGTTCAACAAATGGCCTGATGGGAAGAGGGGACTTTCTTGAATAATAGATGAGGTGATGACCCAACTTTTATGATTATGCTCAATTAAAAGTTGAATTGTGCTACAAAATAACATTATTTTTAAAAGGTGGAATCCTTATACTGAACCCTATCAAATAGAACATTCATTAAGGTATTTCTGAGAAACTCTGAGTCCTTACAATCTGGACAGTGTCCCACTTAAATAACATTAACGTTATATGAACTGACACAGCTCTGGAATTTGCGGCTATCTGTTTTTGCTACAGTCATACATTGATGAAGTATGTTCAGGCTTCTCTCTCTTTTTTCCCCCTTGTCATGCTATATTCCTAACTCTCAGCTAGGGCCAAGCAAACATAAAGGACTTTAGGGAGGGGCTTCTTTTGCAACCTCTGTAGAGGATCATGATAACTTCTTTAACCTAATGAACAATGACATTTTCAACATTTTAAAAAGCCTTTTCATTTCTTCTTACAAATTTTTTATGCAAATTTGGCATAAATTATCATATGAGACATAACAGTAAAATGACAAAGGATAAAGTTGATTTAGCAGAGAATGTTTGTTGGCAGCTTTCCATACAACTCTAATAGGAATGACTGTAGGTCTAGTGCTGTGCAATTTGTTAAAGCTGGAAACTATTAGAAGTGCAATGGAGAAAGATCACATAAATTTCTCCAGGCTATGCATTTTCTTTTAGGTATTTCATTAATATTGATTGTTTGTACAGACCTTTGATTCTTCCTAGTAAATTTCAGTACCCAACAGTTATGATAACCTTGTGATCTTGGTTTGGAGTTTGAATATTCTGTTTATACCAATTAGTATTCTAGTTTTTTATTTGATTATGCAATTTATGTATATTATTATTATATATGTATTTTATGTTCAGGCAGATTGGGGAAGCCTTTTACAGTTTAGTTCTCCAGAAATTCTAATTCATCTTCCTGCTTTCAGGCCTGCTATATCTAGGCACTTCTATATGTATGGGTGTCTGTCTCATACTCTGAAATACCTTTAGAACAAAAGATTCCAAAATGTTACTTATGATCTTATTTACTTTTTTCATGTTCCTTTCCACTAGCCATAAGTTTCTGTTCTCCAAGTTTTGAATATAAAGTATCTTTTAATACTGTTAAGATTTTTAGTTATCCTTTGTACATGCATTGCTAAGAATGGAAATATCAGCTATAGTGTTAGATTATGAAACCTCCAGAGACATAAATAAAGCTGACATCTTTCTGAAGTATTTGTTATCTTCCTAGGCTTCAGTTTCCTTCTTTATAAAAAGTAGAGATTAGCCTAGATTCACAATCTGTGAACTTGGTTTTAAAAAATATTTTGGTAACTGCATTTCATTATAATTATTGTCCTTTGTAACCTTAGGTATTTTGTGCCTTTAAAATCTTTCTTTTGAGAAGTGGGCCATAGGCTTTACCAGATTGCCAGAGGGATGGGTCCATGACATACAAAAGGGTTCCTTCCAGTGCAACTACTCTGACTAAAAATAAGAGTGTCTCATTGAAAGTTTTCCTATTTTTGTATTACCTGGATTGATTGTCACCGAAGAGCATTGCTTCCTCCCTAGTATGCTCATCTGATTGTCCCTTTTCTTTTTCTTGCCTGAGCAGTTCTGTTTCCCCATAAATGCCAAGTTGTGCTTTCAAGACAGATAGGAATTAACTTGTTTAAATCCTGATGATATCCTGAGGAAACCTTGTTTATGTTTTACAGAATATATGTAGTCAACAGTTGACAAGTTTTTAATATTTATTATGTGCCAAACATTAGAGATACAAAGTAAAAGTAAAAACAGTTCCTGTCTTCAAGGTGCCTACATTCTAATGTGGAAATCAAAATGTACAACAAGTTATGTAACATATAGTAGTTAAGCAGATTAGTCAAAAGAAAGAGGACTTGTTTTGAAAATATCCATGTCTTGAATTTGTGTTCAGGAGTACATTTTTCTCTTCGCCTTTTTTTTTTTTTAATTTCTTGTTTAATAATAAAACTGCTTTTAGTCTGGTGCTGGCAAGAAAGCTGGCTTTGCCTGGGGCTTTTATAGTTGCAAAGGGATTTTTAAAATAATAAGTAAATATGTAGAATATAAAGTCTGTTCTGGTTAGTCTGTAGCACTTTGAAACCTTCAGGACGTTGTATACACCCCAGATCATAGCCCATGCTTTTAATCATGAGGGCTCTATCAAGTTCCTGCTTCACTAGCCAGAATTCCTGTCCGACAGCAGCACAGAATTACAAGGGGGACAAGATGAGATCATGAATGAAGGAATAACGAGAGGTAAGATGGTTATAGATGCTGATCCACACACAGGGCCAGTGGAACCTGCTTCTGGCTGCTTGAGTGTCCCTGTTATCCAAACAATGAAGGCAATTAAAATGTCAGATATACATATTGAGTGGATGATGCCTCCCTTTGCCTTCCCTTCAGTATAGGATCATAGCCCCTATGTCTTGAGGCTATTGAGGATAGGTATAGCAGCTGCTCCTTATACAGAGCCACGTGGCTCTCTGTTTTCAGCTCGCTTGTCCAGTTTCATAGAATGTGCACTGAGAATGATAATTGCAGAGAGAAATTGGCATTTGTGTGCATGACTGATCAAGAGCAAAGCAACTTAATTTCAGATGCTCTCAGACAGATTTGTCTTTAACCTCTGCCTTTACAAGGAAGAAGATTATAGAGCATTATCATTACTTCAGTTCAAAATTTTATTGCAGTTGGCCAAACCATTGCAAGTTATAGAGCTGGGGGTAGATATAAGGTGATCTTTAAAATAAATTATAAAGATCAAAGCATAACAAACTTAGAGTTAGTTTTAGCATAATAATAGGTATTATTTTAGAGCTTTTATCATAAAGGTAATTATCAGAACACTGTATCACCTTGTTACTCTAACCCTGTGACCAGTATAAATAAGTTCCAGGAGATATTTGCTTTCTGACAGAAACAGATTTCTGTGACAACCTGTTTAATTTGAGAGTTCGATTGACCTATTGCTTTAAAAGAGCCAATTTTTTTAGCTTAGCTTTTCATTTTGTTACTTTATTAAAAGATATTCTTATTTTATCTTTTTCTGGATTGCATATACTTCCAGTTGAACATGAAACAAATATAATAGCATTTCTAATTTGTGCTTATTTCTTATTTTTCATTGAGCTTTTACCCTTTTTTATACATATTCATTTTAAAGTAAAATAATTAAACAAACATTTAAATCATACAATTATAGATTAAGAATTGGAAGGAATCAGAGAAGCAACTAGGCAAATCTTTTTTTATAGTTGAGGAAATAAAGACCCAGAGGGCTTAGGTGACTTTGCTTAATGTCACACAAATTAGTGATAGACTCAGAATTTTAATTCCAATCCTCTTGAAATCCATCATTCTTTCTACTATACCATGATGAAGGAATGGCTTCTGTTTTGCACACATAGTTGGAAAATTCTTAATGTACTTTAGGAATCTTAAGTTTCATTGGTGTGAATACAGTATCGATAATTTCACAGCATCCTCTTTGCTTTAGTGACTGACTGGTCTTTTTACTACAATTCTGTGACCAGCAAAGTTCATTAACAGGTTACCAAACTCCAAGTGCTACACCTCTGTATATAATTAGGTTGTTCCTCCAACAACAGAAACATAATCCATCACTAGACTTGTACTTGAAGGTTTTCTAGCTTTCTAGCAGAACTTATGTTCTCCTGGGGTAACCTTCAAGAATCCAAGATTATTGGGAAAATAATTTAGTAAAGAATCCTAAAGTTTCAGCTATATATGTTAGAATGAGTTAGCTAATAAACAGAGTAAGTACCATGTGTTAAGTAGTATATTGGGTGTTGCAGAAACACACAAAAAACATGGTTATGATACTCAAGGAAATCCATAATTTCAAATCTTGTCTTGATTATTGCAGTAGCCTCTTACATTTGTTCATCTGGCTTATCTTCTCTCCCCTTTCCAAATAATTTCTACATTGCTGTCATGCCAGATTGATCATCCTAAAACATAAATCTTTCTCCTATTCAAAAATCTTTAGTGATACTCTGTTCCCTCTAGGTTAAGATATAAAATCTATAGTATGATATTAAAACCTCTTCTATCTTACTGCTGCAAATTCCTCCCAATTGATTTCATATCCCATCTTTTAAAGAGCTCTCTCTTCTCATCAGTTGTTTCTGAATAGTACATGCTATCTCCTGACTCTATGAAATTGCGTCTGCTGTCCCCTCATGTCTAGAATTCACTCTATTTTCATCTCCCCCTCTTAAAATTCCTAGCTTCCTAATTCTTGGTGATCCCTACTTCTTTAAGTAGGATTATATTTTGGTCCTTTGTATTTAATAACTTGTGTACATTTTATATTCCCTCAGTAGCATGTAGGCTTCTTAAAGGCTAAGGCTATTTCTTTTTTTATCTTTGTATCCTCAGTGCCTAGCATAGTGCCTTGCATATAGTGATATTTAATAAATGTTAGTTGGGATGATTGGATTAGATATACAATTTGAAATTAGGTAAGAGATGGAATGAAATAACATCATTTTTTATTTCCAACATTTTCAGTTAAGTGGAGAATTTTTCTTGAATTTTAGATCAACTTTTTAAAAGCTTAGAATAATATAAAATTTTCATTTGTGATAAAGGTATAAAATATTTTAATTTGAATCATTAGGCAAAATTTGATAATATGTCAATAAATTATTGCAAGGAAAAATTTAAAAATTGCAGATTTGTTTTCCTAGGGAACTGCATGGATTTATTTTCTCACAAATATGTTTTATAAGTTTGCATGTGTGTATGTAGATACACATATGAGGTTGTAGATAGAGCGATTGAGTTTGGAAGACCAGGATTCAAGTCCTATTCCCTAATACCAATTGGCCATGTAACTCTCTAAATCTGTTAAGTTGTAGAAAAGCTGCTGGAGGAAATTTCCTGCCTGGGATTTTTCTATATCTATGAAATAGCAGGTCTGAACAAAAGAAAAAAATCTCATATATGTTTGAGTGCTTTTATCATTTGAATTATTAAACAAATTATTATGTTGAGAAAGTATTTCTTGTGACTCTTCAAATGATTTTTAATAAGATAAAAATTATTCTAATACCTTGGTTCAAGTGAATGTCTAGCAGTATTCTCTGTAGCTATGTACAACATTTGGAATCCAAGGTTTTAGTTAATAATAAACTAAAATCTTCAGTAGTGTAAATATAAGATAATTGCAATATTTTTACAGTTCCATGTGAGCTGGTATTTGTAAAATGAGCTTTAATGGAAAATTCCTCTGTGTTAAATAGGTCTCAAAATTAAGATATTAAATATTTGTTATTTTCAGGTAGAGGTTTTCCTGTGATTGCAGTATTGTGTGTGTGTGTGTGTGTGTGCGTGTGTGCATGTGCATGCGCATGGCGAGTGTGAGCACTTCCTATTGAAGCACTTAGTGCACTTGTGGCACATTCAGCACAGAGAGCATAAGGAGTCATGTCAGAGGTCAGATATTTGAGCCAGTTTTCCCACAGCCGCCTGGTGTGAGTGATCTTTTACTATGTTTAAAAAAAAATGGAAGAGGATTAAAGGGGATTAGAAAGAATATTACCCTCCCAAGTATAGGCCCAAGGCACTAAGAGAGAGAACCCAGCCAGGCAGCAAATGGGCTTTGCTTGACCAGGGCACAACCTTTGCTGCATTCCTTTAAGAAACTGAATGAGAAATGTTAAGTCCCCAAACTGGATTAGTAAATAATCTCATAGTTTGTGACATCTGCTGAAATAAATTGATGAGCAGGCTGCATTCTTACACTTTGAGGAGAGAGTCAGAAACATCTAGAGCAAAAATGATTAAAGGTGGGGATTAAGCATAGTCATTATCTAAGAGGACTATTTCATAAACAAATTGGAAAAAAATTTATTTATATATATTTAGTTGATTGAAGTGAGCTGTGCATTTAGGTGCATATATTAGAAGCATTTTATAATTCAAGACTTAATGGTCTCCTTTAAAATTTTTTGAAACTGTTCTCAACTAACATGCATTACAGGACTATAGAATCTCAGTTTTGCAAATTTCTCTCTTGGATTTCTGTCCTTTTTACTTTGGCCTTTATAAAAACCATGGGAACCACACTGTTGATTTGAAGTGAAAGAATATGTTTCTTATGCAACACATCTGCAAGTAGGAACTTTTTCCCTTGCATTTTATAACAAGCTAGTGTGGTTTGGCTATTATGACTCATAATTCAGTATCAGATTGTTTATAACCAATGAGAGTTTTCTGAACCCATTTCAGTCAGAGCCCTGCCTGAATGGAGAAAAGCCAGATTGGCCAGCTAAATAATATTGAATGGTATTATCATGGATAATAAAGATAACATATGTTCAAGTGGACATTTCAGTTTCCATCTTCATTTCAGTATGGTTGATGAATACATTATCCATTATTGCTCTGCTTTTGATAATGATTTTAATGACAAAGAAGGGTTTTTATGTTAGAGTAAAAGATGGATTTCAGAATAAAGTTTGGCAACACTTATTAATTCTAGTTGTCCTTCCTGAAAATTCAGGAATAAGAGGAAAAAAGGAAAAGTTCTCTCTGTGCAGTGTTCCCCAGCATAGTACTTTGTAAAATTTTTGTTTTATTATGTTGCTAACATCTTCATTTTTGTTTTTCTCAGGGGTGTTCATGGGGAAATTATTTGTCAACTGACTTTCTCAGCTTCTGTTTCAATTTTAATCTTGGGGAAACTTTATTCCTTTTGTCATTATTGTGGCCAATGAGAATATTATTAACTTTGAGAATCTTGTGTATGTGTGTGTGGTTTTTTAAATTAGTATTTAACATACCCACACTGCTCTTCTGGATCCTCGGCCTTATCATGAATCTGTCACTCAAAGTACCCAGAGATTTCATTATAGCAGACAAGCTTCCTAACATTTTGAGATCTGTGTTTTTGTGAAGTTTGGGTCTAATCCAGATAACTTCACTTTCTTTTCTTCTCTTGTGTGTCTTTGTGTGTGTTATTCTTCCAGTACTTACTTGAAATGAAAAGTTTAATATTACCCCCAGAACATATTCTGAAACGGGGGGACAGTGAGGCAGTTGCCTATGCTTTCTTTCATCTTCAGCACTGGAAGCGAATAGAAGGTGCCCTTAATCTGTTGCAGTGTACGTGGGAAGGCAGTAAGTATTCTTTTTCCAACTCTTCTAGCTAATCTCTCTGACTTTATTCACAGCATTCACAAGCAGTCTGCTTTAATGAGATTGTGTTAGCTTCCTTAAGGCTTTGTTGTTCAGATTAGTTTCAAAGTGAACTCAATACTATTATGTTTGGTTTGTTACTGGAAATGCTTAATTCACTTATCTTGATGCCACATTTGGGGTGGGACAGAAGCTGCAATCTTAACCAGGAAAATGCAGGTAGCTAGATGTAGTGATATACTATGCAAACATATATTAAAGTATATGGTTATAGGGAACTCTTCTGCAGATCTCCATGTCAGGTCCTATTCTAATGTCTCATCATGGCCTGGAGGTGACTCTTGGCTCTCAAAAACAGTGTAAGCAGAGATCGACCTCTGACAGGTCCCACTGAGCTATCCAGACTTCAAGACTGGATCTTGACAGATGTTAGTTATGTCTATCAATTGAGGACCAGTTCAGCTCAGTTGGTAAGGCTTTTCCCTAGAGGATTTTGTTTTGGGTTTGTTTGTTTGTTTGTTTTTTGGACAAAGTTCATGAAATTTTCTGCTAGGACATGGTAGGGTAGCAGTCTACATTGAGAAGCGTAGGACACTTTACCAGACTTTTCCATGTTTATTTAATTATTTTAAGAATTTCTGTGCAAGAAGTTATGGAGCTAAGTTTTTTTTTTTTTTTTTAAGCTTCTTAGGTAATAAATAGACCAGAAAGTATAGATATATAATTAAATACCTGTTTTTTAGCATTTGGAATTCTTATAGTCACTCTCATTATACAAAATGAATTCAAATGGTTTGCCTTCAGAAACTACAGTTTTATTTTTAAACATTCATTCGGAAAATCGAATAAGAATAAGTAATAAAGTATAACTTTCTTTTCATTCTTCTTTCCTATAACTTCACCATAATATTATTCATTTTTTCATGAATAATCATGACTCATTAATTTTTTCACTTAATTTACAACTTTGAACATATCATTTACTCTGTTGTACTTGGTAACATACAAAATGGTGTAAGTGAAAGATATTTAAAAGCATTATCCATATCAAATTAAATCCATATTTAAAAAAAGATACTCAATGGCCAGTAGCCCATAAAAGCCCATAAGGTCAACACTTCCCAGTATTGACTAAAGGAAAGACTTAGCTGAATTGAGGCCCTTACAAGGAGTCTACAACAATTTTTTAACACTTCCCATTTTATGCACAACTCCTTAGAGAAACTATTAGAGCTTGCTCCGAGGTGAACCAAGATCAAAAGCAACTCTGTTGATGGGCTTCTTTAGCTGTAACCTGAGGAATCACATGTAGAAGTCTCTTTGGAATAAAGTCAGCTGCCCACAAAGTGAGGAAAATAATCCCAGAAAGCAAATGTAAAGTACTAAATAAGTAAAGGATAAGAGTTGATCTTTTCAAGGTTGGGAAGAATTGGTGAAACTTGCTTGGTTGTTTTGTAAAACACGGTTATCTTGCCTATCTTGCTACAGGAGCAGCAGGAAGAGGACTCTTTAAGTAGTCAAAGTTTGTCTTCCATGTAGCTTTATATTTTCCTTTCTATGCCCTGTTTCATGGCTCCCTGTCTCCCAGTGTCCCAGTGTCCTCGTGGTCCTTAGTCTTTTCATAAATCAGTAATTGTTCAAAGAAAGGAACTATAATATTCATTCACATTGATAATTCTCCCACAGAAGCTTTTCCAATTCCCCCCACTCTCCAGCTTCTTACCTTAGTCATATTACTCTCAACAGAAAACCCCAGCTCTTCCTTTCTCAAAGTATCTGAGGGAGAAACAGGAAGTAATCTCTATCAGGCAAACCAAATGAAATCATCATCTCCATTGCTCCTCTGACCATTGTCTCCTCTCAGACACTGGCAAAGACATTACCCTTAACTCAAGAACCTTGGGGGAAAGTAGTGCTTCTAATCTAGTGCCCTCAACGCTAGACCCTGGGCAGATGGGGCCTGCCAAGTACTTCTGCAGGTGCTGGGTGTGGCAGCCATGGTCACTGGAGACATGGACCATGGATTTCTTGCACCAGAGTCCTTGGCCCTGACTAGCGATTTCACTTGTGCAACTGATAAGGTTTTTTCAGTGGAAATGGCATTTTTAAAAAGAAGCCTTAACATCTTCTGGATCCTGGGACCTTTTGGTCTGATTTGTAGCTAAAACCTTTTATATGGGTTGCTTGCCATACTGATATGTGTTATAGTCACTCTCATTATGCAAAATGAATTTAGATGGTTTGCCTTCAGAAACTCTTGAAAGCAGGGATTGTCTTACTCTTCCCTTGGTATCTCCCACACTTAGTGTAGTGCTTTGCATATAGTAGGTGTTTAATAACTGCTTTATTCATTCATTTTTATTTACTTTGAGAATGCTATGTAGCTTTTCACGGAAGTACAGCATTAATGCAAATATTTTGCTTTTGTTTCCCTTAGCCTTTAGAATGATTCCATACCCATTAGAGAAAGGCCATCTATTTTACCCTTATCCCAGCTGCACAGAGACAGCCGACAGAGAACTATTACCCAGTAAGTGAATTTTTCATGTTTTTTGGGTTATGCAACTACATTTTCTTTCGTAATTTTGACCTTCAATTTTTGAAGCATTTTCATTTCAACTCAGAGCATTGTATAAATCTAACTTGCTGTCTTAACTATCCTCAATATTGTCTTTTTAAAAATAAATTATTATTGATATCTTCTGGTTTTTCACCATCTATATTTCCTTAGTATATCCTTCTCCTTCCATTCCCCAAAGTGTCATTCCTTATTAAAACAAAAAAACAAAAAAACAAAAAAGAAAACAAAAAAAGTCTGGTAAAACTAATCAACAATGCATTGTTTAATTGAACAAGCGGTAAAAAAAGAATATCATTATTATTATATTTTTGAATGACAAGATTGTTTACTATGCCAGGCATTAGTGTCCCTACTCAAATATAGGTAGACTTTAATTTATATTCTTTGGAAGAAAATGTTTTGTAAAGTCCAGTAATAGACTGATTGTTTTCTTATCTAAAGCAGCATGGATTCAGTTATTGTTACTTTCACTATTTGTGGATTAAGTCGGGAGGAGGAGGGGAATCCTCACAAAAATTTAATTGTCCATGCCCTAAAAAATCTGCACCTTTTCATTATCCTCATCTGATTGTCTTTCCTAACTTGTCCTACAATAGCAACTCTCTTAAAAGCTATGAAATGGTTGAAGATTGCCTTCCATAGCTTTTAGCTTTCTTTTTTTTATGCCCTATCTCTATTCTCTAATGTTCTCATGGTCCCCCAAAATAAATCTCCTCACAAATAAATATCTACCTCAAAGACAAAAACTACAAAACTCATTCACACTGAGAATTATCCCATAGGACTCATTCAGATCTTGTTTACCATCCTTAAGCGTTTAACTCTATCATTCTCAGCAGAAATTCTCAGCTCTTGGTCTCCTTAAAAAAAAAAAAAAATTTTTTTGAGAGTAGGATATCTTGATTTTCTTTCCTTTCACCTAAAAATTTGTATTGTCATGTGATATTTTTGTTCCTCCTCTTATCCTAGGCCCACTTCTCCTTGTGCTCCTTTCCTGCTTCCCTTACTTGTTCCTCATTCTCTTTATTATCCCTCTTCTCTCTTGAATCTTCAATATCTCCCTTTCTACTGGCATCTTTCCTGAGCCTCTGTCCTTACAAATAAAACACAGAAACATGTCTTCAAAGCCCTGCTACTTATTAGAACTACTATACATCCATCTCCTTTAAATTTCTCAAAAAGTGGTAGACATTTCTGCTTCTGTTTTCTCATCAGCAGCCCCTCAGTACAGTAAGGCTTCTGCTGCCAACTCTTCACTGAAACTGGGACTTTCAAAATTATCTCATGTTAGCAGCAGAGATAAAAGGGAACGTAGAGATTGCTGTGTCCAATCCTCTCTTTTAAAGTTGAAGAGATCCCATGACTGGGCTTCTACCCCAAGAAAGCTACTGATAAAAACAAAGTCCCCAGATATTCCAAGATAGTTAAGAGCAGCACTTTTTGTGATAACTAAGAGTTGGAAACCAAGGATATGCCCATCATCTAGGGAATAGCTAAGCAAAATTGATCCATGAATGTAATATAATATTTCTGTGTTATAAGAGATGATTTTGATGGTGAATACAGGGAAGCATGGGAAAATCTACCTGAGGTAATGCAGAATGAAGTCAGCAGAGCCAAGAAAACAACAACATAAATGGAAAGAATAACCATACATAAAATAGCCAAAATTAAATGTCATAAAAATACGAAGCTCAAACAGGACTTAAATGAAGAGCTATGAGAAGACACCCACCTATCCTTTCATTGAGGTAGGAAGTCCACAGGCATTATACATTGCAGACATTTTTAAACTTTCTCAATATATCTGTCAGTTGTGCCAATCCTTTTTTTCCCCTCTCTAAAAAAATACTGGTAGTCACATGGAATGACTCTCTGGGAAGGAAAAGGAGATGGGTACTTCGTGATACTAAGATAATATAAGAAACAGAAAATGTTTTTATACTTATTTCTTTTAAAAAGTAATATTCTTCAAACACCTTCCATTCTTTCTGTTTCCATTGTTTTGGCCTCTTTTCCTCCCATTTAACCTCCTAAAATAGTCTTCCACCACAGCTCATGACACTGGAGCGAGCAGGAAGAACTGAGTTCAAATCTAGCCTCCGACACTAGTATGACCCTGGCCAAGTCATTTAATCTCACTTTCCTCAACTGTAAAATAGGGATAATAACAACACCTAACTAACTGAGTTGTTTTGGGATCAAATGAGATAAAACTTGTAAAGTACTAAGCTGCATTATTAATTCTTATTGCCTTCTCCTTCCCTCTCTGCCTCCAGGATCTTCTTCAGTCTGTCCTAGGTACAGATGAAGCTTCCTAAAGCTCACTTCTGATCATGTTACTTCCCAACTCCACATCTTATGGTGGCTTCACATTACTTAGAACAAAGCTTCTTAAACCCCAAACCAAGCTTCCTTTGCCTTTTGGCTTCGACTGTTCTTCTCCCTTACTTTTGCCTATTTAAAATCTTGAAATACCTTAAATGCCAGCTTCTTCAGGGGCCCTCCCTCGCACCTCAATAACATATAATCCTAACTTTCTCTGAATCCCAGATCACTTTGTAACTCTTCTGTAAGACTTATTGAGTGCTGCCATTTGGCACAGTTATTTGTGTGCATATCTGTTATGGAAAATGTTCCATAAATTTTTTGTTGTTCGTGTGACTGAAATAATTGATGAAATTAAAGTTGCTCCCATTCCCAGAGGAATTTGCATTTTAATGATTGGGATCAGAATTTCTAAGCCAAAAGAAGGAATTTCTAATTGTAGAATTTCAATGAGGGATGTGGAGGAAAGGCAATGGGGGGCAGTCTTTCTTGCCTCTGAAATTGTGCTTCGAAAATAGCTATATTCTCTTCCTAGACATAAGGCCAGGCCTGGATAATAATATAACTAAAACCAGAATTCTCTGTAAGGCCACAATTTTGGCAGCATGCCTGTTGGCAAGGCTGAGTTAATGCTAACTCCACAGATATGGATGCTGCCTGCTGATTTACAAATTGGGGGTGGGGTTGCATGCTCTGGTTTTTTTTTTTTTTCTTTGTCTATATTGTGTCTCTGTATGTCAGATGACTTTGTAGAACAGACAGATTTTTTTTTAATAACATGAAATCCTAATGCCTACAAGTGTTTAATACTTTTTGTTTTTAATCCTTCTTCACCCTTGATTTGACTTATTACATACTGGGATTTATTTGTGAGCTTCAGAATGAAGGTCAAACTGGAACTATTTCCTTTGTTCACTCACATATTTAGTAGAGTCTTCTATAATACCCCCTGATAATTTTTTCTGTGCAAACCAGTGATGAAATCTGAAATTTGGCTCCAAGGGAGTGCTTCTCTCTTAGTCATCTATTATCTTGAGGTATTAACTGAACATTGACTGACAAGTCATTCTCTTTAGAAAGCCATCCAAAAAGAAATAATTAGGACCTTCACACAGCGTGAACACTTCACATTTTAGAAAACTATGTAGCCATAGATATGCGATAGCTATGACAAAGTTCTGGCATCTGTCCCCTGCTACTACCTTTATGCAGGAGACTTTATGAGAATCACTGGCACACATCAAAACTGTATGTTCCCTCTTTTCTAAAGGACATATGATGTTCTGTCTTTGCCTAGGAGAATTAGACTAGGAGAGTGAGGGGCTCAGAGGTATTATCTAGGAAGCTTTGTCCAATGTTTGCATGCAGGACAGATCTGAGGGGATAAGATACTTGAGGCAGAGTCAGGGAGGCTATTTGGGGGGAGTTCAGGTGAGAGATAATAAATGAGGATGATGGCAGTGGAGAGGGAATATAAGGGATGTGGTTGAAAGAATAGTGAAACCAGATACTATGTCTGCCTGGTGGAGGCAGGTCACAGATGGGTTGCTATGTTAGAAGCCTGGCTGCTATAATCCTGCTTAGACTATAAGATGGTTCTTATTTTTCATATATGGTCAGTATTTTCTTGATGTGAACATAACGTAGATCCTTGAATATTAATCCTGTCTATAATAGAATGTTAGGTTTTGTAATGCATGTGGTAAATTTAGCAAAGGAGATACAAAAATATTACAGCTACAGAAAAAATGAAGTTAGATGTATTAAATCTTGTAAATGTGTTTAAAGAAAGTATAATTTATCACTGACATCCTTAAGACTGCTTTGAATTGGTTGTCTTTCACATAATACTGGATGTTGCTTCAGGAATCTCTGGGTTGACGGCCAAATATGGGCCTTCAGCTTTGTAGCCCATGAAATCGTAGCACGGGCACTTGCTTCAGTACTGGCACTCACACATTCTTGCATCATTTAAAATCAGCAATCATCAGTAACACACACTTCCATGTGGCCTGGGATTTACCAATTTTCTTTGTTTCTTCTTAATTTTTCTACTTATAAAAATTACTTTTACTTGAAATTGCTATAATTGTAGATAAAGTTAGACACTCTTTAGGATAATGTGTAATTATTCTGACTTTTTTTTTCTTGCAGCATTTCATCATGTTTCTGTTTACCCAAAGAAGGAACTTCCTTTTTTCATTCACTTCACAGCAGGCCTGTGTTCCTCTACAGCAATGCTTGCCCTTCTCACCCATCAGTTTCCTGAAATCATGGGTGTTTTTGCTAAAGCTGTAAGTATGGTCTCAAGGACTTGCTTAGAATATTTGTGAGACACACAGGAAACTGTTCTGATTTGTCTGTGCAATCCAGTTGAGATGTGAAAAATGTGCATTTAGAGTAATTATGAGTCATGTCTTGTATAGTTGCTGCCATGGAGCCATCAAATTTGGGTCTTAGATGATTTGACCTATGATTCTGTAACTTTAACAAAAAACTTGAAAGAGTGCAGTGCTGAACATTATAAAGTTGGTCCCTATAGATCATTCTTCATAGTAATACAGCACTCATTACTAACTTAAGAACAATCCAGTTTTTCTTGGCTTGCTTACCATTATTGTATGTTTTGTTTGGCATTTTAAAAAAAATTCCATATTTTATGAACAAGGCTTCTGGTTTTCCATTTAATCTAAATCATTAGTTCTAAGATCCACTCAATTTAAGTTAAATTTAGTAATATAGCCAGAGTGATGCAAGAAGATGATTAGATCAGCTGCCCAGGATACAGAATGTGATTTGACTTGAAAGTTGCCCCTGGCCACTGCATCTCATTTGCTGTCCTGATTTGAACACATCACCATTGGGTTCTATGTCCCAGGCAGTGCTTGTATGCTGAAGTTCAAAGAACTCATGCCTCACGGTGTCAGTATCTTCATCAAGGATAAAGAGATACAGTTCTTGGAATGTGTGAAGTATAAAAATAACATCTTACATCTTTGAGTGACCTTATATATTAATATGTATTGGTGCTAAGAGAAAACTCAAAAACAGAACCCTTTTCATTTTCAAGTCTTCCACTGCTATTTTCTTATACATCTTTCCACCTTCACACTGGAGACATTAAAAGATGATAAGAATTGGAACATATCAAGAAAAAGGTGATACTTCACTCAATTAAAGACCTTACTTTCCAATGTTTAGATTCAAGGAAAGATATTGCATTGTAGGTTAGTGGTTCTATCAGCAGTGATACTTGAAGTCAGAAATTTTTTTTGGGGGGGTGGGGGAGGTAACAGAGAGGGTCAAAAAAAATCCTTCATTCTTCATAAAGTTTTTATCTGTTTTTCCTCCAGCTGTTTTTTCTCAACCTCCCTCCCCCCCCCCCCCTCCATGGTTTTAAAACCTATTTAAGTGACAGCCTATTCTGTGCCTTAAAGATCAGCTGGTTTTCCTCTAGCATCAGTGTTATGATTGCTGGTCCCCCTCCCCCCCACTTTTCCCTGAAGGTCAGCTTCACAATGTGTTAAGTTGCCACTGGCACTTAGCCTGGGAATCTGAGTTTGCACTTGATCATTGGTCAAGCCTCAAGAAGACTGACTCTACACTGTTGTTTAAGAATGGATATTTAGATTGGAAACAAATTATTCTGTTTCCTTTTAGTATAAAAAGGGAGCTTATTGATCACACTGTTACTGTTTCCTGTAGTGCTACTGGGTAAGGAAAGAGATTATTCTATAGAATTCTGCTTGCATTATTTTTCATGGAGAGGAATGGATTCCAAAGAGAATCCTATCCATTTCACAGTTTGAAGAAAGATTATAACGTGCATATGGGTTCCTGGAAACTTAGAGAGAGAACTTGTTTCTAGGTATATGAAAGAGTAGCTGGGTCAGTAAGGAAGAAGATGAATCTGGAATAGACTTGTAGATATTGGAACAACTGACCTTATTCCCTTGAGAGTAGTAGCCAAGAGCTTGGGTGGAGTATAGTGTTTACACCATCTATGATAGATTGGATGTAGTGCCTGCCATGATCTGCAAGATCACTGATCTTATAAGAACCACATGGACTAAATAGACTTCTGGTAGCGTATAATCCACACCCATTATTCTCTTTATGAATAAATAGCGAATTTTGAGGTGAAACCTTTTATAGATTAAAATGTAATCAAGCCAAGTAATCTATGCTGCAAAAATTCCTTGTACTATTAAAGCCTCTAGTTCTTGTAGAATAGACTTTTCACCATTAACTTTTGATTTAAAATATTTATATATTTGTAATTTTGTTCAATTGATAAAAAGATTTTTGTATGTAATTTTTAAAATGGTATTCTGCCAAAAAGTGAATTCTTACAGGTCATGGCTTATCAAAAAGATTTTTACATATATACATACATACAGATTATATATGATCTTAAAATTTCTAAAGTTGTGAGAAGACAAAAAATAGCTTTAGATTAATACTGAGATATTGTCATTTAGAGGGAATTATCTAATTGTTATAGATGGGATACTAAGCAAGATACAATTCTCAGTTTATGAATTTACCTATAGTTACTGGGAAGTGAGCCACTTTCATTATCTGGTACTTCTCTACTCTTCCCATTCACCTGCCCATTGATTTTGGATTCAGTTGACTTTGGGTGGGGAAGAAGAGAGCTGTCAGAAATACTAATGTAATCTTTCTTATACAAATGTATAATTTGGTCTCCCATGCATGTACACAGAAAGGGAAGATCTGTTCTTGGATTTTCTCTTAGAAATTTCTAGAAGTGGTAGTTTGCTATTCTTGAAACACTGTAGGTATTTTACTGATTATATAATCTTTTGTGGAATGGTCTGTAAACTTAACCATTCAGCACTTTCCAATTATAAGAAAAATCCATTAAATTCTATACAGCCTAATTAAAAGTGAACTTTTGAAACAACTCATTCCTAATTTAGCAGCTGCCTATTGTTAGGCATTCATTGAGTCCTTAAGATATTTGTTAGAGAGAGCAACATAACAGAAATTGGGGATGAGTTTTTGAAGCATGCTTGTTTAGTCAAGGAAAACCTTTCAAAAATTTTTCTTGGTGAGTTTATTTCACCATGAACATTATCTCTCATTTCCCTCATTCCAATTGGAGCTTTATAAAATTGTTACAAAAATTTATTTTTTTCTAAACTGTCTTTAAGAAATTTTGATATTCTTTTGACTTAAAAAAATCATAAAATGTTAGAATTGGAAAAGATTTTGGAAGTCAGCTAGTTTAACCTCTGTCCAAATCATAAAAATCCCAAATAACATGGATTATCCAGATGATTAACTTCTACATAAAGATCTCCAATGACACAGAATTCATTACCCCCAAAACGAACCAAAAAAGATCGATGTTACATGCTCATTTAAATGATATTGTACTTTATAGAACTCAACTTCACTTTTACAAAACTGAAATTTTTTCTTGGATATTATGAAAACTTCGTCTAACATCAAGTAAAGAAAAAGAAAGAAGATAAGAAGCAGAACATGCTGATACCATACTTGATATTCTTCTTTGCCAAAATATCTGAAAAAGGAAGGATTGCCTTAAACAGTAGTTTTCTTTCCTTACTTGCTATGTTAAATATTAAAATTCAGAGTAAGGGTAGTTTAATTGTAATATGATTCCTGTTATCTGAGAAGAACTTTTCCTCAGGAATGATTCTGCAAGTTCCTTTAAAAAGCCAGCCCTACTCCCCTTGATTTCCTTTTTTCTTTTTTGTAAAGCAGACTTCCTTCTTATTCATTAGCATTTGATTGAACCTTCTCCTTATCATCAGCACTCCAAAGAGAAGACATTGAAGGTGTCAGCTATTGCTCACTAGCCAGCTAATAATATAGTAATAGATCTAGGTTTCTTCACGTGACAGAATTGTTTATGAATTTAAAAATGCCATAGTTTGGATTTAGCAAAAGAGGGGAAGCCTATGAAACTGTGGAAGAAGATGCTGTAAATGTGTAAGTAGAGAATCAGAAAAATTTCCTGACCCTCCAAATAAAATGCTGACCAATTTCCCCCAAAGCAGCCCTTCACTAAATTTTTGTCCTACTCACTCTGTATTATAGTTATGCTGCTCAGGGAGTGGGCCCCGTTTCCACATAGTTCTTCTAATCTTTATGTGGGAAAATATAGTTGGACATGCCAGTGATGAATTTCTGAGCAACTTATAATTGGCTAGCTCCAGTGTAGCCAGGGCCCAACAATCTGCTTGATTAATTCTTTAAGGGCTGCATTAGCCAAGTTGTATGATTTCCAAAGAGATAGGTCAAATGTTACACTAACAAAGAACCTCTATGTAAAATTTTTGTCTTGGGCTCCTTCAACTCCTTCTCAAAAATAATTAACTTTTTTCTTCCAAAATTGCATTTAGTTTTGAATAAAGATATGAATACCAAGTGTTGCCCTCCCTGAGTGGTCACTAAAAGAAGGTCCTTCTGGATGTATAATTTTCTCCAGAGCAAAATTAATTTTTGATCCTGGCTTTATTTGACAAGATACCAGTGGAAGAAGAAATGGTAAATATTGTTATTAAGTATGCTTAATAAACCATTGTTATGCCCAGCATTTAGCCTTACTTGATATGGTGCTATTTTGACAAAGTACAACTTTAGGAAGTTATCTGGATAATTCCTAAGTGGTAGAGAGTCTTTTAAAATAATATCTTGTCTCAGAAAGCCTGAGTAGCTATAACTGATGTGTGCCTTTTTTGCAAGTGTCACAGTCCTGAAATTGACAACTTACAGATGACTTTGTATGAAAATTGATTATTTTGGAAATGAATTTCTACATTGCATGCAAATTCATATAGCAAAAATGATGTGTTTTCATCCTTCCCTCCCCCCTAAAAAAATTTCAACTGAGATTTTTCTCCTGAAAGCATTGTTCTGTAACTTCCTGTTGAGGTTATGCTGTACCAGAGGTTTTTTCAGTGGGATTCTTATGAATAAAATGAGCCTTCTAGGAGGCAAGTCTGAATTTTCAACTATATGAATTTTTCTTCCATCCCTGATACTTGTATTCATTTTTTTATTGTACTGTCTTTTTTTTTTTAATACTTTCTTATCATCAGCAAGCTCTTAGCATCCTTTTGATTCTCTTTGGTAATTAAGGAGTTGGAACAAAATATATTGGATTTCTCAGTGTTCAAAGACAAGGGGTATGGGTATGGCTATGAGTGTCTTTTCTGTATTCTTATTCAAAAAAGATATTAAATTGAAGAATTCATAACATTACTGCTACTTCTCCTTTCTCCCCTAAAATTCCTTCTTCTAAGGAAAAGTTGAAAAAATCAGTGCAATTTTTATTGCCTTATGGACATAGAAACAAAGAGCAGAGTCCCTTCCTCATAGGACAATTCATGAAAAGTGCCCCCTTTTTCCTGATCTGTATTATCCATTAAATATTTGTTCATAAAACCTCTCTTCTTTATTTAGTGGTATATTTAAAATTATCTTTCCCCCTTAAAGGGAATGTTCCAAGTTTAGAACTTCCTGACTAACTGCTGTTTACTAATGTTATTTATTACTTAATGAGAAGCAGTGTAATGGGGTGGAGCATTGGACTTGGGGTCCCGAAGACCTGGCTTCAAATCGTGCCTCAAAACATTCAACACCTTTGTGATCTTTTTATTTCCTGGTCATCCACAAACTGTTAATACTGTTTTTATTCTATTTGGTAACTTGAGAAAAACCACCTAACCTCTCTAGCCTCAGTGTCCTTAACTGTAAAATTCAGGGAATAGATTCAGTGGCTTCTGAGATCCTTTCATGATCTAAATCTATAATCCCAGTAAGTCCTGGATTCAAATACTGACTTAGATACAAGCTGTTGTGCCCTTGCTGACAATGAGTGGGGAGATTAGTTGTGCTTCTGCAGCTTTATTATTTTTATAACTGGCTTTTAGGTTGGATAGACTGCAAAACAATTTTAGATATCTTTGCCTGGTAAAGTTGGTCTTAATTGGTTATATCACAATTCCTATTAGGAAGCTTTACCAACTCTTTGTTTTAGGAAAAAACATCACTTTTTTTTTTAAATGGGCCCAGCCCAGATTGTGAGTCATAAGTAGAAAGTCATAGGTATAAAGAGTAATGAGATGGTGGATGGAGATAAAGAATGGGATTTTATCGGAACAGAAACGAATGCAAGGGATAAGGTTGTAAAAAAATTACTCTGGCATGGATTCTGTCAATATAAAGTTATTATTAAATAAAATAAAATAAAATATTTTTAAAAAAGAATGGGATTTTAGGGGGATATTCAATATGGTTTTAAGATTTCTCTTTGAATGGAGTTTTTCTTTCAAGATCAAATTTATAATGTTTTAAAAAGAATCAAGTCCATAAGAATAGTTAACATTGAAATACTCAATACAAAACCATTTGGATTCAATTAGCATCCTTTTTCCTGATGTGCTTTCACAGAGTTTCTCAGATCTTCACCACAATCTGGCGATAAAAGGTAGGCTCATTTTTCTGTTGGGAAGTTGGAGCTCCAAATCGTTCATTTATTCAGAGGCACACGGCCATTGATTCTTTATTATTATTTTTGGGGTTACATTTCTTAAAATTTAACTTTGCCCATCCCTCACCCCACTGGCAAGGGCCTCCTCATAATCACTGATTTATAAATATATGTAAAATCGTACTATTTGTTGTGATTCTTAGCAATTTTATTTTAACTGCATTATTAACTGCACTGGTAAATTTCTTTTAAAGCTTATCTCAGTTTCTCTCTTCCTTCCAGTGACCTTCATCTCCTCTCCCCTTAAACTGCCCACCAGTACTGCCCCATCCTAAGGCAGTACTGCCTTATCCTCACCTGGGACAGCTACACCCCAACATTTTAATTTAGAAAGTCCCCTGCCCTGGGTTTTGCACCTTCTTAACCTCCCTTGTACTGCACCTGTTCTTTAGTCTTCTTTTTTCCCAGTCTTTCAACCTCTGCTGGTTCTCATGCCTCTCTATCCAACCTGATCAATTATTTCAATCATATTCTTACTGGAATCCTAGAATTCATAGAGTCATAGGGTTTGGAAGGGTGAGGAATTGTAATGGTCATCAATTCCAATTTTATAGATTGGATCCCAATTCCTTCACTTCACAGATGTGGAAATTGGGATCCTAGAGAGGTGAAGAAGCTTCCCTAAGGTAATTTAGAAGCACTGAGAATTGTACCTGGGCTCTGTGACCACCACATCAAGGGCTCTTTCCACTTTTTGCCAGGTTGGATAGACTTCCTTAAGAGCCTGGAGCCAGGAAGACCTGGATTCAAATGCTGCTTCAGACAGATGCTTATTGACCCTCAGTTGTGTGATTCTGGGCAAGTCACTGTACCCCTTTTGCCTCAGTTGCCTCATTAAAAATGAGCTGGAGAGGGAAATAGCAAACCCAGTATCTTTACCAAGAAAACCCCAAATCCTGAAGAGTGAGACAGGACTGAACCCGACCCAGTAACCCACATAGCACCCCCGAGACCATTCCGTTTCTTATATTTAATTGACTTTCTCTGTCCTCGGTATATGATGTTGAATATGCTGGGGAAAATAATGACATTTCCAGACCAAACAATGCATTTATCTTTCCTGTTAGTATCTACTATAAAAGAGAGATCTATGGCTTAGGTGAGGGATAAAGGTAGTAATGAGAGGGTGTGAAACAATAATCCCTGGAAAAGGACAGGGGTACAAAAGGAGAAAAGAACATCATGGAAACATTTTAAGAGACAAAGAAAATCATGTAATCTTGCTGAGTTTTTCATTGCAAAATTTTCCTGACTGGCCTTAGCTAAACCTCTCTGTTCTGATCCATAGCTCTTGTTCGATCTCAGTTTGCTAGATTTTCTCTAGCAGCCTCTTGAATCTTTGTTCCTTTTCCCCATAACTTATAATTTTCTCCCTCTGTCCCCCACTTGGAAGATTATTTAAAGACACATTTCAAATATTGTCTTCATCTGTCAGCATCTCCTTCCCTAATTGTCTCAGGAAGAAGTAATTTCCTTATGTTTTTGATTCCATCCCTGAATGTATTTTCTGGGACTTTATCCTATTAGTTATCCCCTTTCTTAGAAATAGAATCTATCTCTCCATTTGATCCTTTTTATTTACAAATATCCATAGATCTCCCCTATCCTTAAAAATTAAAAATAAAACAAAATAGTCCATCTTTTGGAGTGTTATACCTTCAGGCCACTGCCCCTTTTTTGCCAAAAGCTTGCAAGACGTAAAATATATTTACTGCCTCTATAGTCTCCACTTGATTTCTGTCATATAACTTTTTTTTTAATAACTTTTTATTGATAGAACGCATGCCAGGGTAATTTTTTACAGCATTATCCCTTGCATTCACTTCTGTTCCGATTTTTCCCCTCCCTCCCTCCACCCCTTCCCCCAGATGGCAAGCAGTCCTTCACATGTTGAATGGGTTGCAGTACATCCTAGGTACAATATATGTGAGCAGAACCGAACAGTTTTCTTGTTGCACAGGGAGAATTGAATTCAGAAGGTATAAATAACCCGGGATTCTGTCTTATAACTTTACTGAAGCTACTCTCTGAACATTCATCAGTAACATTCATTCAACAAACATTAAGCAACCAATAAACATATTATCAAGAGTCTATAATGTTCCAGGCACTGTGCTATGTGCTGGGGATACAGAAAACCTGTCACAGTCCAATACTACATTTACAAAGTCACTTTTTTGTTTTTAAAGTTTGCAGTTCCTGCCCTCAAAGAACTTAGTTCTACTGGGGGTCAGATCACCAAAATTATCTTTTATTAATTGTCCTCAGTCCTTGACCTCTTTGCAGCTCTTAATATTCATTAAAATCTTTTTCTGCTTTATTCCATGTTACTATGCTTTCCTGGTTCTCCTGCATTTCTGAGCAGTCTTTTATCTCCTTTTTCTGGTTCCCTTTCCTCTTCCCATTCACAAATGTGTTTCTAAAAATTCTGTTTGTTGCCATATGTGCAGAGATGCATCTTCCTCAACCCCCCTGGCATTCTCTTTCACCTGTGCTTTCAGCTATTCCCTCAGTGGAGATATATCCTAGATTTGTATTTCTGAACCTGTATCCCTTCTCCTAAGCTCCACATTTGCATTTCTGTTTGCTGGACATCTCCACCTCACTATTGTGACAGCACCTCAAACTAAGCATGTTCCAAAAATTCAACTCAGTCTTCTTCCTCTTCCATAAACTTGTTACTTCTCTGGATTTTGACATTTTTCTTAAATGCCTCTTATTTTTCCTTCTCCTTGGACCCAATACTCACTTTTTGAGGGTTTGGGTTTTTTTTGGGGGGTGGGGTGGGGAGGTGGGAGTTTTGTGACATGCAAAAGAGCCCTAAACCAGGAGTTAAAAAATGAAGTTCAACATCAGCTAGTTCACATTATGATATTAGGTAAGTCATTTAACTAATAAATTGAATGACTAAAGTCATTTAACTTTCCTATGGCAGAGTTGGTTCATCTGTAAAATTAGGGATTTGGACTAGATCAGGGCTTCTTAAACTTTTTCCACTCATGACACCTCTTCTCTAAAGAAATTAGATATATAGATATATATCATTTAGAGAGTTATAAAATAGGTATTTATCAAACATTTACTGGTAATAGATAATAATTTTGCAACCCTCACATTGTTGAGGCCCCATCTAGAGTCTTAATTAAGAAGCTGGGGCCTAGAGCACTAAGATCCCTTCTAGCTCTACTAATACATCAACCTCCTATATGTTACCTCCTTTCCATTCCCACTGTTACCCTTTCCCTCCTCTCCATTTAGGACAATTGTAATCACTTCATTACTCCCTGACTTTCTAGGCCATCTCTTGGTTCCATTCTCTTCCCTTCAAAGTCTTCACTCTTGAGTTACCCATTTCAACATTAAGCTGCCCCTTATCCTGGAGTCCCTTGTACTCCCATTCTATTGCTGCTTTCTAGGCCATAACCCTGGATTATTGCCATCACCTGCCTTCTCACTTCCTGAATTGACCTTCACCCACCTTGTTCCAAGCCCATCCTTTATTCTTATTTCTGCTCTTCCCAAGCTGTCCACGATACCCCATCTCAGCAGAGGGCTTCACCTCATGCTTCACTAAAAAATCCACAGGACCCGAGATCTTGATCTGGACGGGACACTCCAGGCTTGTGGCTGGAGATCAGTGCTCTCATTTCCTTAGTACAGGAGACCCCCACATAGGTGCTGAGTAAAAGTCTAGATGACTCAGGCGTACATTGTGTAACCAATATCCCTACTGCAGACTGTCTCCTCCAGAACTTTTCTCCTTTTGTGACAAGAATAATCTTCCTCTACCGTAGGTGTAATCATTTCTTTGCTTATAATAACACTTGAGTGGCTTCCTAATGTTTATGAAATAATGACACAAATGCAGCCTGGAATTCAAAGTCTTCCATCATAATCTTTTTCCAACCTAACTTTCCAGCCTTGTTTCCTGCTACCTCCCCTTCATATTCCAGACAAATTGAACTATTCATTTCTCAGAAGAATTGGCCCTTATGTCTAGCTTCTCTTTCTTTGCTTTTTTTTTTTTTACCCTTTCTGTCTAGAATGTGTCTTTCCTCACCTTTAGCGTCCTCACCCCCAACTTGTTTTGAAATTCTTCCCATCCTTTAAGGCTCAACATAAAGTCCCTTCCTCATCCATTAAGTTTTTCCTCAATCCAAATAAGTGTATCAGATTTGTGTACTCTCAAAGGATCTCAATTATTCCTCTTTTATGGCATCTAACTCCTTCTGCATTATATTATAATTGTTTGTGTACCTGTAATTAGAAGTTCCTTGAGGACAGGAACAGTTTTTATACATCTCCATGTCTTCCACTTCTACCACTCTTGCCTATCAGTGACACTCATTGAATGTTTTATTGAATAGAACAACTTAAAGCTTCTGAACCTGTAAATTGAGTTGTTTACAAAATTAAGAATAAAATTTGCAGCCTCTGATCTTTGTAACTGTAATGAGACATATCCTTGGTCATGGAATGTCGGTTGACTTTTGAAGGGCTATGGCCCTTCAAATATTGAAATGTTGGAAGGATGAAAAATAAAAGCTTAATTAGGGAAGCCTTGCAGGAGGTTGGAGGGAGGGAAGGCAAATTTGGAATCAAGTTTAAGGAGAGAATGAATAATCCCCTTCTTTCAAACACATAGTCACTGCTTTTGTTCTATCCCTTATTATTCCTCACCTGGACTATTTTGACAGCTTTCTGATTGGGTTTCCAGCTTTCTATCTGTCCATTTTCTAAACAGCTGCTAATATGCTGTTACAGCTCATTTGAGCACATACTTTCTTGCTTAAGAATATTCACTTGCTCCCTATTGCCATCAAGTAAAACACAAATTCCTCGGTTTGACGTTGAAAGGCCTTCACAATTTGGCTCCAGAATTATTTTTCTAGCCTATTTCATGTTTCTCCCCTTCACACATTGCGTGGTATCCAAGCTGACCTCCTTAATTTCTCCAAATCTGGTGTTTCATCTCCTTTATAGACTATGGAGGCAGGTAGGTGGCAAAGTGTGAAAGCACTGTTCTTATCCAGCCTCAGGTACTTACTAGCTGTAATGCTGGATAAGGCTTAACCTTTGCTTGCCTCAGTGTCCTTAATTGTAAAATGGGAAAAATGATAGGGCTAGTGTGAGGATCAAGTAAGATATTTGTAAAGTACTTAGCACAGTGTCATATATAGTGGGTGATTCATAAATGTTTATTTTCTTCCTTCTGTATCCAGACCTTAATCAGACTGTCTCCCCCAGAAAGTACTCCCTCCTCTCTGTCTGTTAGAATTCCTAACTTCTTTAAAGCTCAACTCATAGGCTATTTCCTATAGGAAGCCTTTCTTCATCTACCTAGTAATTAGAGGTTTAGAGCACTCACTCTCTCTCTGAAAATTTCATGTATACATTTGTTTATCTCTTTGAATATTTTAATATAGAACGTGAGCTTCTTGAAGGTAAGGACTGTTTGGCTTTTAAAAATTATCTTGTCATTCCCAGTGCTTTGTGTTCAGTAGGTGCTTAATAAATGTTTGTTGGATTAAATGAGAAGAATGGAAAAGGCATTCAGATATCAGGAATGTAATTTCCAATGGCAAACAAATTTGTTGCTGTGGGAATTCTTCACAGTAGAAGTCTGTTTGCAGAAGTTACTACAGCAGAGTAAGCAAAATAACTTGGCTTTTCTGCCCTCAGAACCGCAGAGAGGTCTGATTTCAGTCATGTCCTTGCTGGTTTACAATTGTAAGAAAGAATGCCATTCAGTCATTTATATCACAGACACTCGTGCAACTCTATGGAGTTTATTGGACTCAGCAACTCTTGGTCTAAAATGAAAAAGCAGGGCTGGAGAAACATGTACCCACTGGTTTCTTGGTGGTTCAAGTTGGATTTCTATTGTCGCTCTGATTGACTTTCTGAAGTGGTTTTCCTTTTTTTTCCTTTTTTTTTTCTTAAGGTATAAAATATGTGTCTTCTGTTTCAACCTCAGTTTTGCCACTTTTGGGACTGAAAGGAAAGCTTGTAAGAAAACTTAAGGATAGGTTTTACTGAACCAAAATAAATCTGCTTCTGGTAAAATTCTAGGTGTGTTTTCTGATAACTAATCTTCAATGATCTCTATCCATTCACCTCTTGTTTAACGAATCAGTCACAAAGGCCTGCCTGTGCAATTTCAAGGCTTACAAAGGTGGTTCTGAATCTGGCATGAGAACTTAAAGTGTAAATGCCAATACTACTGGTTCTTAGTAATAATTATCTTACCCTTCCAGTATGGGCATGCTCCTTTTCCTGATGAAAAGGGAAGAACTTTGACAGGGGTGTTTTGCAATTTTGCTGATGACTTAAGTATCGCAGTTCATGATTCTTAGCTGCAAAAGTGGGATTTTTAGAGGTCAAGAATAATTACAGAGGTTGGTGCGCTGTCAGTTGAGAAACCCAAGGTGTCTTCCTTCAAGCAGAAGAAACTTCAAGGAAAGGTTAAATGGTAACGATATTTGCTCTGACTTAAGCCAGACCAGAATTGTTTGGAGCTGAAAGTGAAACTGCCCCTTCTTGATTTCTCAACATTAATATCACCCCATTCCCAGCTGTCTGGATGGCTGGCTGCTACTTCAGGCAAACATCCTCCCGCTTCAGGTGGTCCCCTCAGGTAGAGAATTTAAGTCACTTTGCTTGGGTAGGTGGGCCATGCTCTTCTGCTCTCTTCCACAGACTGGATTATTGAGGATAGATTGGGATTTTAAAACTTTTGATACAGTTCAAAGCATAGAACAGGTGTGGTTTAACTAAGCTTCGTCAGCATAGCATTTGGGTGATGTTCCAAGAAAGAACCTATCCCTCCAGAGAACAGAGTATGTCAGGAAACTAGGGAGTACTCTTTCACACTTTTCAGTTATTCCTCGTTGGGAATGTGCCAGCCCTTGTCCTCAGCTCAGATAGCCTAAGATACCGATTCCCCTGCTAAAGCCCCTGGACTGAAGTTTCTGTTTCCTGGCAGTCCCTTCACAATTAAGTTTTAGTTCATAGGTGTTAGAGACCATTCAGACTTGAGTGTTAGTTCTTGGCTGATAAATCCATCACTAATTTTTTTTCTTTTCTAAATACAATGAAATAGAAGAATGTTCTACTGGAACATGGATACAGAGGCTTTGCTAATCTTACATGTAATTTGGCCTTGGTTGCTGAGGAGCCTCCAAGTCAAAACCTTGCCCTCAGATAAAAATTGGCAGGATTTTTTTTTATTTGACGCTGACCCCTTTGGGTTCTTTTTTCACTTCTTGAGAGCCCAGGGATTCTTATTCAATTGAACCCTCACTTTGAAGGATTTTCTTATTAATTTGGGAGCCATATACTGTAGCTATTGTAATGCTTTGAAGGAAAAAAAAACAAAACATAAAGTCCACCATGTAGAACCTTCAATTTGTGGGCTTGAATACCTGAAGAGATACTCTTCTGTGGTTCTTTTAGGTCTGTGGCCAGAAGGGTGGGTTTGTGTATTGCAAGGGGACAGGAAAGGAGAGATGTCTCTTCAATGTTTAAGCTGTCACACAAGAGTCTTGATCTTCATTCATTTTCAGACTGTTTTTAGAGTGTTGCTAAATTCATAAGCCTTGTGCTGTCTAAAATAGAATAGCATCATAGTCCTAGAACATCCCTTCCTTGCATGAAGTGACTTGTAGGACAGATTTAGAGGCAGGGGATCTGGGACCTAGTTGTTCTGTCACTGCAAGCGGTGCGATCTTAAGCAAATCACCTCATCTCCTGTCTGTAAAATGGTGCTATTAGACTAGATGAGTTCTGGTCACCCGTACACTGTTCTTTTTACATCTATCTTAGCTTAACAGAAGTTAAGCTATTTTCAAATGTTTCTTTCCATATCCCAGCTTCCTTTGTGTGATATCACCCACTAAGGCATAATGATCCAGGAAGTCAATCAGCATTCCCTGGGACCTCTCCTTTTCAAGAATTATACTATTGAGATTCCTATGAAAGAACAGGACTCAGGATGAATGTTTTCCCATGTTCATCCAGTCATCATGAAAGGTTTTCATAGTTACTACCACTTGGGTGAACTTTATCTTTAAATAAGTAGTACATGATAAAGTTTCCTATCCCTGTAGAGATTGAGAATATATAGTAAAGTGTCAGACTCACTGCTCCAGGACAGAAACCTTGCACAATAATTTTTATATTTGTTGCCATGTTTCCATTTCATATGTTTGTATTCCTTATGGTTAAATATAAATATTATAGGAAATAAGGGTCACCTTTGCTTCCTTCAAATTGAAATAGTACTACATTTATGGGATACAGCCTGAGAAGTCAAGATTATGGTCTAGTTCACACTGGCTGTTGTAGATTGTGACTGGACCATGTGTGTGAGAGTGACGAGGAATTTTCAAGCTTAAAAATTGCTAATGTCAGAACTGCTTCTTCTGTTGCTTACCCTGAAGAACACTATCCATAAGAAGATGTGTTAAGATGTGTTGCTTAATCTACTGAAGCATCTCTTTCCCTTACTCTCTTTGCCCAACTGAATTTGGCACAGTAACTTCTGCCTGCTTTAGTATCCCTGGGGGAAAAAAAGGATTATTTTCTAGATCACTGGAACACCAAATTATTTTTCTGTTCTGTTACCCTAGGAGTACTTAAAAATATATTTGGACCAAGGCAGTAAATAAGTCCTGACTGGTCTACTAGGTACAAGCCTAACATCATGTACTTTAGAGTCATATGAAAGAATAGGAATGCTTCCCGCCCTGAAGGAGTTTAAAGTCCAGTAGCAGTAATGTGTCAAACCTGTAATCAAATACAATTTTACAGAAACTGAGCAAATAGAATATTATATTGGACTTGAGAATCTTGGAGATAAAAGAAGTAAATTTCAAGCTGTGATTTTAAAAAGGAAAATTTGCAGGAAGAAGAGCAAAAGGAGAGAAGTTACCTATATTTGTGGGATAGATTGAGCAATCTTAGAAGAAGAAGATATAAAATTGGGCTCATAGGAAGTTAGATCAATAATACCAAAAGTTTTCCTGAAAAATTAATTAATTGCTGAGTAAAATGTGCAGGACCAGGAGATCATTAAATACTTCAACAACAATACTATATGACTATCAATTCTGATGGAGTGGCCCTCTTCAACAATGAGATGAACCAATCAGTTCCATTTGTTCAATAATGAATAGAATCAGTTACCCCAGCAAAAGAACTCTGGGAAATGAGTGTGGACCACAACAAAACATTTCCACTCCCTCTGTTTTTGTCCGCCTGCATTTTTTATTTCCTTCACAGGTACATTATATCAAAGTCTGATTCTTCTTATGCAGCAAAATAACTGTATGGACATGTATACATATATTGTATTTAACATATATTTTACCATATTTAACATGTATTGGTCTACCTGCTATCTGGGGGAAGAGGAGGGGGGAAGGAGGGGAAAAATTGGAACAAAAGGTTTTGCAATTGTCAATGCTGAAAAATGACCAATGCATATATCTTGTAAATAAAAAGCTATAATAAAAAAAATTAAAAATTAAAAAATGAAAAATTAATCAACAAACCTTTTATTGAGCATTTACTATGTGCCAAGCATTGTACTAGCAATTGAGGACATAATGACAAGGCAAAAACTTAAGTTTCTATATATAAATAACATTTTTAATAAGAAAGGGGGGGCAGCATAGATATATATGATATATGCAAATAAATATAAAATAATTGGAGAAAGAAAGCAGCTGAGACAACAGGAAAGATTTTGTGTAGACTAGGTATCAAAATCAGGATGATGAACCAGATTTAAAAATAATTAGGAAATGATTGGTAAAATAAATAGAAATTCAGCATAATATAAATGATGTTAATATGTGGTATTCTAAGTCAATATACAACCAGCAGAGATCTATTTCTATGTAAGTTTGATTTCACTGATATAGAAGATGGTGCTTAACTGAGCATTGAGGGAAACTAGAAATTGTAAGAGGTTTGCAGAGGTGAGGAAGGGAGCGCATTCCAGGCATGAGGGTAGGGCTGAGGATAGCCAGCGTAGAGTCATGGAGGAGAGACTGTTGTATGTGAAGAAGCAGCGAGACTAAAGAGGACAGGATGAGGACAGTTACCCAATAAGACTGAAAAGGTTGGATGGAACAGGGCTGTACTTGGATCCTGTAGGGAATAAGGAATCACTGGAGGTTATTGAACAGAGTCTGAGATGGTCAGACCTTTAGGAGTGTCACATGAGTAGAAATGTTCAGAGTAGGTTGGAAAGGTGAGAAAATTGAGACAACCAATAAGGAGGTTATTGCAATAGTCCAGATAAGAAATGAGAATTGCTTCATATGGGGTGGTTGCTGTATATATGCAAGAGATGTTGTGGAAACAGAGAAACAAGACTTGGCAACTGGTTGGATGTATAGGGTGGAGAAAAGTGAGGAAGGAATTGAGAATGACTGAAGCTTCAGACTTGAGTATTTAGAAAGAGCCTAATTTGAAAGAGAGGTGGATTTTGGGGAAAAGAGAATGAGATCTGATTTTGCCTCCAGTTCTAAACATTGACTAGGAAGTTGATAAAGTAGAAGTAGAGCTCACAGGGGTGAGGTGAGAGGGGAATTAGGTTTGGATATAGAGATCTCAGAGTCTTCATAGAAATAAAAACTAAACCCATAGCATAACAGATAAAGTGCAGCATCTAAAAGAATCTAAAGTTCAGATCTAGCCTCAGTTCCTTATTAGATGTGTGATCCTGGGCAAGTCATTTAATCCTGTTTGCTTCAGTTTCCTCATCTGTAAAATGAGGTGGAGAAGGAAATGGCATATCACCCCAAGAAAATCAAACAGGGTCTTGAACAATCAGATACCACTGAAAAATGACTGAACAACAAATCTGGGGAGAGGGGCAGTTAGGTGATGCAGTGGGTAGAGCACAAGGTCTGGAGTCAGGAAAATGAGTTTAAATCCAGACCCAAACACTAACTGTGTGAGCCTGGATAAGTTACTTAATCCTGCTTGTCTCAGTTTCCTCATATTTAGAATGATCTGGAGAAGGAAATGGCAAATTGCTTCAGTGTCTCTGCCCAAAGGGGGGGAAAAAAAAAAAAGAAAAGAAAAGGATCCTAAGTCAGATACTACTGAATGACAACAAAATAGGAATAATAAGGTTGTTGGGAGGCTCAAATGAGAATATTTGTAAAGCATTTAACACAGTGCCTGGCACATAATAGGTGCTTCATAAATTCTTTCTCCTTTTCTTCCTACTCCCATAATATCTCTCACATACATTTTCCTTCTGCATCCCACAGCCAAGACCCTATTTCAGATATTCATCACTTCAGGCCTGGACTAAATTTATTAGTCTCCTGTATAGTCTCCCTGGCTCAAGCCATTTTTACTCCTGTCACTCCCCTTCATGGCCTGAAAAGTGATTTTCATAAAGTACAGCAGCCTTCCTTCCTTCCTCATTAAATTCCAGTTGCTCCCTATTATCTCTAGGATCAAAGATAAGCCCATCTGCTTGGCATTTAAAGCTTTTTATAATGCAGCCCCTTTCTACCTCTCCAGTCTACTGCGACTGTCCTTGCTTTCTCAGATTCTGTGATCCAGTCGTATGGCCCCACACACAGTGCCCTTGCTCTCTGGGCCCGTGCCTTTTGAGGTCTCCAATTTCCTTCAAGACTCCACTTTTGTGCCACTTTTTACAGGCTTTCCTGATCTCCCAGTTGCTAATTCTCTCCTTCCCAAAACTACCTTTATGTGGACAATCTTCATGTGTCCCCTGATGTCCTCTTTTTCGGGAGATTCTGGTATGGCGTTATCTGGAAGCCCTTCGTCCTTGTACTCTCATTTCTTATTCTTCAGGGTCACTGATTTCTGTATCAAAGATGGCTCTCAGAATCTAATAAAAATACTTGAGATGTGATCTGGCCAGGGCAAAGAATCATGAGACCGACATCTTCCGTCTTTCTTAAGAGAGCCTCAATTCATGCTCGTTTTTTTGACTGTCCCACCCTACCTGCTTTTTAACTGTGATTACATGTGAGGTCTTCCTCTGTGGGTGCCCTCTTTCCCTCCTCCAGTTACCCTGTGTTTGTCATCCTGCTTATACAATTTCCCTCCTGGAGGAAATAAGCCCCTGGAGGGCAGGGAAAGTTGGGCGATTCGGAAGGGATCAGCCTAGCCATCCAAACGGGAAATGCAAGCCATTTGCAGAATTGGAGAGTTGGAAAGGATCTCGGGGTCCATCCAGCTCAATTCACGCATCTTTTCAATGTCAATTGTAACTCAGTTAAATGATGGCAAATCATAAATACCCACGTCTCCAAAGATTCAAAGTGACGGACAATTCAAAAAGCAACAGAGATGTGCACAGTGAATGAATGAATGACAAAGCAGTTATGGATGCCAGGTGGGCAGCTAGTCTGCCCAGTGAATAGAGTGCTGGCCGGGTCAGGAGGACTTGAGTTTAAATGTGACCTCAGATACTTACTATATGTGACCCTGGGCAAGTCACTTAAGTGTGCTTCAGTTTCCTCATCTGTAAAATGAGCTGGAGAAGGAAATGGCAAACATTCCAGTATCTCTGCCAAGAAAATCCCAAATGGGATCATGAAGAGAGGACACAACTGAGAAAGACTGGGCAACAACAATACACCAGGAACTGTGTTAAGCACCAGGGATATAAGTACAAAAAAGAGACTGTTCCTACCTTCAAAATTCCTCCTGACATGCTTTTGCACTGGTGGCCGTGCATAGTAAGCTCTTCTTCCTTATAACTTGCAATTCGTGGAATTCTTCTATTCCTTTAAGACACTGTTTGAACGCTACATTCTGCCTGAAGTCTCTCCTAGTGCTCATCCAAACACTTATTAACCATGTATGTTTTTGTATCACCATTATTTCCCCAGTGTCTCTCCTGTCCCTCTTCCAGAGAGCTATCTCAAAGACAAATAGTGTTTGTTTGTTTGTTTTGAAGTCAGAGGGAAAAAAATGACCTTAATTGATAAATATTTTGAAAAAATCTAAAAGTTTGTGCAATATATAACACTTGTGGACCTCCTGCCTCTGCAAAGGGGTGAAGTAGGAGGGTCTTCTCATACCTCTTTGTTATTACTTTTTTTTTATAATTTCACTGACTTGATTTGTGTGTGTGTGTGTGTGTAGTTCTTTTCACTTATATTGTTTTAGTTATTGTGTATGCTTTCAGCTTAGCTTTGCTTACTTCACTCAGCATCAAGTTTATATAGATGTATCCATATTTATTCCATTCATTGTTTCTTAGAGCACAGTAACATTCCATTACATTCATAAACCACAAGTTGTTTAGTCATTCCCCAGTTGATGGGCATCTGTTGTTATTTAGTCATGTCCAACTCTTCATCACTCCATAGACCACAACACACCAGACCTTTCTATCTTCTATTATTTCTCAAAGTCTGTCCAAATTCATATTTGTTGTTTCCATGATACTGTCTATCATCTTCTGCCATCCCCTTTTCCTTTTGCCTTTAGTCTTTTTTTTTTAGCTTTTTATTTTCAAAATACAAGTATTGATAGTTTTCAACATTCACTCTTGCAAAACCTTGTGTTCCAAATTTTTTTCTCCCTAACTTCCCTCACTTTCTCCGCCAGACAGCAAGTAATCCAATATATGTTAAACATGTACAAATCTTCTGTACATATTTCCATAATTATCATGTTGCACAAAAAAAATCAGATCAAAAAGGAAAAAAAAATGAGAAAGAAAACAAAATGCAAGCAAAGAACAACAAAAAAATGAGTGATCCACACCCCCAGTCCTCTCTCTGGGATCAAATGGCTCTCTCCATCACAAGTTTATTGGAACTGGCCTGAATCATCTCATTGTTGAAGAGAGCCGTGTCCATTAGAATTGATCATCATATAGTATTGTTGTTGAAGTATATAATGATCTCCTGGTCTTCTCATTTCACTTAACATCAGCACATGTAAATCTCTCCAGACCTCTCTAAAATCATCTTGTTGGTCATTTCTTACAGAAAAATAATATTCCATAACATTCATATACCACAATTTATTCAGCCATTCTCCAACTGATGGGCATCCACTACTCTCCAATACCTAGCCACTACAAAAAAGGCTGCCACAAACATTTTGGCACATGTGGGTCCCTTTCCCTTCTTTATGATCTCTTGGGATACATACACAATATGTAACTCCCAGGTAAAACAAAGCAGTAAGAGGGACTTTTTAGGTAGACCTTTTCTTCTCTTCTTGTGAGAGAATGATGGTGATTCAAGGAGACTGAGGAGCAGTTACTGTTCTCTGATCTCTCTGACTGAGAGACATTAGTGTTGTCTGACCTCTCTCTTCTTCTCTCTGCCCCCAGTTTATTTTCCCGGTCCACAAGCAACACCTGTGTCAGTAAAGACTGCTTAGCAATGCCTTCAGATGTTCACAGCTGTGGAGGCTGCCCCTTGCAGTGCGCTTAGGCATGGTCCTTAACACAGACCCAATGGAAACACTACTGGGTCAAAGGGTGTGCACAGTTTGATAGCCCTTTGGGCATAATTCCACATTGCATTCCAGAATGGTTGGATCAGTTCACAACCCCACCAGCAATGCATTAGTGTCTCTGTTTTCCATACCCCCTCCAAAATTCATCATTAAATTTTCCTGTCATTTTAGCCAATCTGAGAAGTATGTAGTGGTATCTCAGAGCTGTCTTAATTTGCATTTTTCTGAGCAATAGTGATTTAGGGCATTTTTTTATAACTAGAAAATGTTTTAATTTCTTCATCTGAAAATTGCCTGTTCATATGGTTTCATTATTTATCAATTGGAGAATTTGCCTTCGGTCTTTCAAAACATCAGGGTCTACTTTTTTCCAATTCTTAGCTATCACAAAAAGTGCTGCTATATAGGCATATTTTTTTTTAAATCAGTAGTCCCCTTTGGAGGATAAGCCTAGAAATGGAATTTTTGGGTCAAAGAGCTCTATATTTTATGTGTTCTTGTTGCTTTCTACCTCATTAGAAAGGAAACTCTTTATGTTGTAGGGCTCGTCTTATTCTTTGTACTTCTTGTTCAGTGCCAAGATGGTACAATGGATGGAATGTTGAACCTAGAGGTAGAGACCTAAGTGTGAATGCTACAGATTATGACCCGATTAAGTTCCTTTTCAGCCTCATTGTCCTCATCTATAAATGAATATGATGATAACCTTCCATATAGGGTTATTGTGAGCATCAAATAAATTCACATAATGAAGTGTTTTGCAATCTTTAAGATGATATATAAATTATTATTATTATTAATAGATACTTGATGATTGAGTGATAGTTGAAAGCTAAAAAAATCATTCTAAGTGAAATAAACCCCAGTGGCTACCTATTAAATTCCTAGGATCTAATAAATACCTTTATCATTTAAAGTTTTTTATAACCTGGCATTTCCTATTTATCTAGCCTCTGTATTCCAGACTTATATTTATGTCTAGATTGTCTTTCCCATTGGAACACAAGCTCTTTGAAGATAGGCTTTAAAAAAAAATTTATTTTATTTTTTACTTTTCTTTGTATCCCCATTACTTAGACTAGTCTCTGGCACATAGTAAGCATGTAATAAATGCTTATTGATTGATTGAAATGCTGTCATGTTTGCAGCTGGCTTAGAAGTTAACAATGACAAGTAAAGTCCTCTTAGAAAATAAATGAAACAATTTGAGTAAACTGTGAAAGTGGTAGGTCAACCACCTAGTTTATAATTTTTTTTATTACACTTAATATTGATTGTGAAATAGCCTTCTTTTAACAATCTAGAAGTACAAAACAATGTCTTCTAAATGTAAAGTATTATGTTAGTCATCGAGGAGACAAAGATTAAGAGAATCTGACCTCAGAGAGCTTGTCAGTCTACTAGGGAGTCCTGTGGTTGCATGAAAATAGTAATCCTATAAATTGAGCTGTGCTGATTGTAAGATAATGTGATATAACTAAAAGTGATGTAAAAGAAGATTAAACCAAAGTGTTGTGAACATTTTAAGGGAAAGGTTGCTCATTTGAGGAGGCAGTGGAACAGAAGGGGAAGGGCTGGGGAGTTGAGTCCAAAGAACTGGTTTGGAATCCTATCTCTGGTACTGATTTTGGCAAAGTCACATTTTCTGGACCATCTCAATGGACTCCAGTCTCTCTAAGGCAGCATAGCTGTCAGTCTGGAGACAGAGGATCCCAGGCTCCTGGCCTACTTTGGGCAGGTTGCTTCACTTCTGGCCCTCAATATCTTCGTCTGCAATAGAAAAAGGCTAGAAAAGGAACCTCAAAAATCCCTTTCAGCATTAACTTTCTAATACCATAATCTGATGCTTAGCCCAAAAGATCTGATTTAGGAAAAAATTTATACCAAAATGAGTGGACATATGGAAGGGTGAGAAAAATGATAATATAGATATTCAGACAGTTTGGTGTTATGGTAAAGTCAAGGGGGGGACAAAGGCAGCTTTGCTTGGCATTGGGAGGGTCTTCCAGCCACCTCTACCCCCTTTTCCCCCCACCTCTGCATTCCTGAGGATACTACTCAGGAAAGAGAATGAGATTCCTTACTCAGACTTGGTCTTTTTCCTGGGCTTTTATCTTTCTAATGGAATTGGGAGTAACCATAGCCTTTGTTTGGCCTCAGGCTTCATATTGAATTTTTTAATTGCTTTTCAGCAATAACCTTTTTTTTTTTTTTTTTTTTTTGGTCACTTAACCAGTTGTACAAGTTGAGACTCCTGTCTGTGTGTCTATTTTAGAACAGCTGCTCTGGGAGGAATAGCAAAGAATAATAAGTCAGGTAGATATTTTATGAGTATTGAAATCCCTTCCATTCAGAAATGCAAATAAAATAACCAGCATGAGCAATCAGCTTATGTCAGATTCCATGGGCTTATATTACACAGGGAAATTACAGTGCAACCTGAAACATGCTTCTTAATGAATTCAATATTCTCAATTCTGTCGTGGCTCAGCATAAAACCTTCTGCTTGATTTTTGTGAGGGGCTTCAGAAATCACCTCTTATTAAATTGCCTAAAGAAAAAAAGGCTAAGATGATCCTGGCAAATGGTTTGGTCATGAGAGTCTGTCACTGTTAAGTGGTTGGGTTTCCTCCCCTACCATGTTCTATGACTGAAATAGGTAAAAAGAACAGAAAGACAATGATTCTTCACCACTCCTGTCATATCCATACACTTGAGGAAAGTGGCAGCCAGGGAGAGACTATAGTGGTTCTCCTTAGATCCATCGAGGACTCCAGAACACTTTAGTTGGTCCCAATTACTGTGTTCTGTTACGAAGTATGAAAACAGTTTGAGAAATAGCTGTCTGTGGTTATTTCGGGGAATATAAGAGACCAGAGGGCTTGGAGCAGAAGTATGAGTTTTCCTCCTATCCCCAGCTGCCCACTTCCCATCCTCCATCTCTGAACACAAGTTGGAAGGGACCTAGTTCAGTCTTCTACACTGTTCCCTCCAAGTGGTCCCGTAGCTTTTGATGGAACACTTCTAGTTTCTGATGTCTCTTTTCTTCTGGTAACCTCTTCTGACTGACCTAGTGACCATCTGACTTTTTCTTTTAGCATTTAGAGAGTGCAGTGGAGAGAGCACTGGACCTGGAGTCAGGAAGAGGTGAATTCGGATACAGCTTCAGGCACTAACTGACCCTAACCAAGCCCTTAATCTCTTTTTGCCTCAGTTTCCTCAACTGTAAAATGGAAAGAATAATAATAATCAGCACTTACCTCCCAGGGTTGCTGTGAGGCTCAAGTGAGATGCTATTTGTAAAGCACCCAAGCACAGTCCTTGGCTGGTGTGGGTGCTATGTAAATGCTCATTCCCTTTCCATTCCCCACCCCCAACTTTCCACAGGCTTCAGTCTCTTAAATACTTAGATAAAAATGCCCTACATCCACAGCACACAATTCATCCTTATGGTTTCCTTTAGGTGACTTAAAGTATTTACTGATCAACACTAGTATTAGACCATCCCTTCCAACCCACGGATCTTGGTACAATGTTGTTAGTATCTAAAAAAAAAAAAAAATCTCTAACTCATAAGGAAAACTCCGAAAACTTCAGTGTCTGGATAATTCTGCTGTCCCCCAAAGAGTAAGCTTTCTTCTACCCACCAGGAGAGGCAGCTTGGTGTAGTGTATATCACACTGGACTGGGAGTTGGGAAGACTCCAGATTCTCACAGTATCATTCTGGACAAGGCACTTAATTTGTCTGTGTTATCTGTACAAGGAGGGACTGAAATGGCCTTTCTGAGGTTCCTTCTGATGCTTATTCTGGGTTCTATTCTAGACCTGCCTGGTCTGTCGGGTTTCTAGGATCAGTTCTAATTTTCATGGTTTCCTCCTGTACTAGTCTTTCTCCCCATGGGTGCAGCAGTGGCCTGGGAAGTGTGGGGCTGCAGGGGGAGTGTGGGGGAGCAGTGAGCCACCTGTAGAGCGGGCCTGTGTCCTGGTCCCTTTGCGGCAGTGGATATTCTCTGTCTCATTGCTATTCTTCCTGACATTCCGTGGCCGGGTTTGCATGATGGCACTCTGTGTTTCCCAATAGTCTGGAGAAACCTGGCCTCCATCACTTATTAAAGTTGTATGGCTGTGGCCAAGTCACATACTCCAAGCTGAAATGTCCTCATTTCTCTAGTTTCTTGGAGGGTTCTTGAGTGAGCCCTTTAACCCCAGCAGACTGAGCTTCCAACAATAATAGCTCACATTCACATTGTACTTGACAGTTTACACAGCACTTTCCTCCCAACTACCATATGAGGAAACCCCCTCATCACCTGCAGTGGGAAATGTGAATTTTATCCCTTTATCCTTCCCGCAGCACCTCGAAGGAGGCTATGGGTAGTTAGTATCACTGATGGCCTGATGTCCGGCAGGAGTTTCTTTCATGCAGACATGCGAAAGGTCCTTCAGGGATCTCTTGAATTCCTGCCCAATCTTTGCCCCCCTTCATCTCCAGCCTCTCTTCTCCTGCTTCATTGTGTTTCCAGAGAATGAAGGAGTAGATTCAGGGCTCAGCCTCCAGTCCAGCATGTGTGTGGCAGCCTGCTGAGTGGGTCCCAGCAACTGAGAAGGTTTTAACCCTGTGGTTGGACTTAATCTCTGCATTCCACCCTGACACCTTGGAGAAGCACAAGGGGGAGATGGGGGTGGGGGTGGAGGCGAGGGTGGGGAAACTTGTGGGGAAAGCCAAGTTCACCATCTCTTTTCTGATTACAAGACTTCTAAAGTCACTGCCGCCTTAGTCATCAGTTCCACCGGCCCCACCCCAGCTCGGCCTTTTTTTTTTTTTTTTCCTAAGAGTCAGGGTTAGTTTAAGAAAAAATGGCTTGCAAGAAGCCATGACCTCAGGCTTTTATCCCCTCCATCTGGTTCGCAGCCTTATGGGGCCATGCTGCTATGCAGGAGGTGAGCGAAAGAATTCTTCAGATGATGGCTCCTAAACCCACATGTGGAGCTCGGGGGAGGTTGGGGGGAGGTTGGGGAGAAAGCCAAGATGGATGGACCACAAAACCAGGATTTGTGGGGGAGGGGCTGGAGGGAGCCCCTCGTACAGGTAGACTTTTTGAATGAGGTATTTGCCTCTTAGCCAAGGCTGGAGATCCAAAGCCCAAAAGAAGCATCCTCAGGCTTTGATTAACGAGCTTCTTCTTCATCCACAATTGGGGGTGGGGTAAGGGTAGAATTGGGAAGGTAAATGAAAGTACTCATTTTTCTCCCTTTTAGTTACTATTTTTCTTTTGATCCATAATTGGCAGTCTACATAAGAGATAACATTGTCCGGATTTATCTGTGCAAGTGAATGAAAAGACTTTGTATCCAGTAGCCTCTTTTTACCTTATGGCAGACCAAAGAGCCCACCACTGCACCATAACAGCTAATAGATAGATTTTGCTTAGCCAGTGACAAAACTGTTTCTGAGCATACTTGTTCCCATTACTATTTCCTATCCCAGTGACCTAAAATAAAGGCCTTAAGAAAATCTTGAACGAATTTAAAAGCCTCTAATATAGAGGCTAGTCCATGCCAATGGACTACATATTCTCCATTAGCAGAACAACAACCAAAAGAGGTATCTATGGAGAGTCTTGAACAATGATGTTTCGGGAAAGAATGATGCAGTAGTGCGAGGGAGATATTCAAAAGAAACCCAAATTCATTTTTTGATATAGATTGTATTTAGATACTCTCATGTGGAGAACTGGCCCAGTGCCTTCCACACTAACTTGGATTTAATCCTGATTTCAAAGGTGCTGAGACTCCAGTACCTGTAATCCTTAATTGTGAGACTCTGTAATCTTTGATCTTTCTCTTACCAATGCAGGATTGCACATTCTGAATCTTTTCTTGGACCTACCCCGTCTTGGGAGTTGGCCTGCTGGTGTCTCAGTTGTGGACATTATCGCCTTTCTTTTGCCAGCATGAAGTAAAGTTCATTTTTTGTCCATGGAGCCTATTCTGACCCCGATATTATGAGTCGATGTGAGAATAAAAGTCCGGTCACCAGGTTCAGTATTACTATATCTGGCGTGGAAAGGTCTCTTTGCTCACTAGTTCCAACTACGGTCTTGCAGATTTTGTAAAGGCTTGTGTCCATGCATTTCCTTCACTTTGGTCTGGTCTTAGAAGTCTCTGTGAATTAACAGTGTGAGAAGCCTCCAAGTGCTGAAGGTTTTGAAAAGATTAGGGAAAGTCTCACCAAGGCAGCTGAGGACGAATTGAAGGGATGGTGATCAGGAGATATAGTCTGGGCACTTAACACTTCCTAGCTGTGTGACCCTAGGCAAGTAAGTTAACCCCAATTGCCTTGGCAAAAAATAATAACAATAAAATAAAGAGAAAAGTATGTTATGATCTTAAAAAAAAAAAAAAGGAGATATAGTCTGTGGATTCAGCCAAGAGGTGGGGCTGGGTGGGAGTGCAGGAAGCCGGTGGCTGACTCGTGCCCAACGGGGACTTAAATCAGGACAGGGGAGAGAGGTTGGACCACAGAGCCAAAGCCAGGAATGAATTCTCTGATTCTCTAGAGATATGCTCACACAAGTAATTGAACCCCTGAAGGGGAAATAGAGAGGTGAACTTGGAATTATTTTCTCCTTCTGATCCTTTGGATATTGGGGCTGGGAGCTAGCATGGTATTTGTTACCGACATCTTCCAGCCTTTGGAAGAGAATAGACTTGGATTTTCATTTTTCACACAGTCTAACTCAAAGTTAGGCGGGGAAAGTCCACTGTCCATCCTCCTTCAGGGTCTCTGCCTGAGCTCTTGGGTCCCTATAAGAATTTTGAGGCCGACAGCCTTTGGAAAACTACAGACCCATTAAATCTCTGTCACCAGCTTTAGGGTGACTGCAGAGGCCCAAGCTTTGGAGAGGCAGCTATAAAAGATGAGCCGCCCTTCCACTCGCCCCACTGTTTATTTACAACATGTCCAGCCCTGCAGTCCCCATCCCGGGGCACGCGTCGCACTTGTCTCCCAGCACGCGCCAACGATGAGATGCAGTTGGGCCTCTGCTGCTCTGCTTGGGTGGTAATTCTCCTCGGCTCCCCACTCCCCCCACCTTCCCATTTCCTTTCCTCCTTCCTCCTCCACCACCCACCTCTCCTCCTCTACCCCCTCCCTTCCCTATCTCCTCCCCAAAACACACACAAACCCCAGCTGGAATGCACTAGTCACTCTAAAAATAACTGCCTGCATCTTGATAATGTAACATTTTAAAGATCTAAGTCATCTCTTGGCCGGGACCGGGCTCTGTTGTTGGTATGGCTGCTTTGGTAGGGTCTGATTGAAGTCGAACGGCCCTTTTCCTTTTCTGTATCTTATCTCCATCCAAGATTACTGCGGTGGGCAGGCGGCAATGATACCTCGTGGGCTTCTGTACGCGAGGACGTGGATGTGCATGCGGCCGCCTGGAGGGGTGTGGGGGGGTGTGTCCATACGGCCACCTCCGAGTGTGGGTGTGTGCAGGGGCCCGGGGGGCAGCACCTTGCCCTCCTCCTGCCCCCCGCCGTGCGCTGAGATCCTTTCGGAGCAGCCGCGGGCGTTCCCCCTCGGGAGGCCGGGGGCAGAGGCCGCGGCGGGAGCCATCCATAAGCAGGGGAGAGCGGCTGCCTGTGTAACGCGAAGCCGCCCCGGGGGGCGGCCCCGCAGGCTCGCTTTCGGAGCTCTCTGTGTCTGGCACCTCTCTGCCCGAGGCCCGGGAGCCCGGGGTCCCGCCGACCCGCTCAGGAATGCGCAGCATTGTTCTCCGCTGCGGTAATTTGGCCGCAGAATTGGAGGCTGACGGCTTCCCGGGGATGGGGAGCAAACTCCCTCCGCCCGCCGGCCGCCCTCCTTCCCCCGCCACTGGTAGGGACATTTAAATAAAACCTCCCAGGGTGGAGCGGGCTAGGCGGTGATGCCGAATGGCTGGTTCTCCTCTAAGAATCGGCAGCCAGCCAGTCAGACTGAGCCGTCGGAGGGCCGGCAGACTTGGCGAGCGGCGCTATTTCTGCTGGGAGTGCCAGAGCGGGGATAGCGGGGCTCTCCGTGGAACAGGGGCTATCCGGGGAACCCGAGGGCGCGCAGCCCTCCAGGCCCCAGGTGCCCGCCGGGCAGGGCTGATAAAGAACGCCGAGGTCCCCGAGTGTTTCTTGGCGCCGCGACAAGGGAGGGCAGGCCGGTGACGGGTTCCACGGACTGCTTGGCAACTAGCCCTTTGCAGCAGGTGTGGGGCGAGCGCCACCCGACAAAGCCAGCTGCCTGTCGGGCGGCTCTTCGGCGCAAGGTGAAATTGTGGCACGCTAGTCCCATGGGCCTTTTCTTTCATATGACTGTAGGCCGCTGGTGCGAGGACAATGGCTTCCTTGTATACCTCCAGGCCGCAGCCCCTGGTCCGCAAGAGATATGTACTGCGTATGGAATGATTAAATGACTCTTTTTTTTTTTTGGTCTGGGAGTTGGGATATGAGGCTCTTACCTCTTGTGAGAGATAATCTTGATTGGACAGAGAAAAAGAATAACGTTCAAAACCAGTAGTGAGGTGACCAGAAGCGGAGGGAACCCTCATTGGAGCAAGCAAAGTTCTTGTCCCTCTGGGCCGGACTCTGGGGGGGAAGTGCTGGGGTCGATGTGGGATCTCTGTGACCAGGCTCAGGGCTGCCCTTGAGCTTGGCTTTCCTGCCTTTGAGGTGAGCAGCCCTGCTGCTCTCTCCCCATTACCCCATTTCCGCCGTTCCAACAGCTTGCTTCCCTCAACTTCTGATGGGGAAATTGGCACGTGCAAAACTTTGCAGTCTGGAATTCTGAAGCTGTGCATTCTCTGGAGAGAGGGGCTCAGAATTGCCAAAGGAGGCCCTTTCTCTCCTAGAGAGAGGGAGGAAATCTGGAGGGACTGGGAAAGCAGCATCTCTGTTAGAACACAGGTGAGACTTGCACCTGGGACTACTTTCCTCTCGGCAGTGATCAAGTAGCGGTATTGGCCCTCCAAGTGACCTGTACTTTTTCATGGGAGGAAGCACTAGGGGTGAGCTTCCACCTTTCCTAGGAGGCTGCCATCCTGGGGAAGGCCAAGATTCCGGGCTCTCCTCCTCCCCACTGTTCTGCAATATTCCCCCAAATAGGGAGCTCATTCTCCACTCCATCTCAAACTGTCAGAAGCCCTTTCCTCCTTCCCCTCACTCCCTCCTCCCTAATCCCACTCATCAGTTATCGAGTTGACTCCACCACTCTGCAAGGAAGACATTCCCCTGGCCTGACTCAGCCCTGTTTCTCCACAGGAATCCCCTCACCACAGGCCACAAGGGTCCTGACCAGCTCATGTTTTGTATTAATGGATATGGAGGCTGCAGCATTTTTACTCTCTTTTTCAAAAAAAAAAAAAAAAAAACCCACCCCCCACACCAAAAAACCAAAGCTACCCAAACCCTCCTACGCGGGTCTTGGCAGGTTACACAAATATTAGTCCAAAGATCCAAATAAATCTGTCCCTGAGGCCCAGCCCCACAGCCCCCACCCCCTTCTCCGTCCGGGTGCTTCATGCTGTTTGCACGGAGAGAGAACTGCTGAGCAATTGTGTAGACTAGGGCAGGGAAAAGAAGGGGAGTGGGATTTGGGGAGAGGTAGAATGGCCTGGAGCCTGTGCCTGTGCTAAATGGTCTGCAAGTGGTGAAGGACACATGGGTCGAAGGAGCTTCCCGTGGGGTGGGAATGGGATGGGGCAAGTATCAACTTTAGGAGGAAGCCAAGGAAAGGCCTGGACCAGAGAACCTGATCCCTTCACACTTGGCTGCCATTGCTCCTCAAATGGAAAGGGAAGAGGCTCTTGGATTATTCAGGGTACCCTCCCCCCATCTCCTCAACCCTCCACTAATCTCCCATAGGTATCTCACGTGCTTCTCAACATTTTGTCCCAGAAATGAACACCATCAGTGCTCTTTCACTATCCAAAATGAGCTTCTCTGTAACCTCTTGAGCACTCGAAACTTTTTTTTTGCCAGGCCTAGGGAAGAGTACAGGACAGGCTGGAAGAAGGGAGGATTTGGAATCTCTGAATTAGGGGATCTGGCCAAAAACAGCAAGAGAGGTCCTGCTATGTAAGTGGGCTGGGATGCTGCTGGGAGGTGTGCTCATAGTCACAACATCAGCCGCTTTCTCCATTGTTTGCTCTCGGGGATTATTTTAAGGGTGAGGAAAAGAAACATCTTTGGTTTTAAAGATTTTTTCTTGTTGACTTTTTAAGTCGGTGGCAAATAAGGTTGTCACAAAATTACCATTTGTTTAGCTGTTATCAAGGGGATTTCTGTTCAGATATTTTTGTTGGTCCTTTCTAACTGAGATTCTGCCAATGGGCCTCTCTCTTCCTAGCTGGCACCTACGATAAGCCTGAAAAAAGGGCATCCATCACCCGCCTCTAGGGGTCTTTTCCTCTGATTGTCATGAATATTGTCCAGGGCCAGGTCAGCTCTGGGGAATGGGCACAATATCGGAAAGCGCTCTCCCTACAGATAAAATACCAGAGGACTGGGGAGGGGGGCCTGGAAGCCAGGGCCTACTCACCCTGAAAAATAATCACCAAGGGCAGAATGAAACAAAAAAGCAAAGTGCACAAGTGAGGCAGGTTAAGTATTGTTTGCTTTGATGGCAGGAACTGCCATGGCTATTCTGCATATCACTAGCGGACCACTACCTAAGAACCCAGCAGATAAACGTGAGGCAGTGATATCGGATACAAATTTATGATATATATATATATATATATATTTGCATATATATATATGGATGGGGAGGGTGTGGATGCATATATCTCTTTGTTCACATATGCAGCAGGATGCAACATACAAGCACAGACAGACCCCCATCCTGCAGGTCTGACCCTTGTCCAGCAGGCCCAGGCTCCGGGGAACTGAAAAAACGTGCAGTCTAACAGTGACTTCGGGATGGCGGAGGGACCGTCCACACCTCCCCGCGCCCACCCCCACTCCAATCCTAAACCAGGCCGGTGCTCGTGGCAGCCCCCGCCCCTCCCCCAAGGTGTTCTTTCTCCTGGGTGCCCAGGAAGCCAGAGAAGGGCGACAGACAAGCGGGCTCTGGTCTCTCCGGAGGTGCTCGCTCCTTCTGCGCGCGCTCCCGGCCCCTCGCCCCGGGGCGCGGGGGCTCCGACCGGAGGCTGCTCCGGATCCCGTCACCGCCTCCTTCGGGACGAACACGCGAGGCCCTTGGGGCAGCCCGGGGCTGGGGGGGCGGGGTACAGGGTGAGCATGCGAGCCGAGTCTGCGGGGCGGGGTGGAGGGGCCGGCGCCCGCGGGGCTCAGGTCTGGTCCAGCCATTCCGCCTTCTTGGGGGCCTTGCAGGTGTGGACGTCCACGGTGTCGCGGCACTCCTTGCAGCGCACGGCGCAGCACCAGTGGAACTTGCACTCGCACTGCGTGACCCGCGTGACCCGGGTCGTGTCGTAGCCGCGGCCGCAGCACATGACCTCGCACCCGTCCGTCCCCCGGGACGTCTTGCTGCACACGCGGCCGGCGGTGCCCAGGGAGCCTGGGGGAAGGGGGCGGAGGGAACAGGTTAACTCTCCCCCCACTCCTCGGGGGCCCGCCGAGGGAGCCGGCGGCCATGTTCAACCCCATGTGCCCGAGAGGCCGGCGGCCCCGATCACACAAATAAGACTTGGGGTTCACACCCGGGTCACCTCCTCCCTCGCGCACTTCTTTCTCGCCAACACAGGTCCCACTCGCAACCCTGCCGGGTCCCGCCTCCTCTAGGAAGCCTTCCCTCCGGGTCGGTCCCACCGCACCCCCCGGGATCGGCCGGCTTCAAGACACTTCCCCAGAGACCACAAATGTGGGTCTTGTGTGCGCGGGCTCCCGGGGAAAGGGCCGCCTTCGAGCCTCCTCCTCCCCCTGCAGGGCCCCCGCCAGAGGCAGGGCCCCCGCCAGAGGCAGGGCCCCCGCCAGAGGCAGGGCCCCCGCCAGAGGCAGGGCCCCCGCCAGAGGCGGGGCCCCCGCCAGAGGCAGGGCCCCCGCCAGAGGCAGGGCCCCCGCCAGAGGCAGGGCCCCCGCCAGAGGCAGGGCCCGCGCTTTCTCCTCTGGGCTCAGGGGAGACCAGCCTGACCTCTGCAGGGCGGCTCCCCATCCCTGTTTGCGCAGATGCTGCTCCCCACGCTTGGAATCCTTGGATTCCTTCTAGACTCAGCTGAAGGGCCACTTCCCAAAGGAAGGGGTCCTGGAACCCCCCTCCCCATCTCTCCTTCTCTCCTCCCCCCTTTCCTCTCCCCCACCTTCTCCCCCCTCTCCTCCTGCTTCTTCCTCTTCTCTCTCTTCTCTCTCACTGTCTCCTTCTCTCTCTCTCTTCTTCTCTCTCTCCTTCTCTCTCACTCTCTCCTTCTCTCTCTCTCTTCTTCTCTCTCTCCTTCTCTCTCACGGTCTCCTTCTCTCTCTCCTTCTCTCTCACTGTCTTCTTCTCTCTCTCTTCTTCTCTCTCTCCTTCTCTCTCACGGTCTCCTTCTCTCTCTCTTCTCTCTCACTGTCTCTTCTCTCTCTCTCTTCTTCTCTCTCTCCTTCTCTCTCACTGTCTCCTTCTCTCTCTCTCTCTCTTCTCTCTCTCTCCTTCTCTCTCACTGTCTCCTTCTCTCTCTCTTCTTCTCTCTCTCCTTCTCTCTCACGGTCTCCTTCTCTCTCTCCTTCTCTCTCACTGTCTCCTTCTCTCTCACGGTCTCCTTCTCTCTCTCCTTCTCTCTCACTGTCTCCTTCTCTCTCTCTCTTCTTCTCTCTCTCCTTCTCTCTCACGGTCTCCTTCTCTCTCTCCTTCTCTCTCACTGTCTTCTTCTCTCTCTCTCTTCTTCTCTCTCTCCTTCTCTCTCACGGTCTCCTTCTCTCTCTCCTTCTCTCTCACTGTCTCCTTCTCTCTCTCTCTTCTTCTCTCTCTCCTTCTCTCTCACTGTCTCCTTCTCTCTCTCTCTTCTTCTCTCTCTCCTTCTCTCTCACTGTCTCCTTCTCTCTCTCTCTTCTTCTCTCTCTCCTTCTCTCTCACGGTCTCCTTCTCTCTCTCCTTCTCTCTCACTGTCTCCTTCTCTCTCTCTCTTCTTCTCTCTCTCCTTCTCTCTCACGGTCTCCTTCTCTCTCTCCTCTCTCTCTCTCTCTCTTCTCTCTCACGGTCTCCTTCTCTCTCTCCTTCTCTCTCACTGTCTCCTTCTCTCTCTCTCTTCTTCTCTCTCTCCTTCTCTCTCACGGTCTCCTTCTCTCTCTCTCTCTCCTTCTCTCTCACTGTCTCCTTCTCTCTCTCTCTTCTTCTCTCTCTCCTTCTCTCTCACTGTCTCCTCTCTCTCTCTCTTCTTCTCTCTCTCCTTCTCTCTCTCCTTCTCTCTCACGGTCTCCTTCTCTCTCTCCTTCTCTCTCACTGTCTCTTTCTCTCTCTCTCTCTCTCTCTCTCTCTCTCTCTCTCTCTCACACACACACACACACACACACACACACACACACACACACACACACACGCCGCTTGCATCTTCCCCCTGCTGGGAACGACTTTGCACTTATTTCTACCACTTTGCAGTGTGTGGGTCCCAATAGAATAAAAACTGGATGGCAGGGTTTGTTTCATTTTAGTAAACCCAGCGGGTAACACATAATCCAATAAATACATAGATCCACCTCTCTCTTAGAATTTAGAGTAGAAAAATACCCAAAAGATTGTCTAAAGTGATCTATCTTTAGACACAAGGAATAATGCAGACTGGTGAAGTTAAGCAAACTGCCCAGGACTACACTGCTAACCAGCCCAGAGACTCCCATGCCTGCTATACCAATTTCCCTCTTTCCTCCTCATCAGGTTTGGATTTGGCCAGCATATCTGATGGATCAAAAGGCCTCTGAATTATTCCTTGTCCCTCCACCCACACTTTGCTCCCCACACCAAAACGGCACCACTGGGGAAACAACATCTGGTTCCGAGTTAACCCCACTTCCAGGTTTCACCCTATTACACACTCCATAACTATTTGTCTCTGACCTGTACCCCACGGAGCCCCCATTAACCTTTGCTGCCGTTTCAAAAACCCATCATCACAATTCCCCAGGAAACTGGGTGATTGTCTTGGCCCCAAAGTAATGAAAATAACAATCTGCCACACCTTATCCAGTGTGATTTTTAGGTGTGATATTACAGCCTGTTCACCAGGCCCAGAAAAAGGATTTGAGAGCCCTAAAGATTCATCCTTCTGCCTAAAAACCAGAGCCTAGCACTTGGCACGATGCTTTATACATAGAAAGTGCTAGACGAAGAAAATCCCAAACCAGAGAACTACATTGGATGGGAAAGTCATAAGATCTTCTCCACCCCATTCTTCCCCAGGAACCCCCTTTCAGGCACCCTGCAAAGGACAAACACTGCCCTCTCTGTCTCTCAGGCAAGGCCCCACCCTGTTTCTATGCCCAGTTTTGCTCCAAACCATTTCACTCTCCAAGAACGACAGCGATGGGCAAAAACAAACAGAGGCGAGCAGCTAGCGGACTTGTTCACCTTCTCCTCACCTCTCTCCTCCTCCAACCACAGCAGCTCTGCCTGTTGAAAAGACCCTCATGGCAGTAACTGGGGGAAAGAGAGGGGGGTGGGCGTCCCAGATTTACAGTTACTGAAACTGAGACAGGATCCTTCAGGTTTCCTCCGAGTCACAGTCATACCCACCACCACGGGAGAGAGGATTACTTCCTCTTTTCTTAAAATACTAAAAAGCTCTGGGGGAAGACTCCACAACCTCACGAGGTGACAGTTCCAGCAATACTGCAGCAGTCTAGAAGTCCCACCTGCCAGCTGATCTTCATCCCTAAGGCACTGAATCAAACCCAAATTCTGCTGCAGATGAAGAGCAACTCTCCACTGCCCATCACCAACTGCCCAGAGAGCAACTGGTAGAAAGCTGAAATACCTAGTTGGGATGGAGAGCATCTCCTTGGATTCCTCCTTTCCTGTGATTAATCCTTCAATATGTTCTCATTCTACTTTTTTTTTTTTTTAATGCAAGAGGCAAAGCCCTTAGAAAATTGCTATTTTAGGCACTCTGCAATATGGCTCACCAAGTCTGCCTTCAGACTTCACCTCTATGCCTTATAGGAAGTCTCCACTATACTCAAACTGTTGCCGAAACTTCCCTCTTCCTCTCTTGGTATACCCTCTAACTATTCGAATCCTGCAAGACCCAGGTTTAAGTCTCACCTTGACCATTTGAGCCCATTGTAGGTATTCAGTACCTCTTAGTGGGGGATGCTGGCTGTCCAATGGGGCCTCCTTCCCTGATTATTCTTAGGTTTGATAACAAGCTGGTGCTCCCAAGTCCTTCTGGGGTTCCTTTTTGTAACCCCAATCTACTGAACAGCAGTGGACTAGCATAGTTCGCCATGTTCAAAACTGGAAAATTGTTCTCTTTTCCCATTCTCCCTCTGCATCTGGTTCTACCTTACTCACCAGCAGCCTTGTCCAGAACACAGTAGTCTGGGGAGTTGTCAAAGTAGACAAGGTCAGCCCGCGTGGCGTGGCGATAGCCCTGACGGGCAGCAGTAAAGTTGGCACCATCCTGGGTGGCGGTCACCTGCACGGCCCCGTCGTAGCGCCTCCGCAGGTAATCACCAGTCCGGCGGAAGTCGGAGAGTGCGTGCCAACAGGTGCGAAGCGTACAGGAGCCACTAACTCCATGGCACTTACACTCCAGCTTCAGGAATCGACGGACAGCCTGAGGAGGGAGGGAAAAGGCAAAGGGTCAGGGCTCACCTTCCATCCTGTAGGATGGATAACCCAAGATAGAGGGAAAGAGAGAGGGGAGGGAAGAGAGAGGGAGATGGAGACAGAGAGACGGACATAGGAATAGAGGAGAGTAGGGGAAAGGGGCAGGGAGAGAGGAAAAAGAGGGAAAAGGGAGAAGAGGGGAGAAAGAGAGAGGTTGATAGAATGAGCCAGAGAGGGATGAAAGATAGGGAGGGAGAAAAAAAGGGGAGAGAGAGGGAGGAAGGGAGAAAGAGGTAGAGAAAGAGAGAAAGGAAGAAAAGGAGGAAGAAGAAGAAAGAAAGAAAAGAAGAGAAGAAAGGGAGGGAGAGGGAAAGAGAAAAGAAGAGGGGAAGGGATAAAGAGAAGGGATAGAAAAGAGGTTACAGAGAAAGAGAGGGGAGATAAAGAGGAACACAAAGAAAATGCTTCATGTATAGAGTGATAAAACTGGGGAATAGGAAGATTAGGGGTTATTTCCTCCGTCCAATTAATCAACAAACATTTATGAAGAGCCTACTTGGACCAAGCCATAGGCTGGGTGCAAAGTAAAAAGTGAAACAGTCTGGCTTCAAGGAGCACCCATTAGCTCCAAACTCTTCAAAGCCCAGTTCAGATTTTACTTCTGGGAAGGTTTTCTCCACCATCTAATTCACAGACGTCCTTCTTCTCTAGCCTCCTTTGCCATCTGCCTCCTAACACAATAGGAAGAATGCTGGATTGGGGCTCCAACGAGATACCAAGTTCCCACCCTGCATGAGCTGAAAGGAGTCTGAGCCTATGAATTCCATAAAATTCAGGGCCTGGGCTAGGGGACCTCTAGGTTTCCTTCCAGATCTAAATCTGTGATCCAGTAATCTATGCCAGACAAGCCAGAACTTACTGTTATACTGTCTGGAATCCTCCTCTTAATTAACTGAACTAATGTATGCTACTCCTTTTTTTTTTTTTTAAGCATGTACAAATTTCATTTCCTAGTATTTCTAGCAGAACATAAACCTCTCGGAGACAGGAACTGTTTCGTTTTGTCTGTTTCCACACCCATTTCAGGACTCGGCCCATAGCAGGTATTTAACAAACGGTTGTGACTGAACTGGGAAGGAGGGATTCTCCAGTTGAGCCCCGGGCCGAGCTGTCCCCACCCAGCCCCGTACAGACTGACCGTCCGGCCGCAGCGGTTGTTGTGCAAGTTCATGAGGGCTCGGGCGTCCTTGAGCCTCTTCTCCTTAGCATCCACAAAGGCCTTGGCGAAGCGGACCCCATAGTGGATGTTGTCGCTGCAGCCACCCCAGTCAAAGTCTCCCCGCTGGTCTCGGTCGCGACCGCGTGTATAAGGGTCGCAGCTGCACACGCTGAGCTCGCCCTGGCTGCAGGCCCGAGTGATGGCGTGCACCACGCCTGCCGATGAAATGGCGTACACGAAAGCCGCCTCCCGGCTGCCTAGAGTGGGGAGGGAAGGAGGGGTTCAGAGAAAAGGCCCAGGACTATCTTCATCCCGCGATCCCCCCAAGGACTCTGCGCACTCACCTCCTTCCAGAAGTCCCCCTTGCTTGGAGTCCCTCCTCGACTTCCCTAAGCACCAATCTTCATCAGAATACTCCCTAACACACCTCAGGGTTTCTGGGCACCGTATGTCTGTCTATCCCTTCAATTAGACCAACTCTTAGCCCCTTAGAGATTAGCTCTGGGTTTGGGATCAGGTTCACTAGTTTTGTATTTATGAGTCATTATGTAATTAAGATGTAATTACTTAATTATTTTAATTAATATATAATCACAACTTACCTTCTAGACTTGTTTCCATATCTATAAAACAGAGCTAATAACTGTTCCTCTACCTGGAAGGTTTATTGTGAAGACATTTTGCAAACCTAAAAATACTACATCAGAGGATTCTAAAATTTTGAGTTGCTAAGGTCTTTTAGGGATCCAGCTGGGCCAGTCTCCCCCATTTTACAGATGAGAAAACTGAGTCCTAGAGAAAGAAAAGGATTTATTCAGTGTTTTCCAGCATCAGCAAGCAGCACACTGGAATGTCACTGGGAGTGAGAGGACCAGCTCTTCCAACTTTACTTTCCTTTGAATAGTATTCTCGTCACCATATCACACTTGACTCTGAATTATTATTAGACAAAGCACCTCTCCTCCCTTCTTCCCTCATGCTGGATGGCCATCCTGTCTGTAGCTGCTACATGAGAATCAGAGACTTCTTCAGAGGTCTGGACAGTTCTAATACCGAAGCCACAGTCACACTTGGAAAAGAGGAAGACATCAGACTAGAGAGACACTGACACATTTCTCCCCCTTTTCCTTCACCTAAACATCCTCCTGAGTTCCGAGAGCTGAGATCTCTCCTCTTCCCCTCCCTTTCCCTGTTGTTCCTCTTTCAGTCTTTCTCCTGGCTCATCATCCAGTTTAGCCCAGCCTAATTTTCCCTGCTGAGCCGGGGCCAGGACAGTTCTCCAAATATTTACATATCCCCTTTCTGTTTACCCCTTGTTCCCATTACTGCCAGGGCTGGATGGGGGCAGGATACCCCCTCCCTGGTCCCTAGCTCTGAAAGGGATAGAGGGATTGCAAGGGCCAGTAGGGAAGCAAGAAACAGTGCCTGGCCCCTAAATACTCCTTTATTTAACAGAACTCAGAGCTGGGAGAAATAGAGATCTAGAGTGTGTCTAGGGAATCCGTGGATCCTTCAAGCCCCTAGCACATGGATTTTAGAGGGTCTCTTGTCCATGGGGATAAGAAGAGGGATTGTAGCCAATGGGAAGAAATGCTGAGCAGGAAACCAGAACTGAGGGCCCAATCTCAGCCAGATTCCCATAATCATCATCATTATTATGATCCTTAATATTTACATAGAGTTTTAAGGTTTTCAAAGCTATATGTGTATATGCACATGCATATATAATATAGATATTTGTATGCATATATAACATGCATATATAATATAGATACAGATTGACATTTGAGTCTCAACAATCCTACAAAATGGGATCCATTTCCCCAATTTTGCAAATGAGATGAGAACGATTAGGTGACTGACCGAGTCTCAATGCTAACAATGTCTGAGAGGGATATCAAACTCTGGTTTCCTAAACATCAAGTCCAGTGCCAAAGATATCAAACTCTGTGCCAGCAAAAACCCCTCGATTGCTGCAAATTAAAATGTAACTGGGAAATGTTTGACAAAATAAAAATAAAACATAGCGCAGATAATGTTAATTTGTGGTTTTCTAAGAAAACCCAAACAAGAGAACACATAGGGAAATCAATATGCAGTTCCTTGAGTCGGACACTCTCGCTCTAGAGGGTTGGGTTTGAAGTCCCAGGGTCTATTTGATTCCCACTCCTGCCCCTTGTTACCTGTTGGGACCATGGGCAATCCCCCTAATTTCTGTGAATCTTGTTTATAACATGACTTCTAAGGTCATTTCCAGCTCTGTATTTATGATTCACCCTTGGAGGGGGAGGAATAATCTCCCCTTCCACTTGCCACCCCAAGGCCATGGAGAGAAGGGAACAAGATGGAAAGAGAAGGATGGAAGGAAAAAAGGAAAGGGTAAAAAGAAGGGCACCCTACTTCTGAGCATAACCCGGCCAAAGACGGTGTGGTCGCGGTCCAGAGTTGTGCAGTTCCAGCGGTGATGACGGAACTGGTGCTGGCACTCGCGGATCCAATCCCGGGCACCCTCACCCAGGGAGCGCATGATGTCAGGATAGCGCTGGCACAACTGGCGTTGCCGGCTCACCAGCCCGGGGATGTTGTCACAGATCACCCGGGCCCCCAGTGCCCCGATATACCTGCAGGGAGTGGAGGGCACAGCATTGCAAGGAGTGCCTCAAACTGGGTCAGCTCAAGAGTCTCACTCAGCTTCAGCAATAAATTGGGGGGACTAAGGGAAGGGTCAGTTCTCTAGCTCTGGAGGGGATGGATGTTCCCTTCTCATACAACTCCCATCCCAATATTCATCCTGCCCCTACTCCCACTAGTGTCAGTAATAATAATAATAAATGAGCTAGCATTTATATAGAGCTCTAAGATTCACAAAGCACTTTATTTGATATTGTCAAATTTATTTATTTGATATTATTTATTATTTATTTGATACTTATTTGATATATTACTTTATTTGATCCTCACAGCAACCTTGTGAGATCAGTGCTATTATCCCCATTTTCTAGATGGAGAAATGAGGCTGGGAGGTAAAGTGTCCCATCCTGGATTACCCAGCTAAGAAAGTGTCTGAAAGAGAATTTATACTCGAATTTTACTCTCCCTAAGTCCGGTACTCTATCCACCGCACCACCTAGCTCTTTCTAGTCTAGAGAATATAACGTGGCACACAAAAACAAGGTAGAAATCTCCTTCAACAGAAACCATTCTCCTCACTGAATTCTTGTCACAAACACTAAGCGAGTGGTCGCATCTCTTATTACCCAAGCCAAATGCTCGAGTCTAAAACCATACTAAAGTCATAGCTATGTCCCAGGTAGCTGCAGCTGGTTTATTTGATGAATGCTAACGATTCTGGAGAACAAAAACATCGGACAATAAGAGACCAGGATAATACACCGGCATATGGAGGACCTGCATTCAAAATATGCCCGAGGCAAGTCATGGAACGACTTGAAGAGGTGGCTGCCCCTCCACATCTGTGATCCCATGGGCTTTCCCTGAACCCCACACTGAATGTGGCTGTCTCCCTGCCTATCCCGGACTGGGATGGAAGGCAAAAAAGAAGGACAGCGGGAGTGGAGTTCCTTGGAAGGGCGGTGAGTGGCAGCCCATGGCAAGGTTCATAACATAGGGATGTTTCTGGATTTGGTTGGGAAACCAGGGGTCCCAATCTCCAAGCTGAGGAAAAGAGACTCTCGCTTCTAACTCTACTCTTCCCTCTCTTTTGTCATCAGGAATCCTACCAGCCAGGCTGGCCCTGCGCCCTCCTGCTCCACCTTCCCCTTCCCACCATGGGATCTCCACTTCCTGAACAGGCATATTCTTCCCCCTTTACTGTGGTGAAATGGCTTTTAAAGTCCCCGTCCCCTCCTTCACAGGCCAAACCAAAGGGCACCGTGCCCTGGGATTGCTGTACGGGCAGAGATTTCGCTTCAAAGCAGTTCCCACACCCCCAATCCCAGTCTCCATTCCCATCGGCTCAGCACTATGCCAGCTATGACATGCCTGAGGCTTGGCTGAGCTGGTGAAGGGACAGGAAGGTGATTTCAGCTAGGTAGAGGTTCAACTCCACAGCTCCCAGCACGTTCCCAGAGGAACGGTCCTGCTTCCTTCCACCCATAAGCTCACCACAAGCCCGGGATCTCTGCTTACATTTGCCCCTTCTCTCTAACTTGGCTCCCTTCTTCTCTCGTTCCCCAAGCTCACCTGCCTCCGGAAGCATTCCATAACTCTCCTCCTTTGTAATGAATAAAAACCCAAAGGGGTTTTTTATGTGCCTCTTATCTCAGGGTCAAGAGCTCTGTCCAGAGCAGGTGGGAGTCAGGCACTCTTGCAGACATCCCCGGCTGCCAGAAAAGCCGTAGCTGTGAATAAGACTGTGGTTTGGGAACAGCCCCAGAGTCTGGTGGGGAGCAAGGGGGGTGTTTATGACATCTCGGGCCCTGTGTACTCTGTCCCTTTTCTCCCTCCCCCCACCTCAGTCCCGATCATTCCCACCATGGGATCTCCACCCCCAAGTTGGGATCACCACTGGCAAAACCAAATCAAACAAACACAGCCAAAGCCAGATGCCTTCTGGTGAGTGTGGCCGGCCGGGCTGATGGGACCCATCTGTCCCCCAGGGAGGGAAAGACAGAGAGGGCCGGCTGCTCACAAATCCCATGGAATCAGCATCCCTGGTTCTGTCCATCAGAGCAACAGCTTCCAGGAACAAACAAAATAAACTCCTCAGGCCTGGCCTGGGAGGGACTGCCTGACGCACAGACCCAGAGTTACACCCACCGCTGAGATGCTTTGTTTGGAGAGGAGAGACATGAGACAGTCGGAGTTGGAGCTGGTCCCTTTCCCAATACCACTTCATTCCCCTAGCTTGGCTCTGGAATATTGCTCTGGGGATGAGGATTTGGGGGCATCCAAGCTTGGAGAAACACTACCACATCATGAGACAACCTTGGTTGTAATGGGCCCTGCTATGTCAGGAAAGTTCTTTCTGCTGTCTAGCTTTAATCCCTTTGGATTCGGCCCACACTGGTCTTCCTTGTTCTGTCAGTGCTCAGTGAGATGGGGAGCAGCTATTCCTATTGTCCTCCACCCTTCCTGTCCAGAAGATAGCCATTCAGTACCTCTGAGTTCTCCCAGGCCCTACCACTGCCCCAGTCTTCAGGTTTTCTTCTAGATCTTGCTGTGATCTTCCTTGGATCAGAGCTGCTAACCCTTTCTCCCAGCCCCCATCTTCTCTCTATCCTTTTCTTCCTCATCTCTAGACTTCCAGATCCTTTCTACCTCTAGATCCTGCCTTCTCATTTCCATGATAAGAATTCCTGTTCTTGTCCTTTCAAACCTGACCCATAACCTCTTTCTGGGAATCTAGACAAAACCTACCTTCCTGACTCTATCATCTAGAAATTCTATTCATATATAGCTAGTTTCTTTGAAAATGAGACATCCTGTACCCCTGAAGACAGAGATCCTCTACTCTGTTTCTCCTTTCTCAAGATCTTTCTGTGGCCCCAAGTGTGCTAGACTTATCTATATAAGGTGGGTGTTTATGGGGTCTTCAAGATATATATAATATTTTTACTCCCCTCCATCTTTATTTTCAGTTTATTATCTTGATTTCTTCAAGGATCTAGCCTTTCTAAGACTTCCCTATCCTTTCCTCTTTTCTGTCTCTTATTCTAGGAAATTCATGATAACAGATTGCACCTGTTGAGTGTTTATATCCCCTTCTCTATTTCCTGTCCTAATAGTTATGAATTCAGGGAACTTTCTCCTTCTATTCTAGAAAAGGAGATCTCTGTGTGCTATAGAAAATGATTATGAATTATGACTTTCCAGTGGGCAATTAGATGTTTCCCCAAGGGCTTATGAGGGAGCTATCATTTTTTCTTTTTTTTTTTTTTTTGTTAATAGAGAAAATAGGGCCAGGACTCTTGTAATTTGTGGGAAATTGGTATTGAAAAAGTGGCTGCCCATCCTATGTTAAAGACAGTAGTCAGGAGCTAAAGATGGACAGAAAAGATAGAAGGCTGCAAAAGCCAGCCCTCTTGATAGTCCTGCCGCTAGCCCCTGGCTCCTTGGGGGAGCTGTGTGCCCCTTCCACATCTTTCCTTATACTTGAGTGAGGCTTTTCCCTATTCAGCCTCCACTCGGGATTCTTCAAAGATTCTTTAATGTGAACCACGTGTAAGAAGAGGGAAAAGGAAGGGAAAGGGGTGAAAATAACCATGAGTCTCTAAGATACGGTCCCAATGGGGAGACCCCAATATGAACCCCAGCAAGGTCTACCATTGGGGGAAAAATCACCAGCACAACTAAGAACCATTTGAGTGCTGATCCCTCCTTTATTCAAACTGTGCCCTCCAAGGCAATTTTCCATACTGGTGGGGGCCAGATAAGACTCCTCAGAAACCTCGACAGACTGGGCAGAAATGCCCTCTCCTATTTTGGGGAAGTGTGCGTGTAGGGAAGATCTGAGGTGAGGGAGGCAGCCTTTCCGGATCTGAGCCAGTAGACAGCCTAGGCCTTCGGAAGGTACGTTTTGATCTCAACCCTGAACTTTCAAAAGTTTTGCTCCTTCCCATCCCCACCCCCTTCTCCATCTTCCCTTTTGTAAAGGAATGCTTCAAGCCAGATGTAAGATACCAATGCAATATGGTTCCCCCATCCAGAACCCCCTCCTTTCCCCAACATGCAGAGATAAAAAGATCCAAAAGAGAGATTTTTCTGAAACAGGAAAAAGGGGGGTGGTGGTTGGGGGGCTGAGCATCTTGAAATGATAGGAATCTCTAGCAGAACTCCATGGCCCCTCAGTCTGCTACTCCAACCCCCATCCCAATTCTTCCAGCCAAGACTCAGACGAGGGGGAAAGCCACAGGGGAGGGTATGGTAAGAAAAAGAGGGGTATTCTGGGAGGAAAGAGAAGTGGGTATGGGTAGAGAGGTGCTATTCCTGTGCAGAGTACTATTTGGCTTCTATTCCTATGTAAGTTTATCGGGGAAGGGAAGAATGAAGACGGAGGGCAGCTAGATCATCTTTGACTGGAAGCAGAGAACAGCTTTTCTCCGTGGGTAACCAACACAGCTCCATTAGAAATGTGTGTTGGAGGGAGAAGAAGGTGGAAAAATGGACCTCTAATTGATTTTTAAAGGGATTGTGCCCCTTATGGGATGAGAGGCTGGGATGGAGGTCGGGGGGAGCCAGAAAAGATGGACCACAGTTTTCCCAGGGATGAGACAGAGACCTCTGCCCTAGAGAAGTGGGGGGCAGGGGTGGGAGGGGGAAGGGAGTAAAAGAAAAAAGGAAATGGATGGGATACTTTCAACAACTATCCTTTCCGGAAGGATTGAATCAGATTCCCGGATTATGCAAACCAAAATTATTAAAAAAAAAAAAAAAAAACACAACCCTAAACTTTAAGTACGTAATTTTGATTCAGGTTAATTTCTCCTCACTCACCAAATGGATTGAGAGCAGCTGCCTTACTCGGGAGGGTTTCTTTTATAAATTAGGGTGGATGCTGAAGAAGGAGATGGGGAGTTACCCAGCTTTTCCCTTCTCCCATTGCCCCTGAGTGAAATTGGCAACCCCGGCCTGGGTCTCCAGGCTGAAGAGAAAAAGCGGATGCTCGCTCTGCCTCGGGCAAAGATCCAGTAACTCCTCCGGGAGTCCTCGGACCACCAGCTTAACTGAGCCCCCGGAGACCGCTTCCCCTCGGGAAAAAGCTCTGGGACAAGGAAAGCCAAGTGCGGTCCGCTCCCAGGGGGCCGGCCCGAGCCGGAGGAGCCAGCAGCCTTTCCTTTTCACTCCTCTAGTGGTCCCCGCCCCACCTGGTCTCCCATCCCTCTCCACCAACACTCACCACCAGGACGCATCTATGCGGGGCGGCAGCGTAAGCAGCAGCAGCAGCAGGCAGGCGACGCCAAAGCGGGCAGGGACTCCGGGGCCGTCGGGTGCTGCTGCCCGGGCTGGGTATCTGGGCGCCGGGGCGGAGGCGGGAACAGGGAGCCGGGCTCGCCTACGGAGGAGCTGCGCGGCTTCCTCCGTTCTGCCCTGGCTCCGCATAGCTCCCCGAGGGCTCTCCCCCTGCGCGTCCCGGGGTGGGGCAGAGCGGGGACCGGACCCCAGCTGGGGTGACCCTCAAGCTGTCCCAACCTCCCCCCAGCAGGGACCCATGGACCGCACCGACAGTGGGGCGCCCGGATGGGCGCCAGTTATCCGGGCTTCAGTGGCCCGGGACCGCGCGGCGCAGTGGTCGGGACAGCTGTGCCCACCGGGCTGAGGACGGAGTCGGGGGTCAGCAGCGTGACTCCAGACTCCGCGGAGCTGCGTGCGGCGCGGAGGGCCGTCCTGGGCGTGCTGTCCGGGGCCGGAGGCTGGGAGCCGGCCACGGCTGGCGGCGCGCTCTAGCCAGGGTGCGGTGTCCGGGGGTCGGCGGCTCTGCGCCGAGTGGGGCTGCGGGGCCGGGCGGTGCGGACAACCCCTCTGGCCGCGGGCTCTCATTGGACGGCGCCGGGCGGGGCTGCGGCCAGGGACACGCGCGGCCCTCTGGGCGGCCCCGCCTGGGGCCCAGAGCAGAGGCGCGCTCCACCACCCCAGGTGTCGCCGTTGCCGTCGCCCCCGCCTCCCTCCTCCCACTCCCCCTCTGCGCTGTGCCCCCCACCTGCTCGGGCGAGACGGGACGGGGCGGTGCAGCTCACTCCATGCGCCCCGAGCGCCCGGGCCGGGTGGACGCCGCGTCCCCGGGTCCTAGCGCCCCTCCCTCCCAAATCTGCTTTTGCGGGGAGCAGTGCAGCGCTTGGAGAGAGGGGGGCCGAGCGCGGGCTGTGGACTTCCCCCCCCCGACCCCTAAGTCTCAGCACAACTAGAGAGGAAAAGGGAAACATGGTCAGAACTCGCAGGCTCTTTCTCCCCCCACACAGTGGGATGAGTAGAACTGCCACAGGGACAGATGCGGAAAATCGAGTTCAACACTGCCAACAGGGGCGCTATTGCCGGGGCGGTCTCAGCCCCACTAATCCGAAGCCTTGCTCCCAAAGTCCCTCTACTTTTCTTCAGAACCACTGTCCCTCCTGCTCCCGAGCCCGCTGAGTGACTCTTAAGACTCCCCGGAGGCCGTCGAAAAGGGGCTGTCTCACCATCCCTTTCCTCCTCTTCCACTGACTCTCCCCACTCCCAGCCCCCTGTTGTGCTAGGGTTACAACTCTGGGACCCGAGCGCTGGGGAAACGGGGGACCCAGGAAGGGCTCGATCTGTTCTCCTAGGACCGAGCTCCGGCCCGGAGAAGATGGGGACAGTGGTATCAGGAGTTGGAATGATGATGTCTAACGGGGAATGGGGCGGGGATCAGAAAGCGCTGTTTCTGGAGGAGTCGGAGATCTCTCCTCCTCTATCTTCAGGATTAGCAGCTCTCACTTTCTCTTAGCTCTCCCAACTGGGTTCTCCCTCACCCCCTCGGGCGGAGCTACGCTGAGTGTGAATGAATCAGAAACAGCTGGGCGGCTTTCCCCTACACTAGAGTCCGGGTTGGGGTCCCGGTGAAAGAGGGTCCCAGAGATCGCTCCCCCGTAGTGCACTGCAGTTCCAAGTCACTGGACCGTGGGAGCTTGCCCACGTACACCGGTTACTCCCGTGGACTGAGGCAGAGAGAGGGAGAGGTGGGTCCTCCTAGCTTATGGAATCGCTGGGAGGTCTCAGGCAGAGAGAAACGCTCCCTTCTCCCCTCCTTCTAAGTCTTCTTTTAAAGCTCTGAGCTTCTAGAAGACTTGGTTTCTGGCTTGCTGGGAACCGACCCTTCCCTCTTCCCGAGCCTCAGTTTCTCCCTTGCTCTCTGCGATGTACCTTGCTCCCGTCCCCGCCCCTTCCCCGGTCAGCCGCAGCTCAGGGCTCATGATTTATCTCCTCTATAAATGTCCTGTTGTAAACACCGCACCCCGGCGGGTCCTCCTTCTCCCCAACTCTGCTGGCCCCTCACCCCAAAGAAGCTTCGCGGGTGTGGGGGGGCCGTGGGGACGAGCACGGGTGTGAACCGACAGGGAGCAGCTGGCCCAGACCAAGGCTGAAGCCGCCCCGGGCAGAGGCGGAGCGGGATGATTTGGGGAGGGGCTCATCCCAGAAGCCCACTGACCTTTTCCTCGCTCCCCAAGGGGCTCACCCCGCCCTCACTCAGTTCCAACCTCAGCTTGGATGCTGCACCCAGAAGACCCTGGCCTGCCCAGGATGTTGCGGGGTGGGGTAGGGAAGGGAGCAGAGGAGAGACTGAAAATAGGAAGATGAAGTAGGAGTCCTCCAGAGCGTATCGAACTCCCTCTTTCTCTACCCCTCCGAGTTTAGAATTAGGATTTGGTCAGTGGCTTCGGGGACAATCCTGCTCCCCATCTCATCCCTACTTTAGCTACCGTTTTAGCTCCTCTGAGGCGGTTGGGGATCACTGTTAGGGTCCTTGTCATTTTCCTCGAGTACAGCTCTTGTTCACATCCTTTCTTTCCTCTCCCCTTCCCCCCCTTGTAGCCCCTGGCGGGACACGCAGCATGCATCTCTAGGCTCCTGGCTGCCTTTCCCACACTCACCCCATGTGGTCAGAACTGGGTGTGACCCTGGAGCTATCCGCTTCGTTTCTGCACTTGGGTGGGGGTGGGGGCTGCCGATGATCACATCAGCTCTAACCTTGGGCTGGCCCCATCCACACTGACCGACTAACAGTGCACTGGTGAAAAACCCCTTCGGTTCTGGCTGTCTACACAGCCCGGTCATATCACTAGCTAAAAGGGACCTATATACCTGTAGCGGAGGAAGTTCACCTCGCTTTGCAAAGATTTGCCTTGCCATTTCGATTGAGGGAATAATCTTGAAGTCAGCGTCCGCTCCCACCCCCCTCACTACCCTCAGTCCCGGCTCCCCAGCTGGGACCCCATAATGGAGGAGCCGGGCTGGCTGAAGGAGCTGTACTCAGCCACTTAAAGAGAACCCAAATACTCGGCCGGAGAAGAGGTTTCTGGGATTTGCCACTTCGGAGCTTCAACTCTGAAAATAAACTTGCAGTCTAAGCTCCTCACGCAAAGAGGGTCTCTGCCAGGGATGTTGGCTCGTCTCTGGCCTGCCCCACACCCACCAGAAAAAAAAGACTCTACGCATTGGGGGTTTCTTCTAGATTGGGGAACCAAGCGGCTTAATTAAGTCCTTCCACTGGTTAATTTGGTTGTCATTCCCCTGAGCCCCTTATCAAAGCTCTACTCTACCTCTTTCTCACTTTAGGAAGACAGCTAGTGACATAATGCATAAAGCACCAGGAAGACCTGACTTCAAATCTGACTAGCTGTGTGACCTTGGGCAAATCCCTTAATTCTGCCTCGGTTTCCTCCTCCTCAAATGGGGATAACTCCTATCTTCTTGTGAGGATCAGATGAGATCATAATTGTAAAACTCTTGTTTTATGTATATATATATATATGTTATATATATATACATAAATAAAATTGTAAAACAAAAAATTGTAAATATATATATGTGTATATACTTAGCACATGGTAAAGAGTATATAAATGTTAACTGTTCTTCTTCCATCCTTTCTTTGCTTTCCATTTCCAAGCCCGATATAACTCCTAGTTATAAGAAATAGAAAGCTAAACACCAGTCTACTGGAAATTACCTGGATTTAATTCCATTCCACATTTATTAAGTGTCCACTATGGGCAAGGCTTTGTGCTAGTCCCTGGGACTGATGACAGACAACCATGCTGACTGTCAAAGAGCTTTTGGAACAGGAAGAAAAGAACCTGATGTATACAGGTAACTGTATACTGAGGCAAAGGAGAGATCTGGCATCCTGTTCAAGGAAAATGTTGTGAAGGAGAAGTTTTCAGCTGGAGGATATGAGGGAGTAGGTAGTGGAAGGTGTCACAGAGGAAGTGGTAACAAAGCCCCTAATTTGAAGGAAGAGGATCTCTATAGACAGAGGATATTTCCGGTACAGGAGAACTGGAGCCTTGGGGAAGTTAGGCAGTCTTGCTATAAGGGACTTTGATTTTCCCACTACTACAATTGTGCTTTTTGCCTAAGATCACACCAAATACTATTTGGTACCCATTACACACCTGTTGTCCTCCCAGAACTACATTATTTAATGGAAGGAAAAATAAAGGAATCAGAAAATTTAGGCCTCTTGCCTTCATGATTTAATTGATGAGGTGAGATATACCTCCTAATTATGCTGATTCTAATTCAGTCAAAAAAGCATTTATTAAGCATAGATGTTAGGCATTATGAATGAACATTTATTAAGTGCGTACTATGTACCAGGCATTTTTTAAGCATAGAAAGACAGAGACATTGTGAGAGTCAAATGAGGTCATAGATGGAAAGTGCTATGGAAATTCAAGGAATTATTATTATTAGACCCTAGAGGTAATGAGACAATTAGAGAACAGTACTAGATAGTACCTTAAGCAAGTACTAGATTGTGTGGTCTGAACTTGGACTGACATAGGGAAAAAAGAATCCCAGATTCCCATTTGAAGGTTCTGTTGAGGTCTTTATTATTGCCTTTGGACAGGACAGTCCTCCAACCCAGGTCAGGCGAAGCAATACCTCCTATTCAGGATGATGCGTTCACAATCCATCTCTTTCATCCCTCAGGAAATGCTAAGAGTTTAGCAATAGTGCAGGGGAAAGGACTGAATGTGAATCCCTACTATGAAATCCTATGTCACTTTGGGTAAATGACTTCATTCTAAACCTCTGTTTTCTCTTCAGAAAATTTCCTTCACCAACTGAATATGAGGAAAGGGCTTTGCAAACCTTAACCCCCCCATATTATAAGATATTATCATTCCTGAAGTCTAACCTCAGTCCCTTCAGCTTAAGATTCATTTTTCTTTTCCTTGCTCCGACCTCAGTTGTGTAGTGTGTCTGAAAGCTGGATTTTTGCTGGAGCTCTTGTGGGGAAGGAGGAGGAGGAGGGTGGTGGTCTTAGCAGCTCCTTACTTTGCTCTGAGATGACCTTACTTAAGGGGCCCCTCTCTCAGTTATGACCTTCCTCCCTCAGGGAGGAGGGGAAAAGGAGGTGGTATCCAAGAAATGGGAAGGGCCCAGTAGGGACTGGGGGGAGGATTGGATGTGATTCAAGGAATTCCTGAGCCTGCTGCTCATACAGGTTCCTTGAGACTTTCCAGGGATTTCTTTGCAAACCAGAAAAGGTTTCAATAGAAACAACACCAACCCCACCCAACCCCTTCCCTGTTTATTCAGTCTCATGTCAGAAGCAGCAGAAGGAATTTGGGAAGAACCTAGGCCAGGGATTCCCAAACTTTTTGAGTAGGAGAATCCCATCTTAAAATGTTTCTAAAATTCACATAACACCCCCCCCCAACACCATGACAGAAGTTACACTATTACTATCATCGAGTGAGAAAATGTATGATGATGAAAAACTGCTATGAATTCAATTTTTCATGTCTTAGTACTTCAGTGGGTCAGTGATTTTGTGGATTTGAGCATTCCTTCCAATGATATACATCACAACCCATCCATACCTTATTATCAATTATGTCCATTGCCCATATCTTTTCTAAATCTTCCATAGAGGAGGTTCATCCAATAAATTAGGGATCTTCTTCCAAGTTCCTTGTCACAGAATGCTAATGTGGGCAGGTAGGCTGACTATTTAGTATCTCTTAATCTCCCTAACTTATTGGCCCATCTCCTTTTCCAGTCACACATTTTTTGGATAATGTGTTGTTTGTTTATTTTTAATAGTATTTTTTCAATTATACATAGACAATATTTAACATTCATTTTTATAGGATTCTGAGTTTCAAATTTTTTCTTCTTCCTCCCCTTCCTTCCCCTCTTCCTAAAATGGTAAGCAATTTGATACAGCTTATATATGTGCAATCATGTAAAACATATGTCCATATTAGTCACAGTTATGAAAGAAGAAACAGACCAAAAAAAAAAAAAACAAAACAGTAAAAAAAAAAAGTGAAAATAGTATGCTTTGATCTGCATTCAGAGTCTACCAATTTTTTATCTGGCCGTGGTCAGCATTTTCCACCATGAATCTTTTGTAACTGTCTTGGATCATTATATTGCCGGGAAGAGCCAGATCATCAGCAATAATGTTGCCTTTACCCATGTGCAACCTTTTCTAGGTTCTGTTCATTTTATTTTACATCCATTTGTATAGGTCTTTCCAGGTTTTTCTGAAATCTCTCTGCTCATCATTTCTTCTTGCATTATTGTGTTCCATTACATTTATTTACCACAATTTATTCAGCCATTTCCCAATTGATGGACATTGGGTCACTTTTTAGGCAACATTTTTTTTTGCATAATTTTGTGTTGATAACATGCTGCGACCTATTTATGTTCACCATAGCTCCTCATTGCTCTCTAGATGACTCATAATTCTGCATATTTGGAGATTATAGTATTTCATGACTGGCAGCCTTATAACATCCCTTGAAGAATATTGACACTTGATGGGCTTTCATTTCTGTAATGCTTTTAAATGAATTTGCATTTTTATTTCCAGCAGTCCAAAAGTATGTTTCATATCTTTTCTATTTGTATCACCAGACAGTGGCAGAGGGCTCTACACCAAAGCAATAACAAATGCTTTTCTATTCATTCATTCATTTATTCATTCCAAGGAGAGTTCAAAAAGTGGTACTGTGGGTTTGGGGCAGGTGAGGCTCTATACCTTTTCCCCAAATAATCTCAGACTGATCCCTACCTTCCCAAATCCCACCAACATCTCCCTTGCCTAACAATCATAAATTGGAGCTTCTCTAGGCAGCTGGCTGTAGGAGGGATTTGACTATTCACCCCTTTTAGATCTGAGGAGTCATCAATTTCAATCTTTCTAATAAGATAAAGGATCAGTAAGTCTTACCATGTGACCTATCTCTATCGTAGCAACTATGACCACAAGGGTCAGGGAGAAAAGACAATGAAGAGGAGAAAAGGAAATGGGAAGGAGGAATGGAGATATAGAGAAATTATTGTGGAAAGGACAATATGGAGAGAAAGAGGAGGCAAACAAGGAAAGGGAGATGGGGATAGAGATGAATTTGGGAGACCTATCTTTAAACTACCCTACCCTCTAGACTTCTAGGGAAAGTCATCCACCCTGAAGCTGAATATACAGTTACCTCCCTCAATTAGAATATGAGTTTTTGAGAATAGAAAGTATCTCCATTTTCCATATGTAGTCCAAGTCCTCGGCTCATAATAAGCACTTAACAAGTATGGTTTTTATTTTTTTGTTTTTTGTTTTTTTTCCATTTTGCAGGCTGGTGTTTGACCTTATCACTCAATAGAAACTGATTTCCAAAAACAGCAGTGATTTCTGCAGCTGCCAGATCTGGTTATCTTTTCTCAGTCCTCATTCATCTTGACCATTCTGCAGCACTGGCTACTCTTTTTTTTTTTTTTTTTTCCCTGAGGCAACTGGGGTTGTTATTTGCCCAGGGTCACACAGTTAGGAAGTGTCAAGTGTCTGAGGTCACATTTGAACTCAGGTCCTCCTGACTTTAGGGCTGAAATACATACATATATTTCTTGTTTTGTTTTGTTGAGGCAATTGGGGTTAAGTGACTTGCCCAAGGTCACATAGCTAGGAAGTGTCTGAGGCTAGATTTGAACTCAGGTCCTCCTGACTTCCCAACTGGTATTCTATCCACTGCACCACCTAGCTGTCCCTAGCACTGGCTTGACCATAATTTCCTCCTATGTCTGGTTTTTGTGACAATCTTCCCTCCTCTCCCTCACCCCCACCCCTTCCCTGGTTTTCCTCTTACCCATCTGACCAATCCTCTTCAGTCTCTTTTGCTGGGTCTTCATCCCTATTATACCACCTTAATTGTGCATGTACAATTCTAGACACTTATGGATGTTCTCAACAGTTCTGATGGGTTTAATTGTAATACTTATGTAGATGAATAACAGACTTGTATATTTAGTCTCAGACTTTCTCCTGAGTTCTTCATTATCAACTTCCTGTGGATATTTCAGACAAGATGGCCCATAGATATCTCCAATGCAACTAACCTAAAACAGGACTTATTATCTTCCCTTAACTCATTCCTTATTCCAATGAATCCTTCACATTGTGGCCAAAGGGATTTTCCTTAACACAGATCTAAGTATGTTGCACGTGGCCCACAACGTTCTAGAGTATGGCAGGAACCAGATTAATTGTGAAATAACAAAATAAATAAAAATGCAACAGAACATAGATAATGTTAATATATGGTTTTCAAAGTCAATATGCATCCCCCAAGGATCCTTATGATAGCACTTTGATATCTTTTGATACTACCGTTCTAAATGAAGACCATCCAGATTTCCTATTAGTGCCCTCTCTTCCAAAAATGCCCAGCATATATTTATTTTGTAAAAACACACACTTTGCTCGAAAGGAGGGATTGTTTTACTATTGATTTTGTATTCTTAATGTTTACCATATAGTAGGTGCTTAATAAATGTTGATTAGTTTATTTATGAGAGTCCTTTGTGGGTTTTTCATTTTCTGAGGAATGAAATAAAGGCTGCTCTACATTTGATATGTTCATTTTATCCTTAAAAGTTTTTTTTTTTTTTAACACATGGGGGGGTCTTAGACATAAACTGTACTTGGAAATTTCCCAGGAGGAATTCTGAAGGACAATACTAGTGACAGATACTGATATTTGCTTTAGCTCTCAAGATTGAAGTTTGTCTAGGGCTATGGCCAAGGATTTTATATTAATCATAACAATATTTGCAAATTTTTGAAAACATAGTAATTTGTGTGAGGTCTCAAATAAAGTTGAAAATGACAATACTTGGTTTTTATGTGAATTCAAAGACCTGTTAAAATAAATATTTGTCCCACCTCTGTTACTTCATGGATCAGGAACCACAAGAGACTTCTGGGGACATGGGGCCAATGATTTGCATCTCAACCTGGTTAACCCTACACAATGAGATTCTCAGGATATTATGAATGGGAGAGACACATGTGGATGGGGGGTGGAGAAGGAAGGGAGGGGACAAGAAGAACTAGAAGAAGAAGAGAAGAAAGGAAGAATGAGAAGACAAAAAGAAGAGGAGAGGAAGAAAAGTGAGGAATGAGAAAACAAAAGAAGAGAAAGAAGAAAAAGAAGAAGAAGGGAAAGGAGAAGAGAAGAGTGAGAAAGAGACAGAGAAAGACAGGGAGAGAAAGGCTTGACAAATTTTTTGGGAAGAGGTGGCTAGCCCCAACAGTAGGATAAGGAAATTGAGGCAGAGCAATCTCTGAATTAGGATTTTCTACTAATCACAAGCTTATTTATTGTAGCAACTATAACCACAGGAGTCAGGGAGAAAAGACAATGAAGAAGAGAAAAGGAGGTAGGGAAGGGGAATGGAGATGTAGAGAAATTATTGTGGAAAGGACAATATGAAGAGAAAGAAGAGGCAAACAAAGAAAGGGAGATGGGGATAGAGAGGAGAGGAGGGACCATATTGGGGAAGGAATTGGGGGAGAGAAAAGGAAGATCTGGAGCCTGTTAACACTTTGGCTGCAGCTGTCCTGGGCTGACTTCCACGGGCTCTGGGGACTATGTGTGAGTTTGAATGGGCATGACTCAGGAATACTGGGTGGTCACTGATCGGTTCCTTTCCCAAGAGAGAATGTTATTCTCCCATCCCATGCGTCCCTACCACTGTTCCTCTTTCTTTACATCCTGTCCCCACCTGTTACAGACTCTAAACGAATCTAGAAATCAAATTTAGAGACAGCAACAACCTAGGAGCATGGTATAATTAAAATTTAACAGAAGTACTCCAAACCTTTTCTCCCTCCCTGTTTCAGTTCCAGTCCTACTAATTAGCTTCCAGACCTCAGGCCTTGGACCTCAGTTTTCTTCATCTGTAAATTGGACTCCATGAACTCTCCATTCCCTTCTACCTCTGACATTCTGTGATTTCAGTCTCTGTTTCTGTTTTCTTATCTTTTTCATGTCTTTGGTTCTTCTTATTTTTATTTACCCAATAGATCAATACCATCAATCACTCTGAAGCTACCTTTGAGGCCCTGTTTCTATCCCTCTGCAGCGCATCTTTTTATGGTTTTTCAGTTATGGGGTTAGAGGTTCCTTGGCATGGTCAGGGCCCCCCGAGACAAGCCTCTAATTCCTGCCCCCTTCCACATGAAGGTGAACTGGGTTCCCTTCTGGGGCCATGTCTGGGATGCAAACCAGATTAGCTCATCTCTCTAATCCTCTCTGTGCTGGGGCCTCTGCCAGGCAGGGACACCCACAGAGCTGAACTAGGAGAGAAGGGAAAGGGAGGGGAGAAGATTCTTGGGGAAGGACAGCAAAGGCCATCTTTTCCCTCACAGAACCCCCTCTTTCTTCCATCTTCTTCTTCTGATTACTGGCCCTCACTTGGTAATCAACCTTGAGACTCCGGGGTTGGGTTAAAGTAGAATTCATCTCATTCCATATTTTTCTCCTAAACCTCATTCCAAAACTTCTGAAGTCATCCTTTATGTACCCCTGTTCCTGACAAGGCTAAATCCCAACCCAGACACAGTCTTTCCTCTCTTGGACCAGATATTCTACAGAGGTAACAGAACAAACGCTCCCTCCTCCCTAGTCTCCTCTTCCTTGCACCCACAAAATTTGGGGTACAGGGACGAGAAGCATAGAAAGGGGATCTCCAGAAGAACAGATAGTTCCCCAGTTCCCCTGCTCCCCTTGGTCTTGGGGATGAGCCAAGTCAGACGCCCCCCCTCTGCTTTAAGGTCTTATTTGGAGCATCTCTCCTGGCTGATAAGATCAAAGCATTCCCTGAGCCAAATCATTACCTTATTTTCGAGGCAATTACAGAACTTATTGCCTCAATTAGCTTGGCCTCCAGCTGCAGCCGTTTATCTCTGTCTGTCATTGAGCCTGAAGAGGAAGGGGGCCACCTCAGCCCAGCAGCCAGCTTAGTGTTTGGGTGAGGTCTGCGATCAGAAGGGGAGCCGGGTCCGGCCCCCGGTCGGGCTGAAGGGCAAGGATGGTTTTCCCTTAGAGAGAAAGATTTGCGACTTAGGAAGGGGCACTCACGCCTGCCCTTTTTCTAGGGGAGGACAGAATGGGAATCCTCACAGTGGTTGCCACAGGTCCCTGCCAACCCCCCCATCCCTCCGCGCTCTTCGCCCCGGTCTGGGCTCCACACCTGCTTGCCAGATGTGAGCGCAGTCACAGGAGGAGGGATGGGGGAGGTGGGACGGGCCAGGGTCTCGGGCTAGCCGAGAAAAGGGTCAGGCTGGGAGCTAGACCGCCTGGGCTCCTTTCCCAGATCATCAGCTGAATGAGTCATTCTCTTTCTGCGGCCAGAGCGGGTGAGGGAGCAGAGCCCCGGGTCAGAATTCCAGCGGGGGCCACGGGAAGCGGGACACGGGAAGCGGGAAGCCGGACCTGGGCTGAGAGTGTGGTCCGGGCTACCTGTTCCCAGCGGCCACCGCCAGCATCTGGGAGGCCGCCCAGAGCCGCCTCGTCTCCCAGGTCCAGCGGCGCCCTCTCGTGGGGAGCGCGCCAAGCTGCGGGGGCAGCAACGTCGGGGCGCCCAGGTGGGTTTGCCTTCCCAGACCTCTAAGCGGCGGCGAGACCCCAGGGTCAGGGGATGTAGCGGCCTCCGCCCACGACCCTGAGGGCCAACGTGAGGCAGCACTAATGCGCCCCCCTCCGGCCAGCCTGCGCTGGGAACGTGTACCCTGCCTTCAGGTTGGTGGGAGAAGCGCGCCAGAGTCGGGCTCCCGCAGGTCCTTCTGGGAGCCGCGGCCACGTCCAGGCGCTGAGAAAGCGCGGGGGGAGGGGGGAGGTGAATGTGGGGGAGGGGGGGAGATATGGTCCCTGACTAATAACGCATATGTGATCTTGATTGCTCCCATTTAGAGGGAGCTTCTCAGTTGGCCAAGAAATCTCTCCCCCACGACCTGCTAAGGAGGGTAGAAAGAGCAAGAATTGGAAATAGGAAGGCCCGGCTCCAGATCCTGCCTCAGCACTTAGGCAGAGTGATGAGCAAATCGCTTCCGTCATTTTTATTATGAGAACCCGCAGGAGAGAGACCCAGAGATCTCTTAGCCCCATCTCCCCATTGTCCGGCTGAGAAGACTGACGCCCCGGTAGGTTTGTGACTTGCTTAAGGATCGGAGGTTAAAACCCAAGGCTTCAATTCCAGTAGATTTGTGATGGAGAGATGCATCCAGAGAGAGAATCACGGGGACAGAACGTGGATCACAACAGAGTGTTTTTATCTTTGACGCTGTATTTTTTTCTCTCATTCCCTACCCCCCATCTTTTTTTTTTTTTTTTTTTTTTTTTTTTTTTTTTTTCTGAGACAGTCGGGATTAAGTAACTCACCCAGGGTCACACAGCTAGGGAGGGTTAAGCGTCTGAGGTAAAACTTGAACTCAGGTCCTCCTGACCTCATGGCTGGTGCTCTATCCACTGCGCCACCTAGCTGCCCTCCCCCTCCCCTCCACCTTTTGATCTGATTTTTCTTGGGCAGCATGATAAATGTAAAAAAATGTTTGGAAGAATTGCATGTGTTTAACCTACATTAGATTACTAGCTGTCCAGGGGAGAGGAGAGAGGAGACGGAGGGAGAAAAATATGGAACTCAAGGTTTTGCAGGAGTGGATGGTGAAAATTATCTTTACACGTATTTTGAAAGATAAAAAAGCTATTATAAAAAACAACAACCAAAGCTTCTAATCCCAGAGCCCTACTTTCCATTGCATTAACCCATCTCTTTCTTTAGTGGAGAGGAAATTGAACGTGGAATCAGGACAAACTGGGCTCAAGTCCATTCTTAACACATTGGCCACGTGTCCCTGGGGAAATTATTTAGGGTGTCAGTGCTTAGGGTGTAGGCTCCCTAAGAGAATAAGTTCCAAAGCATCTCTGATCTGCCTTAGTAGACTACTTCCTTGAGAATTCCCTGCACAACTAAATTCCCAGGTTGAGGAAAAAATATGTCTCATCCTCACTTTGTGGATGATGATGAGTCATGGGACACTACAGCCTTCTAAGAATTAAGGAAGAGTAAGTATCATTCAGAAGGTAACGAAGAAGCAAATGGCAGGGATGAGTAAGCTGCTTGGAAGAACAAATAAAGAATTCTCCCTCCTCATCTCTAGTTTCTAGCTTTCCTGGTTTCCTTTGAGTTTCGGTTAAAATCCTATCTTCTACAAAAAGTCTTTCCTGAGTCCCCCTTGATGCTTGTGTATTATTTCCATTTCATTTGTGAGTGTGTATGTATGTGAGTGTGTCTATACAATCATTTTTTCAGTTGTGTCCAACTTTTTGTCACCCCATTTTGGGGATTTTCTTGGCAAAGAAATGAGAAAACTAAGGCAAACAGAACGAAGTGACTTGCTTAGGGTCATACAGCTAATGGCTGGATTTGAATTCAGGGAGATGAGTCTTTCTGTTCCAGATCTAGTGCTATAGCCAGCTGCCACCTATCTGCCCCATCCCAATATTTATTATCTAGTTTTTCCCTCCTTCCCTCCTTCTTTCCCTTCCTCCTTCCCTCCCTCCTCCCCTCCTCCCCTCCTTCCCTCTTCCCTCCCTCCTTTCTTCACTCCCTCCCTCCTTCCTTTCCTCCCTTACTCCATTCCTCCCTCCCTCCCTCCTTCCCTCCCTACTTTACTCCCTCCCTCCCTCTCTTCCTTTCTTCCTTCCTTCCCTCCCTCCCTTTCTCTTTCTTTCTTATTTTTTCTTTCTTTCTTCCTTCCTTCCTTCCCTCCCTCCCTTTCCCTTTTTCTTTCTTTCTTTCTTTCTTTCTTTTCTTTCTTTCTTTCTTCTTTCTTCCTTCCTTCCTTCCTTCCTTCCTTCCTCCTTCCTTCCTTCCTTCCTTCCTTCCTTCCTTTCTTTCTTTCTATCTCTCTTTCTTTCCTTTCTTCCTTCCTTTCTTTTTCTTTCTTTCTCTTTCTATGTCTATATTTATTTATGCAATTATTTAAATGTTTTACATATTTCTTTGGCTGTCATCTTCTCTGATCACTCCCATAACATTCTGACATCAAGAAAGAATAAAGAAGACTGTCATCCCAGTTCAGTTCTTACCTTCTGGTGAATTTATTCAAAGACACATATAAGAGTTAAACAGAAGGGGCAGGCAGAGATGATTTTAGGTCTGCATTGTTGAAGGGAATATTCATATAAATAGATATGACAGATCCATTTGTTTGTTCCCATTGTACTGATGGGAAAATGAAGACTCCGAGAATTCAAGGGACTTGTCCAGGTCATATCATACCACTCCATGATGGAATCTGAACTGAAGTGAGATTTTGATACTTTACTGTTTTTTTTTTTCTCATTTCCTCAATGTGTCTATTGCCTTTTATGACATGGAATTATGATCCATATTTCATGATCTTTTGTTTTGTGTGACTCTCATGCTTATTCTCTTCTGAATCCTTCTTGAGGATCTACCTCTCAATATAGGGGGTCTCCCTATAGATCTCTTCACTGTGTTCCAGTGAAATGCAGATTCTCTTATCAGTGAGCCATCCCCCAGTGTCTCCATATACCTACTGAGTCTCCTATCTCCTTTTTTTTTTTTTTTTTTTAAGGAAATTATGGTTAAGTGATTTGCTCAGGGTTACATAGTATGTATCTGAAGTTGAATTTGAACTTGGCTATCCATTGCCCATCTAGCTGCTCTTCCTCCTAACTGTTTTTGAAATAGGCATTCTTCCTGCTGCTTTCCTAGCTCACTCCTTCATTTGTCTATTATTGTAGGGCTGCACGTATTTCTCCAGTTCTCTCTAGATGACCCTCAACTTTAATTCTTCAAGTAGCCTAGCTGTACCTGATCTAAAATTATATTATAAAGCAGCAGTCACCAAAACCATTTGGTATTGGCTAAGAAATAGATTAGTTGAACTTTAATTCTTCAAAAACATAATTCTCAGCACTACAGCATCATTGTATACAAGGCAGCTGGATGGCACAGTGTATAGAACTCTGGACCTGGAATCAGGAAGATCTGAGTTCAAATATAGCCACAGACATTCACTGGGGACCTTCCTCTAGCTATCTAGGCATTGGGTTGATACCTCAGTTGACTCTCAGTAAGTCAATCTCTGTTTGCCTCAATTTGTTCAAGTGTAAAATGCAGATAACAACAATACTTACTTCAAATCAAATGAGATAACATGAAAAATGCTTTGTAAACCTTAAAGTGCCACATGAGTTCTAGGATTACTGTTCTCAAAATGCCCATATAAACCCATCAGTGTCTGCCCATTTTGTGTCTTTGTATTCCCATGAATGATTCAGCCTGTTTTCTTTCTCCTCATGAATTCTTGGGCTCAATTTGTTCATTGATAATGACTTCAAAATACATGTTTGCATACATAGAGATACATATACATATGTATGTATATGTATTTCTTTCTTCCTTTCTATATACATTATAGGTCATCGATTTGGATATTCCCTTTAGTGATGTGGTCACAAATCATCTATCCCTGCCCAACCTAGGAAGAACTTACCCATATCCTTCCATGAGTACGATCTTGCCATTGGGAGGATAGCAGTGCTCCACTCAGACTGTCTGATAGTTATCCTGGGTTTTTGTCATGTGACTAGCTTCTTTTCTCTGTTCTCATATATTTCCCTGATAATATCTTTTACTTCTGTTCTTTAAAATTCTTCTCTGGTTATATGATGCCCATTGATACCCACCTTGTACTTCTCTATGCCTTCTGGGTGGGGTTCATTTTTCATTTTTTCAGAAATTACTGCATCCCATGTTTCATAGTCAATCAACAACCTGGCATAATGTACTATACACTCTATCCACTGTGTGTGTGTGTGTGTATGTGTGTGTGTGTGTGTGTGTGTGTGTGTGTGTGTGGGTGTGTGTTCTTGTAAGAAACATTGCGGCTTAAAAAATCAAAAGTCAGCTTCTGAGGCAGGAATGCCTTGGATTCTGAAACAACCTGGTTCTGTGATCTTAAAAGCTTAGACAAAGTTTCAGGCAACTCTTTATAATTATAAATTGTAGTATAGATGTAAATCTTCATTGACAGAGGAAGTTTCCTCAGTGAAATTTCCCTATTCCAATAAAATCATTGGCCTGGTTCAAAACACCAAAAGAAAACAAACATATACATAGATATCCTAATGGATGCATTCTAGAATTTGTCTGTCTAAATAACTGCATGCCATAATTTGGATAATAAGCATTCTTCATCTACTTGGTTTTTACTTTGTGGATACTTAGGTTAAAAGCTCTCTTCCAAGAAATTCTTCCATGTTCTAGGACATAATGTTATCTGCAAACAGGGGCTTTTGGAGGATCTCCCCCTCCCCAGGTAATTTACCTTTAACTTGGACTCTGCTGGGTCCGCCTTCCAATGTGGCAAAACCTTTGGTGAATATGTCTCCTTGTTTTAGTTCTTACCTGAAAGTAATGACAAGAGAGTGATGGGGCAAAGTTGTTTTTTTAATCAGGGTCTAACTCTTCATGACCTCTTGTGTAATCAGGAGATGTTTTTCCTAGCAGCGGATTTGTCTGGTACAGAGGTATTGGATTGGGGACTTTCCAGATTATGTCTAATTCTCTGTTTTTCCTGTTACTAAGAGTTCTGGAGACCCCCCCCCCCTTTTGAAAGTCAGCATAATTAGAGACTAATCACAATCTTAGTTTAGTTGACATCAGCTGACATTATGTAACCCCACTCCACACTAGAGAAAGTCACCATTTGACACAGAATACACACACTTTCTCTGTCTCTCTGTCTCTGTCTGTCTGTCTGTCTCTCTCTCTCTCACACACATACACACACACACACACACACACGTAAAACCATACTATGCATGCTTCTATTTATCAGTTATTTCTCTGAAGATAGCATCTTCCTTCATAAGTCATTTGTAGTTGATTGGATTATTTGTAATATTCAGAATAGCTTAATTCATAGTTATCCTTCAAACAATATTGCTTTATAATATACAACATTCTCTTGGCTCTGCTTATTTTATTCTTCATTATTTCATGTAAGTCTTTCCATATTTTTTTCTAAAATCAACCTGCTCATTATTTTTTACAACATAGTAATTTTCCATCACATTTGTACTGCTGCTTCTTTACTCATCCCCTAATTGATGGATATCCCCTCAATTTCAAGTTCTTTATCACCACAAAGAGAGCTGCTATAAATACTTCTGTATACACAGTTTTATATCTTTTGGGGACGCAATTAGATCAATTCTCAGTCCTAACAACAGTGTATTAGTGTTGCAATTTTCCCACATCCTTGCCAACCTTTGTCATTTTCCTCTTCTATCATTCTAGTTAATCTGATAGGTATGAGATGATATATTAAAGTTATTTTAGTCTACATTTCTTTACTAGTGATTTAGAACATTTTTTCATATGATTATATGTAGCTTTGATTTCTTCATTGAAAAACTGCCTATTCATATCTTTTGATCATTTATTAATTAGGGAATGCCTAATATTCTTATAAATCTGACAACGTTCTCTACTTATTTGAGATATGAGACCTTTATTTGAGAAACTGTCTTTAAATATTTTCCCCAAATTCTCTTCTTCTAATCTTGGCTATGTTAGTTTTATTTGGACAACTTTTTTTTTTTTTTTGCTGAGGTAATTGGGGTTAAGTTACTTGTGCAGGGTCACACAGCTAGGAAGAGGACAACATTTTAAATTTAATGTAATCAAAATTATCAATTTTATATCGTATAATGCTCTCCATCTTTTGTTTTGTTGATAAAGTCTTCTCTTATCCATAATCTGATAGGTAACATGTTTCATGTTCTTCAAATTGATTTATGAGTTTCCCCTTTATATCTAGGTCATGTATCTATTTTGACCCTATCTTAAGAAATAGTGTAAGATATTGGTTCATACCTAATTTCTGCCATAATGCTTTCTACTTTCCCCAACAATTTTTTTAAACCAACCAGTGAATTATTATCCCCAAAGCTTAAATCTTTACATTTGTCAAATGCATAGTTACTATAATTATGTGTATTGTATGTTTATTTTGTTCTACTGATCTACCTTTCTATTTCTTAGTACCAGATAGTTTTGATAATTATTGCCTTATAATATAATTTAAGATCTGGTACTGCTCAGCCCCCCTTCCACTATATTTCCCCCCATTATTTCCTTTGATATTTTCCACCATTTGTTATTCCAAATGAATTGCTATTTTTTCTAGATCAATAAAATAATTTGTTTGGAAATTTTATTGTGATGGTTAAATAAGTAGATTAGTTTAGGCAGAACTGCTGTTTTATTATGTTGGCTCTAACCACCCATGAACAATTACTATTTCTTCAATTATTTAAATCTGACTTTTTTGAATTAAAAAAGTACTTTGTAATTATGTTTAGGTAGTTCCTGGCAGTCATATTCCTAGGTGTTTTATCTTTTCTACATTTATTTATTTATTTATTTTTGCTAAGGCAATTGGGATTAAGTAACTTGCCCAGGGTCACAGAGCTAGGAAGTGTTAAGTGTTTGAGTTCAGATTTGAAGTAAGGTCCTCCTGACTTCAGGGGTTTGTTGATAATATATAAGATTGCTGATGATTTATATGCATGTATTTTGTATTCTGCTACTTGGCTAAAATTATTAATTTTTTCAACTAGCCTTTTAGTTCAATCTCTAGAATTTTTCGAGTATAAATCTTATCATTTGCAAAAAGGATAGTAATATTACCTCATTGTCCATTCTGATTCCTTTAATTTCTTTTTCTTCTATTGTTGCTAGCATTTCTAATATAATACCCAGTTTCACTCTTGATCTCATTGGAAAAACTTCTAGCTTGTTCCCATCGCAAATAATGCTTGCTGATGTTTTTAGATAGATACTTCTTATCATTTAAAAAGGAAAATCCATTTATACTTCTGCTTTCAATTTTTTAAAATAGGAATGAATATTGTATTTTGTCAAAAGTTTTTTCCTGCATCTATTAATATAATCAAACAATTTTTCTTAACTTCTGTTATTGGCATACTTGATTATGTTAATAGTTTTCTTTAGGTTAAGCCATCCCTGCATTCTTACAATGTATCCCCTGTATTAGTCACAATGTATAATCTTTATGATATATTGTTGTATTCTCTTAGCTAGTATTTTCATTATGATTTTTTTTTTTTTTGCATCCATGTTCATTAGTGAAACTTGTTGTTTTCTTTCTTTCTTTTTTGCTCTTCTTGGGCTAGGTATCAAACATCATATTTATTTCATAAAAAGAGTTTTGTAAGACTCCTTCTTTGCTCATTATTCCAAATAATTTATTTTGTATTGAAATTAGCTGATTTTTAAACGTTTGGTAGAATTCTTCTATAAATCCATCTGGTTCTTATGCTTTTTCTAGGAAGCTCATTTATAACCTGTTCATTTTTTTCTAAAATAGGCTTATTTAGATATCCCATTTCCTCTTTTGTTAATTGAAACAGTTTATATTTTTGTAAGTATTCTTCCATTTTACTTAAATTGTTAGATTTATTGTTACATAACTGGAAAAAAAAAGTTTAAAAAATTGCTTTGATTTCATTTTGATTAGCGGTATATTCACCCTTTTTTGACACTAATGATTTAGTTTTAAAAACCACATTAACCAAAGGTTTATCAATTTTATTGTTTTTTCCCCCATTAAACCAACTCTTCTTTTTGTTTTAATTTTAATTTTTAGGACTTCCAATTTGGTGTTTAATTGAGGATTTAAAATTTTTAAGTTGCGTACCCAATTCATTGGTCTGCTCTTATTGATGTAAGCATGTAGAGATGAAAATTTCCCTTTGATTACTGCTTTAGTTTTATTACATAGGTTTTGTCATGTTTCATTATTATCATTCTATTTAAGTTATTATTTTTTGTTTTTTTGACTTGTTCCTTAATCCACTTATTCTTTAAGGTTATTTAGTCTCCAATTGATCTTTAATTCATGTTTTCATGATATATATATATATGTATATATATATATATACATATATATATATACACACACACACATACAGATATATGCACATATATAACCTTATTGTGTTATGATCTGAAAAGGATGCATTTATTATTTTTGCTTTTCTGCATGTAATATAAAATTTTTATACCTTAATATGTGGTCAATTTTTGTAAAGGTACATGTATCACTGAGAAAAAGGTATGTTCCTTTCTATTTCCATTTAATTCTCTTCAGATATCTATTATCTGGCTTATCTAATATTCTATTTATCTCTTTAACTTCTTTCTTTCTTTTTTTTCTTATATTTACTTGGTTCTGAGAGAGGGAAAGCTGAAGTCCCCCATTATAGTTTTGCTATCTATTTCTACCTGCAATTCATTTAGCTTTTCCTTTAAAAATTTAGATGCCATGGCATTTGGTACAAATGTTTAGTATTGATATTACTTCCTTATCGGTGGTACTTAAAAAAAAATCATAATGTAGTTTCCCTGTTTATCTCTTTTAATTAAATTTATTTTAATTTTAACTTTGTCTGAGATCATGATTGCTACCTCTGGGTTTTTTGTTTGTTTTTGCATTAGCTATAGCATAAATTCTATCCTAGTACTTTATTTTTGTCCTATGTGTATCTCTCATTTTAAAATGTGTCTCTTATAAACAACATATTGTTGGATTCTAGTTTTTTGATCCATTTTGCTATCCCTTTCCTTTTCTCCATTTCTTTCCTTCCTATTCCTTCTCAGATGTCTAAATACTTCTAATCACTGCCTCCCTAATTTGCTAGATAAGAATCTATTCTTATGCTCCTATTTCTTGATCTACATACCCTTTTAAAAGTCATTCCCTTATTTTATCTCTCCCCCTCCTATTTCTATTAAATTCTATTAAGTTAAAAAGATTTTTATAGTCATCTAGATATATGTGTTATTCCCTTTTAAATCTAGTTCTGATGAAAATAAGGTTCTAGCATTACTAGCCCTTCACCCTCTCCTACCCTCTAAGTAATGGTTTTTCCAGTCATGCCTCATTTGTATGAGATAGTTGCTCCATTTCACCTTTTCATACCCAGTTTTATTTTTGAGGATCATCTCATTATACTCAACTGAACCTCAAGCCATCTATCTAAGTATGCTCTTTCAAACTACCCTGGTAATGATAACATTTATAAGAGTTACAAATGACATTTTTCCATACAAAAAGTAAACAGTTTAACCTTACTAAATCCCTTATAATTGGTCTTTCATGTTTATCTTCTTTTTTTTTTCTTTCAATTCTTGTAGGTCAACTTTTCTGTTCAGTTCTGGTCTTCTCCTCATGAATTCTTGACAGTCTTTTAATTCATTAAACACCTATTTTTTCCATGAAAGATTACACCCAGCTTTGCCATGTGAGGGAGTTGCAAACTCATCTCCTTTGCTCTTTGGAATATCATGTTCCATTCCATTTGGTCTGATTGCTAAAACTTTAAACTCAGTATCAACAATCAATTTCACAAACACATAATACTGTATTTCAATATAATTGAAATAATTCAATAATTCCATATAATTTCACTTGCAATTCTATGTACTTAGTTATATATATTTAAATATTTTATTCTAGAAAAGGAGCTGTCTCAGATTGCCAAAGGGCCCTGTGCCACACACACAAAAAAAAGAATGAGTAAAGAAATAAACATTTATTAAGCACCTACTATATGTTTTCAAATATTATTTCATTTGTTTCTCACAACAACCTAAGAAGGAAGATGCTACTATTATTCCCTTTTTACATTTGTGGAAACTGAAGCAGACAGAAATTAAATGATTTGCCTAGAATTACACAGCTAGTAAATACCTGAGGCCAGAACTGAACTCCAAGGCCAGCATTCTATCTACTATCTCATTTAGTAGGGGAAAAAAGTTTTGCTCTGCATCTTTTGGCCAACTGTGTGATGGTAAGAATGTTGCAGAGTATTGGTTGAAAAAACTTTCTTGGGCTTTCAGTATGAATGTGTGTAATACTTATAAAATTTTTGCCCTCCATGATTCTTCCTTACTGGTTTCATTAATGTGCTTATAATACTAGTACCAGTTATGTTATTTGATAATGCTTGCTATGATATTTGTATATTTGTTTGCAATCCAATTTTGTTCAGTAATATGCCTGTAAGCTGTATAACTTAGATAAATGTAAGGACTAAAATTTTTTTTTTGCATAAAAGGAAAGGTAGCATGAATTGGTAGGGATTGTTGATATTCTTTCTCTTGATTGCCTTTTTGGTAAGGTCAGAGATTTTTTCCCCCATCTCTTTGATAGCTTCCCTTCTTCAGTTACCTTGTAAATCAATCTTTCAACACCTTCCCATTTGTGTCTCCTTCCACATGAATCTCCTCTGTGTTTATTTGGTCTAGAGTAGCTGCCATTTCTACCTCTTCTAAACATATCTTCCTGATTATGATGGGAGAGTCCAAGAGTGAAAGCTTCCCTTGTGGATGAAAAGAGTTGGATGGGGGAAAGAGCTGGTTATAAAAACTTTCTCTTTCTTGTGTTTGTTGTTTTTCTTTTAGTTTCATCCTTAAATTCTATTGATGACTTTGCTTAATTGGGTCTCTTGTCAAGCTTTCTTTAACTTAGTTTTATGAGGCAAAAGTACTCATTATCTTTTGCTATTATCTTCTGTAAAGTTTTACAAAAAAGTTCATATTTTAGCCATTGTTGACCTTGGCTACTGTATCTCTCTACTTGGCCAGTTAGTCAAATATTTGCTGACTAAGTTCCCTTTTAGGTTTTTTGATGTTATCCTGACAATTGATTTATATTAGTTAAACTTCCATATATAATTATTGTAATTGGTTTCTATGTTTTTTGTTCTACCCATTACAGTGTTTTCTGGTTGACTTCTCTGCCTCAAGCCTTCCTCCATCCATTCTCTACTCAGTTATCAAAGTAATCTTTCCAAAGCACAGGCCTAATCATGTCACTCCCTATTTATAAAACTCTCATAGTTCCATATAGTCTCCAGTATTAAATTACAATGAGGCAGCTATGTGGTAGAGTGGATGGAGCATTAATAGTTCAAATTCAGCTTCAAGCACTTATTAGTCCTCAAGCACTGGACTAGTCACTTAAGCCTGTTTGCCTCAATTTTCTCATCTGTAAAATGAGTTGAAGGAGGAAATAGTAAATCACTCCAGTATCTTTGCCAAGAAAACCCCAAATGGGGTCATGACTGAACAACAACAAATTAAATAGAACATCCTCTGTTTGGTTTTTAAAACTATTCATAATTTGAGCCCTTCCTTCTTACCTACTAATCTTATACCTTATCCCATTCTGTCCATTTATTCTGGGATCTAGTGATTCTGACTTCCCTGTTGTTCTTGTAACAAGATCCTCCATCTCCAAACTTCTTGCATTTTCACTGCCTTTAATACATACCTGGCACTCTGTCCCTCCTTATCTCTGTCTCCTAGCTTCCCTGGATTTCTTCCAATCTCTGCTAAAACCCTGCTTTCCACAAGAAGCCTTTCCCAGTCCTCCTTTCCCTCCTAACTTATCCTATATGTACCTACATGTACCAATGCATTCTCTCTCTCTATATATGTATCTTATATGTATTTTGTATATAGCTAGGGTTGTGCTGGAGCCTTATTGCTAAATTTTCAGCATGATTTACAACTTGGAAATTGACAAATACTATAAAGCAGGTCTTTATTGATTGTTCAGACTTAAGGAAGTGATGGGGGAAAGGTTGATAATGCAAATTAAACTTAAATGTTAAAAATACATTTTTGAGAGTCAATTGTTATTATGTTTAAAAGGATTGTACATGTATAAACTATCAGATTGCTTACTATCTTGGGGAAGGAGAGGTAAGTAAAGGAGAGAGAATAAAATTTGGAGTTCATAATCTTACAAAAATTAATGTTGAAAACTGTCTTTACATATATTTGAAAAATAAAATACTATTGAGAGATTGTTGTTAAACATTTACCAACAGACTCCATGCTTGTTATTTCCCCTTGGGAGATAGGGATCATCTTTGCTTTTTTAAATTTCCCAACACTGAGCACAGTCTGGCATGTTATAGTCAAGAATGTATTAATCATTTACTATGTGCCAGGCACTATACTAATCATTGGGAATACAAATACAAACAGAAAGAAAAGTATTCCCTGCTATCAAAAAACTTACTTTCTTCATTTTCCCCCAATAATATTTTATTATTTCAAACACATGTAAGGATAGTTTTCAACATTCATTTTTGTAAAACTTTTTGTACTAAATTTTTCTTCCTTCCTCCTTTATCTCCCCCCTACTCAAGACAACAAACAACCCAATAGAGATTAAATATATGCAATCCTTTTAAATATATTTCCATATTTGATGTTATAGGGGAACCACCTGCCAGTGGCTGCTGGAGGTCTGACTCAGACCAGCAGAATGGATCTCTTCATGTGAGAGGATGAAGATGATACAAGGAGACTGAGAGGCAGTTGCGTCTCTCTCTTCTTCCCTCTTGCCTCCAATTTATCTCATTCCCAATCCACAAGGAACATCTGTGTTAGTAAAGGCTGCTTTGTAACTCCTTCAAGTGTTATGATTCATAGCTGGGGAGGCTCTCAGAAAAATGACCTGCCCCATCACATAGGCATGGTCCTTAATATATATTTGTCACCAAGAGACCTGAGTTTCAATTGATAAATGACGGACAAAAGCAGCTACACCCAAAGAAAGAACACTGGGAAACGACTGTAAACTATCTGCATTTTTGTTTTTCTTCCCGGATTATTTATACCTTCTGAATCCAATTCTCCCTACGCAACAAGAGAACTGTTCGGTTCTGCAAACATATATTGTATCTAGGATATACTGCAACATATCCAACATATAAAGGACTGCTTGCCATCTAGGGGAGGGGGTGGAGGGAGGGAGGGGAAAAAAAAATCGGAACAGAAACGAGTGTCAATTTAATGTAATTATTAAATAAAAAATTAAAAAAAAATAAAAATAATAAAAAATATATATATATATATATTTGTCACCTTCTGTAAAAAAATCAGAACAAAAAGAAAAAAAAAAAAGAGAAACAAACAAAAAAATGATAATACCATGCTTCGATCCACATTCAGTCTCTATAGTCCCCTCTCTGGATATAATTGGTCTTTTCCATCCTAAGTCTATTGGAATTGTCTTGAATCATCACATTGTTCAGTAGAGCCAGAGCTTACTTTCTAATAAGGGAAGGCAATACTTCAAGCTGAGAAGGGATTAGGGAAGGGGAAAGACAAAGTTATTTAGACTACAGCCTGGAGAGAAATGAGATATGGTTGGCCTGGGACACCCTCCTTAAGTGGAAGGTCTAGGAAGAGCCATCCAAGGAGAATGACATGCTAAAGCAGTCCACTGTGAGGGCTCTGGAGAGCTTCCAAGATGAAGACATTTCTGGAGCATAATGAAAAAAGTCCCGAAGTTACTCCTGGAGAAAATGGGAATATGAACACTTAATTATAGGTACTTAATAAATGATTGTGGATGACTTAGCTTGACTCTATCATCAATAACATTTTACTGAATCAGGGTGGAGTTATTTTAACTGCATGCCATGTCTTTTTCTCATTTTTGTTATTTTCTTAGTTTCATAATAATTCTGATCTTTGCTCTATTAAATTGGTTGTCTGATGGAACATAGCTGATTCAGGAACAAATCCACATTAATAACGAGCCCTTTCCTATCTCTTAAAACTATAATCAATTTCACTTTTTTTGGTGTTCACTAAATCTTTTTTTAGTGTTCACCGATTCTTCTTCTTCTTTTTTTTTTTCCAAGAAAGTATTCATGATTTATAGGCAGGAAGCTTCTGTGTAGCTTATAATTCTTTGGCCTCTCTCATTTTTATTCCTAAATCCATTTTTTCCAACATATTTTTGCCAACCTACTCTATTTACCTGTCTATTCATATTATAAGAATATTAATGTTAAAAGGAATGAACTAGGTATCATTCAAAACATATGAAATTTTCCAAAAGAAATCTAGTCTGATCTCTTCCTTTTCAATTCTGTTGTTTATTGTTTTTCAGTCATGTCTGGCTCTTCATATGACCCCAGTTGGAGTTTTATTCACAAAGATACTGAGCCAGTTGGCCATTTTCTTTTCCAGTTCATTTTACAGATGAGGAAACTGACAGAGTTAAGTGAATTGCTCAGGGTCACATAGCTGTGTCCAGATTTGAACTCAGGAGAATGAATCTTCCTGACTTCATTCCAAGCACTCTACCCACTGTGCCAGTTTTAATTTCTCAGCCCACCATAATTATTTATGATCAGTGTTTGTCCAAAATACACACAAATATGTACATTTGTGTATGTACAAATGTACATATACTAGTGCTATGCATTGTCTGTTCAGTTGCAAGATATCTTTTAATTTTTATGACAGGAAGACCCAGATTTAAATCCTGTTGCTGATACATACTGATTGTGTAACTGTGGACAAGACATTGAATTTCTCAGTTTTAGTTTTGACAACTTTCTAAAGATGGTAAGTTGTAGGGGAAGTGCTGATCTGCATTAATCGAGGGAGTTTCCTTTCTCTTAGAAAATGGTTAAAATTTATGTCAACTGTTATTCTTTTTTGGCAGCTAGGTAGAGCCATAGAGCCTGGAGTCAGGAAGATTTATCTTCCTGTGTTCAAATCTGTCTTCAAGACACTTATGACCCTGGACAAGTAATTTAACCCTGTTTCCCTCAGTTTCCTCATCTATAAAATGAATTGGAGAAGGAAATGGCAAACCACTCCAGTATCTTTGCCAAGAAAATCACAAAGGGGTCACAAAGAGTCAGACACGACTGAAAAAAGTGACCAAACAACATTCTTTTAGCCATTTCCCCATTTTCACCATTTTAAATAGGTTGAATTAGGATTGCATCAGTTTCATGACATATCTTCTAAATGTTGACTTTTTTATTAGTTTGGTCTGGATATTAATCTTTTCTCTAACAAGGTGATGATTTGAACATACACTGGTAGCTAATTTAGAAAGGATCAATATGCCATGAATTTTGAGGCAGCTAGACCCTGAGATAGATAGAAATGAGTTCATTTTGCAGGACTGTTATGAGGAACAAATGAGATAGTATTTGTAAATTGCTTAATCCATAGTGGTTACTTAACCAATACTTATTCCTGACCTCCCATCTTCCCTTCCATTCTCATTTACCACGTCCCTACTCCAGATCTTTATCTTGGAGTATTTCCATCTCCAATCTGATCTCATACACTACTGCCATATTTACTTTGCTGAAATATTGTTTTCAAGGTATCACTTTGCCTCAGAACCATTCAGAGGTTTCCTTTGTCTACAAAACAAGGCCCACATTTCTTCATTTTCAAAGATGCTCCACAATCTGGTCTCCAATTGCCCTTCTAACCTTAACATTCACTATTTGCCATTGCATGGTCTCCTGGTGTAAGGTAGTGATGTCAAATTCAAATAAATTGGGGCCCACTAAATCTTACATAAGAATTCCTGCAGGCCATAAATTGAATTATGTGATATCATATTTTGTTTTATTATATTTTTATTTATTTGGTCAAATATTTCCTAATTGCATTTTAATCTGGTTCATTTCACACTCTGAATTTGAATCTGATTTATATTGCACTGCTGGCAGCATGTTTGCTATCTCTGATCTAGAAGAACAGGTTGTTTTATATTTAATTCCATATTATATCCATATTTCCATTTGTAAAAAATTAAAAAAAATTGGATATAAGATGTTTTTTAATTTCTTCTAACCCATAATCATTGATGAATGATTAAAACATGATACAACAACCTGTCACTCCTACTATAAACTACAAGGAAGAAGTATTCCTAGGAAATTTGTAGGATTGTTGAAAAGTTTTCATCATTTTACTTTCATCTCTGACATGTGCAATCAACATAAATCTGGATCTCCAGGCAGACTAAGAAATGGCTTACTATTTCTTAGTTTTTTTGTTTTTGTTTTTAATCTCTAATAATTTCCTGGTAGTAGTCATTTTCTCTCCTGGAGAACTCATTGGAGCGATCACCTCCTATACTATTGAGCACATAAAATTAGAAGCCTCCATCTCAGATCTCTGTGTTCAGAGCAAGAATCAGAAAGTAGAAGAAAGGAAGGAAAGAAAAAAAGAAAGAGGAAAGAAGGAGCAAAGAAAGGAGGAAAGAAGAAAAAAAGGAAGGAAGGAAGGAAGGAAAGAAAGAAGAAAGGAAGGCGAGAAGGAAGGATTTGTATAGTGCTTATTCCATTCCTGTCACTATACTAAGTACTTTATAATTATCATTTCATTTCATCTTTACAACAATTCTGTGAGATAGGGCTATTATTGTTCCCAATTTAAGTTAGATTAAGTAACTTTCCTAATTGAGTACCTGAGGCTGGATTTGAATTCACTTCTTCCCTGACTTCAGGACCAGCTTCTTTCCACATTTGCATCAGGGACTAAAGATCCACTCTCTGGCTCATCCAAACAAGCACATGTCCTAGCTGAAATGTATAAGCAATGACCATACCCGGTACTTAAGATGTAGGGAGAAATGAGAGTGGGGATGGAGAAAGATCTTATTTGAAATTTGAGAGAGACAGTATTTGAATACCAACAGATGTGCTCTTAATAGAAGAAAGGGTACCCTGCATTTTCCTACCACTTGACCATCCTTCCTCCAGTGTGACATTCAAGAAGACATTTCTTTGAATACTACTCATCCTTCAGCACTGAGCCCTGCTTCCATCTGAAATCACACTGTCCCCAATGATTTTTCCAGCCTGTTGAACTTCAGGAGCATTTGTTATAATCTGGCCTTATAGAATTAGTTGTTTTTTTACTTGTTTGTTTAACATGTGTCCATCTTGTCTGCTCAACTAGACTGGAAATTGTTTAAGGTCCAGAGTGGGGTCTGATTTACACCAATTTTTTTGTTGTTGTTGATCATATTTACAGTTAATTGATTTTGTCACAGAACTGCTTAAGTCATAGTTCTTTGTCTCTGAATTCAGTTCAGAAATTCAGCTGGTAGTGAGTTAAATCCAATTCTCTCTCTAATTACTGTTCTATTCTTGACTGCTACCCTTGGGGGATGTGGGTGAACACCAGACCAGCCTGCTCTGCTATCTTTACACCACCAAGCTATCTTTCAAGGATGTCTGGTTTGTTATCCAAAGAGGTCAGGTCCACTATCTTTTAACCTTGCAGATAGATTCAAGCAATGAACATTTCTTAAGTCACAGGAGGGAAGGGAAGAGAGTTGTTTCTAGCCTCTCAATTCCTATTCTTCAGCTATGTAACCAATCATTTTATCTTCAATCCTATGATGCCATCTACCCTGTTTTGTTCTTTTTTCTATATTCTCCCAAATCTCTCTCTCTCTCTCTCTCTCTCTCTCTCTCTCTTCTCTCTCTCTCTTTCTCTCTTTTTCTCCACACACACACACACACACACACACACACACACACACACACACACACACTTAGCTAACAAAGGAAGCTATAATTCTATTTATTGATAAATTCACACTTTACTCATAAAATGATCATTCTTGGAACATTGTGCCTCAGTTTACCTTATTTTAACCATTATATGGAGACATGCAATAGCAACAACTCATTTTATATAACATCTCCAGTTTCACACACTTTCTCACTTGATCCTGGCAACAATTTGGTAAGGTAGATACTATTATTAATCCCCATTTTATAAAGAAACTGAGGTCAAGTGGCTTGCATAGGATCATCATACAGTAAGTGCATGAAGTGAGATTTCACCCCAGGTCTCCCTAATTCTTGCTTTTTGCCTCTCTGACCAAAGCAGCGGGTACAGTATATTGGAGACCTGGATTTGGATCCTCCTTTCCCATCCTATCCTAATAGAAAATAAAAAAAAAAACAAAAGTTCTGATAACCAAGAAGTATAATCAAGCAAAGATACACATGACCATGTCTTAAAATGCTTATACACTGCACTTCAAGTCCACCAGCCTTCTAGCAGGAGATGGGCATCTAACTTCATCAGTCCTCAGAAAGTAGTCATTGCATTAATCAAAATTTTTGTGTCTTTCAAAATTATTTTTTCTTTATGATGTCATTGTGTAAATTATTGTCCTGCATCATCATCAGCCTGCATCAGTTTAGTTAAGTCTCCTGAGGTTTCTCTGTGACTTTCCTGCTTGTCATTTATTACTACAGAGCCGTTTTCCATTCCATCCATATGCCATTCCCCAATTCACAGGCAGCTCCTTTTTGTTTCTTTATCCCCACAAAAAGAACTCTAATGAATATGTTTGTATGTATAAAATGTTTTCCTCTTTCTTTGATCTCTTTGGGGTATAGGACTAATAATGGTATCATTAGGCCATTTGACATTTTGGAGGTATAGCTCTAAATTGTTTTCCAGGATGACTATAATATGCCTATCACAGCTCTACCATCAGTGTACCGATATATCTGTTTTCTCCCAATCCCTCCAACATTTGAGGGACTTTTTAACAACTTTTTTTTTTTTAAGTTTTGCCTTTTTTGTGTTAATTGCCTATCTGGTAGATATGAGTGGTAAAGCAAAAAAAAAAAATGCATTTATTATTTACTATTGTAAATACTTAATAAATACTTGTTTACTTTCTTGCCTTTCCACTCAAATATACCAAACTTTTAAATTCAAGACATCACATGAATTAGAATGGAAAAGTTGGGAGGGATGAAGGTATCTAGCTTGATTATTGTTTGTTGCTTGTCCTTGATCTTGAAGAGCAACATGACATCAAGGAGGTGATGGCATGATGTGTAAATGAAATGGATTTAAGAGGGAAGGCTGGGCAAAGTCACCAAAGTCTTCTCTGAAGTCAGATGGACCCAAATGACCCAGCTTGGAGGCATATAGTTGAAGCCTGGAAGTCAGGGAAAAGACTTTAGGGTGGGCAGAATGAGGATCACTAATATAAAGAATCAGGAGAAACTCAGCAATGAGAAAAAGGGTGGAGAGGGTAGGGATTACACCTATCATGCTGAGAAAGTTCAGGGTAATTGTTTATACCAGGATGGGGTGACTCCAGTAGCTGATGGAAGTTCCCAGAAGATGTAGCAAGATTTAGAAATCTGGGAGTCATAAATAGGGCTGGAAAAGGAATGGTAGAATTTCAAATTTTTAATTTTAATTTTTCTAATTATTACTGTTTTGGAATATTTTAAAATGTGGCTACAAATGACCTCTATTTCTTCCTTTGAGATGTACTTGTCCATATTCTTTGACTATCAATTGGAGAATGAGTCTTACTCTTATACATTTGAATTAATTCCTTATATATCCTAGAGATGAGACCTTTATCAGAGAAACTTAATGCAAATTTTTTTTTTTGTTTGCAACAGTTGGAAACAGTTAACTGTTTCCTTTCTAATCATAGCTGGGTTGGATTTATTTGTGTAAAATCTTTTTAATTTGATGTAATCAAAATTGTCTATTTCCTGTGTTCCTCTCTATCCCTTGTTTGGTCATGAACTCTTCCCTGTGTCTCTTCATTTTACATAGCTACTATTTACCATATTAAGACATGATCCATTTATTCCTGAGCTTTTAACATTTTTTATTACTATTTTTTTAAAGAAAGGGGTGTTCTATTTTGTCAAATGTTTTTTCTCCATTTATTGATACATTCATGTGATTGTTAGTGTTTTTGTTAACAATATGATCTATTATGTTTATAGATTCCCTGATTTTGAACTAACTCTGCATTTCTTATCTTAATGTGTAATCTTTCTGATATGTTGCTGTTGCCTCGTACTAATATTTTATATGAAATTTTTTTGCATCGATATTCACTACTGCATATGGGTCTATAATTTTCTTTCTTCATTGTGTGTTTCTCTAATTTAGCTACCAAAGACATCATAAAAGGAGTTTGGTAGGATTCCTTCTTTTTGCAAACTGTTTATATAATATTGCAATTAATTCTTCTTTAAATATTTAATAGAATTCACTTGTAAATCTATCTGGTCCTGAGGTTTTTTTTTCCCTTTATTTTTCATGGCTTGTTCAATTTCTTTTTTATTAGATTGGATCATTTAAAATTTCAGTTTCTTACTTGATGAATCTGGATATTTTATGTTTTTTTAGATATCCATCCATTTAATATAGGTTGCAGTTTTGTTGCATATAATTGAACAAAGTAGTTGCTTTTAAATTTCCTTTATTTCTTTTCAAAATTTTTGTGAATTCTTTTTAAATTTTTGATATTAGCAGTTTGATTTTCCTTTCTTCATTTAAAAAATCATATTAGCTCATAAGTTATTTGCTTATTGTTTTTCCCCTTTAAAAAAATCTAATTCCTAGTTTTATTCATCTATTATGTGAGATTTTTTAAAATGTCAGTTTTTAATATCTTCTTTTTTAGTGTTGAAGGATCTTTTGTGGTGCTTAACTGAAGTTTCTGATTTGTTACTTTTATAGTTTTTTTAGGTATATGCCTAATTCATTATTCTTTTCCTTTTGTCTTTTGTTTATGAAAAATTTTACAGATATACATTTTCCCCTAAGAACTATTTTACCTGCCTCCCAAAGTTTTGATGTATTGACTTACTATTGTCAATTTCTTTGATGAAATTATCTTTTTTTTCCCCCTGTGATTTATTCCTTTACCTACTATTCCTTAGAATTAAGTTATTTAGTCTCCAATTAAAATTTCTTATGGCAAAATTTTCTTTTCTTTTTTTGAAGCCAATTTTATTTTATTTTCAGCTCCAAATTCTCTTTCTCCCTCTATTTCCTCCTTTACCTCCTAAGAAACAAGGAAAACAAAATCCTTTACAAAACTGTATAGCAATAAAAAAAAAAACCCTACATTAGCTATGTTCAAATAACAAGAAAAAAGAAAAAGAGAAGAAAATAAGCTTTAATCTGATCTTTAAATACATCCATTTTCTATCTAGAGATGGATGCATATTTCATCATGCATCCTTTGGATTGTGATTAATCATTGTATTTGATCAGAATTAGTACTGTTTCAAAGTTAATTATCTTTATGATATTTTTTTTGTATAAATTGTTCTATTTTTGCACACTTCTTTTTGCATCAATTCATAGAAGTCATTCCAGGTTTTTCTGAAATCATCCTCTTCAAACTTTTATATGATACAATAGTATTCCATCAAATTCATATACTATAACTTACTCATCCATTCCCCAATTGAGAGAATTCCCTTGGTTCTCAACTTTTTGTTATTACAAAAGAACCACTATAAATATTTTAACATTTGGATCCTTTTCCTCTTTTTGTGATCTCTTTGGGGTATAGACTTAGGTAATAAGTGATACTTAGTAATAGTATCACTGGATAAAAGAGTAACATAATTTTTAAGCTTTTGAGTCATAGTTCCAAATTGTTTTCCAGAAAGGTTGAGTTAGTTCATCATTTCATCTATAATGCATCAATCTATTTGTTTCCCCCATATTCCCATTTGTCATTTGTCATTTTCCTTTTTTTAAAAAATCATTTTAAGCCAATCTGAGTGGTATGAGATAGTACCGTAGAGTTGTTTAAATATGCATTTCTCTTTTTATTAATGATTGAAAACATTTTTATATGACTATTGATAGTTTGGATTTCTTTTTCTGAAAACTGTCTATTCATATCCTTTGAGAACTTATCAGTTGGGAAATAAGTTTTCATTCTTGTAAATTTGACTTACTTCCCTTAGAAATTCTTTACTAGGATTTCTATTTTGGTATTTAATTAGGAGCTTATTTGTTGATTTCCTAGGGTTTTGTAGTTGTATGCCCAATTTGTTCATTTGTTCTTTTTCTCTTTTGCTGCTGTAAACATGTATAATTATAAAATTTCCTCTAAGTATTATTTTGGTTGCATTTCTCAAATTTTGGCATGTTATTTTGTTAATATCTTTATTGAAATTATTGATTATTTTTATGATTTATTCTTTTATCTATCCTTTTTTGATAAAATTATTTAGTTTTTTACTTCAAAATCCTTTATTTAATGTTATTTTTATTGTACTATTGTTGGTAAAAGATACACTTAATATTTCTGCTTTTCTGTATTTGTTTATAAGGTTTCTTATGCTTCATTACATGGCATGATTAGTTTTTGTGACAATGCAGTACCAGTTGAGATATAAGCATATTCTTTTCTATTCCCAATAAAGAGATCTCCCGAGAACTATTTTATCCAATTTCCCTAGAATTCACTTAGGTTTTTAAATTCTTTTTATTTTTATTTTTTTTGCTACACTTTGTTTAGTTCTAAGAGGGGTCAAATTGAATTTCTTCATTATTACAGTCTGTCTATTTCTTCCTTTAATTCATTTAACTCTTCTTTTAAAAATTTAAGTGTTATGCCATTGGGTACATATATGTTTACTATAGATCTTAATTCATTGTTTAGGATACCCTTTTTGCAAAATGTATTTTCCCTGTTTATTTCTTTTTGCTTTGTCTGAGATCATGATCACTTTGCTTTTTTTTTGTTTTTAAACTTCAGCTGAAATATAATAGATTTGCTCTAGTCCCTTATTTTAATTCTGCATGCATCTTTCTGTTTTATGTGTGCTTTTTGTAAACAACATAGTCTTCTTATATTCTGGTTTCTAATTCATTCTGGCTATCCCCATTTATCTTATGGGTGAATTTCTTCCATTCATACTCAGCGTTATGATTGCTACTTGTATGTTTCTCTTCTTCCTGCTTTCTTATACTTGTCCTTCTCTTTTTTCTTTATGCAATATTTTAGAGTGTGTTTTGCTTTTGGCTAGTTTTTTCCATAATCTACTTTCACTATTCACTCTCTTCTCAAATCTTTTCCTTTTATCTCTGTAGGGTAGGATATATTTCTGTACCCAATTGTACCCAACTGTATGTGTATAGTTCCCTGTTTTTAACCAATTCAAATGAGAGTGAGGTTCAAATATTACCTGCTTCTCCTTCTATTGATCCCTTGTTATATAAACTCTTCACATACTACACTTAAATGAATATTATTCCTCATTCTTTCTCTCTTTCCCATTCTCCTAGTGCATCTCTCTTTCTATCCATTCCATTTTTTTAAATAGATCATCCAAACACAACAGAGTCACAATCAGACTCTCTCTCTAATCAGAGTCCCTCTATGACTCATAGTGATGTAAAAGTCTAAAGGAATACAAATATTATCACCCCATTACATAATATAAACATTTTTAACTTTGATTAATTGTTTAATGATTTCTCACTCATTTGTCTTTTTATGTTTCTCATGATTCTCCTTTGCTTATATTTCAAATTTTCTACTCACCTCTGTTCTTTTCATCAGGAATGCTTGGAAGTCCTCTATTTCATTAAAATTCATTTCTTCCTTCTGTAGAATTACACTCAGTTTTGCTGAATTGATTATTCATGGTTTCCCCCTTTTGTTCTGATTCTTTTTTTTTTTTTTTTTTTTTTACTACATGACTAACGTGAAAATATGTTTAACATGATTGTACATGTATAACTTATATCAGATTGCTTTCTGTTTTGGGGAAGAGAAAGATAAAGGAGCAAGGGAGAAAAATTTGGAGTTCAAAATCTTGCAAAAATGAATGTTGAAACCTATATTTACATATAATTGGAAAAATACTATTAAGTGAAAAAAATGGACATTTTCTTTAATATTTTATTCATTTTTTATCAGCCAAAATCTACTTTCTCATTTTTTCACCTTAGCTCTCCTTCCCAAATGAGAACACACAAAAACAAAACTCATTATACAAATGTATAGTAAAACAAAATGGATTTTTGCATTAGTTATGTCCTAGAAATAGATTTATCTGAATTCTGAGACCTTCACCTCTCTAATAGGAGTTATGTAGCATCACCAGTCCTTTGGGATACTGATTAATCATAATGCTAATAAAAGTATTCTATCACATGTATAAAACAAAAGTTGTTATTTCATTGACCAATTTATGAGCACCCTTTCAGATTCTAATTGTTTACCACATCAAAAAGAGTTTTGACTATTTTTGTACATAGTTAGAATTGTTTTGTTTAGAACTAATCTCTCAAATTAATTACCCTTTCCTTAATTCCCCTTTCCCTCCTCCACTTTCCCTTTTATTTTCTGGTTGAATAAGATGTATTTCTGTTAACAAACTGTGTGTGTCCACATTTTTCCTTCATTTGACCAGTTCAGATAAGATGAAGTTCAATTGTCAACCAATCCTCTCACCCATTCTCCTTGTATGGCTGTTTACTTTTATGCTTATACATGCTAAAATATGAGATAATTTCCCCCAATCCTTGCTTTTCCTTCTCCCCACTGGATTTCTTGTCCTCTTCTTTTCATTCTTTTGTCAAGATTATCAAGATCTAATAGAACCACTCCCAAATTTTATCTAATTGGATTCTTTCTACGAACCCTGATGATAATAGGAATCAGAGGGTACTTATTGTCTCCCCATATTTGAATGTAAGTAAATTGTCTTTGTGTTTGATGTTGTTCCATTATTTAGTTGTATCCAACTCTTTATGATCTCGTGGACCATACTATCCATAGGGTCTTCTTGGAAAAGAAAAAGAGGTTTTACATTTCCTTCTCCAGCAGATTAAGGCGAAGAGGGCTAAGTGATTTGTGCAAGGTCACACAATTGGGGTCTTTTTTACTCCAGGCCCAGTACTCCAACCACTGCCTCTTTGTTAGTCCTTTTTTAAATTGATTCCTATATTTTTTATGTGTGTGTGTTTAAAGGTTTCTCTGAAATTTTACTTTGTTTTGCCTCTTTTCCCATCAGGGATGTTTGAAAGTCCTTTATTTCATTAAAAATTCTTCCCTCCCTGTCATATTATATTTAGTTTCACTGGGTAAGTTATCCTTGGTGGTGAGCCAATATCCTTGCTTCCTGAAATAATGTATTCCAAATTCTCTGCTCCTTTATCATGGTGAATGCCAAATTATATTCTGATTGTGATTGCTCAATATTTGAAATTTTACTTTTTGGCTGTTTGTATTTTTTTACTTTGACCTGGAAGCTTTGAGTTTTAATTATGATGTTCCTGGGAATTTTCATTTTAGGGTTTCTTTCAAGAGATGACTGCTAGATTCTTTCTATTTCTACTTTGCTCTCTAGTTCTGGGCAGTTTTCTTGAAATATGATAATCTCTGCTCTTCCTTTGGTCATGATGTTCAGAGATGTCCAGTGATTTTTAAAATTCTTTTCCTTGGTCTGTTTCCTAGGTTAGTTGTTATAATGTCTTACATTTCATGCTATTTTTTTTTTCAGTCCTTTGATTTTAATATTTTTTGTTTCCTCCTGAAGTCACTAACTTCCATTTGGTCCACTCTGATTTTCAGGGAATTTGTTGCTTGGGCAAGATTTTCTTCCTTTTGGGCTGAGCTGTTAATTCCTTTCCCAATTCTTTCTTCTATAATTCTCATTTCCTTTCCATTTTATTCCTGAAGTGCTCTCATTCCATTTATAAAAATATTTTTAGCTTTTTAGAAAAACTCTTGCCTCATCTCTTGTAGGAATCTTAATTGAGTTTGTATACAAGGGATTTTCTCTGAGATTGTGCTTATAGATGTTTCGGAGACATTCTCTTCTTTATTTATGTTTTGAATTTGCTTGCCATTATTGTAGTTCATTATGGTGGGGTTCTTTTTTTCCCCATTCTTCTACCCTACTTCCTGATATTATACTTCATATTAGGGATGGGATCTGCTATACTTCTATAGGGAAGTTTTGAGCTAATCCTGTTGCTGCTTTTTTGTTTGTTTTTTGGATAACAAGTGTTGTGATATTCCAAGATCTCAGGGAGAGACAGAGGAACCTGCAAACTTTCAAAGCTCCTGAGAGCAGAGTGATGGCCATCCCCCAGTCTGAACTCCGCAAGTTCTTAACTGTTCTGGATTTGGGTCTTGCAAAAATAGTCTGCTGCCGGACTCTGTATCCATCAGCCATCTAGAAAGCTCTGTTGAAGTAAGAGCCTGCCCTGGACTTGGGGTCTGAGCCACACCACTGCTTTTGCTAATTTCTAAACTTCCTTTTTTGCCTCTCTATCTGGAAATGTCATTTCTCTGCAAGGTCCTTTTCTCTTTCCTCATTGTAACATGGAACCGAAGAACAGGCAAAAAAGCTACCAGTTGTTACCTGTCCCCATCATTATATCCAGTTTTTGGTCTGGTGAAATCCCGATATGGTCTGGGATCTCCTCTTGTATTGGGTGCACAGCCACTTCCTGGGTACTAGAATGCTCACTTATGCCATGTCTTCAATGTTTCTCTATCTCTCCATCTGACTTCTTATGCCAAACCGGGTTAGTCAAATGATTTATTGTGACTTTTTCTGGATTTCCCCTTCAGCATTTGGTCTGATGCATCTTCTCGATCTTTTTAGAGGACTGTATGGGGGGGAATCTACTGCAATGCTTCCTATCACTGTCATCTTGGCTTTACCTCTTTTTCTTGGATTAATTGATCATTTCTCTATATTTCATATCTCTATTTCCCCTCTCCCCATGTGAGAATTATGTGAATAGTTATTATTATAACTGTATATAGTTATGTGAGAATATTTATGTGAGAGCCGAGCTATTCTGCTCCCAATCATTCTATCTCCTTAGCCAGAACTGAAGAGAGGAATATTTGCACTGTCTTCCTTATAGGGCTAAGGTGAGGTTCCAATGAGATAATTATGCAAAAAGTATTTTGTGAGCTTTAAAATAATATAAAAAGATTAACTATTCAAAAAAATTAGTGTTAAATGAGGAGTGGAAGTTGGAAGAGAAGGAATATGAAACTCAAAATTTTAAAAACAAATGTAAAAAATTGTTTTACATGTAACTGGAAAAATCAAAAATGTTAAAAAATATTAAAATATTTATTATATTATATAGTTAAATATTAAAATTAAAATATTTTAAAAATAAATGAAATTAATATTAGACATTTCATTGGTGCTTTAAGTTTTTTTTCCCCTGAAGCAATTGGGGTTAAGTGACTTGCCCAGGGTCACAGATAGGAACTGTTAAGTGTCTGAGACTAGATTTGAACTCAGGTTCTAACTTCAGGACTGATACTCTATCCACTGAGCCACCTAGCTGCCTCGATGCTTTAAGTTTTATACTGATTGTAACCAAGATTTGTATAATAGAAGCAACATAGGTGAAATTATGAGAGGTATGCCTGGAAAAGGAACTAGGTTAGAATGAGGGATTATTGATGAATGGTCCCTCATGTTCCAGTGGTACTCAGTCAAAAAGCATTTATTAAGTGCCTGTAAAAAAGGGTTGGGGATACCAAAAGAGGAAAAAGACAGTCTCTCTCCTCCAGGAGCTTACAGTCTAGTGGGAGAGCCAACAGGCAAACAGTTCTATGCAAACAAGTTAGATTCAACAGATAATGGCAGGAGAACTAGAGGAGGATCCTTACCATGTTAGGTGAATTACCTAGCAGATTTATGAGATGACAAGGACAAGAATCATAGAGAGTAAGAAATTTTAGGTGAAATTATAGAAATTTTAGTTAAGGACTAACTGAATATAAGAATCTAGAAAAGGGAGGTAAATATGGGGGTAGAAAGGGGGGCCTGAAGTCAGGAGGACCTAAATTCAAATCTGGCCTCACACATTACACACTTACTGGTTGTGTGATCCTGGGCAAGTCATCTAACCCCAACTGCCTCACAAAAGAAGAAAGAAAGGAAGGAAGGAAGAAAGAAAGAAAGGAAAAAAGGAAGAAAGAAAGGAAGAAAAAAGAAAATGGGATGCCATTTCTGCCTAAATTTGGAAGCAGCATGGTATTGTAGAGAGCAAACAATAGGCGCTCAGTGGCTGCTTCTCCATCTACAGAATGAAGGAGTTGGACTCAAGTCCATTGCCCTCAGAGAGGAATATAATGAACCATATCCTAGGAGTTTGAATTGTGGGGATTTGGATCCAGGGACTCAATTTCAAATGATGTACCACTAGAGGGCACTGGTTCCTTAGATTTCCCTAGGATTAAATGGCCATTTCCAGCGACATAAATATGCTTACAAGGTTGTTGAGTAGACCACAGAAAATCCACTGTGAACAGTCTCTCTCCATTTTCCCTCCCCACCCTTTCCCACTCCAAATTCAATTAGACCGTGAACGAATTAGAATTTATTGAGAGCTCAGTCCTGTATGTTAAAGGTTCCTAAGCTCTCTGAATTCTTCCCTATTTCAATTAGTATAAATTATCTGACAGCTCCTCAGTCAAACTTTTTCCTGCCACTCCCATCCCCACACGCTTCTTCTACCACAACCCATCCATTTTCCAGATTCGGCCCTGATCCCAGTTCTTATAGAATTTTAGAGATGGGAGGGAATCTAGTTAAGTATATCATTACATTTGTAATGTAATACAATGAAAAGAATGAGGATTTTGGTGTTAGAGGATTCAGATTTAAATGTCCACTTTGTCATTTCCTGTGTCAATTGTCAAATCGATTTTTCTGTTATTCCATTCATTCAATAAACTCCAATACCTCCCTATTATCTCCGGGATCAAATATAAAACCATCTGTTTGGTTTTTAAAGCACTTCATAACCTGAGCTCTCCCTTACTTATATCTTACACCCATCCAGGTAGTCTAAGATCTAGTGAAATATATTTCGGTCCCCAGCTGTCTCTGTATTTTCTTCCCTCTTCTGAGTAATTCAGAGAAAAATGATGTTCATGTATCAATCCCTTACTCCCTCCTTGTTTACTTAGAGGTCTATTTATTTTTTATTTTTTTGCTGAGGCAATTGGGGTTAAGTGACTTGCCCAAGGTCACATATCTAGGAAGTGTTAAGTGTCTGAGGTAGAGATCTACTTATATACCCTTATGGTGTGAAATAATTTTCTCTGTCCTTTCTTCTCATTCTCCCTCCTCCTACTTAGCCTCTTTGCTATTACTCCATTAAGATATTTCGTCTATCCGCAAAATACATGTGTTTTCACTAGCTTGGGATTAATGATCCATGTATAAGCTGTGTCCTCCATTAAAATGTAATCCCTACAAGAAAAGGGACCATTTCACTATTATTTTTATATGGATGCAGTGTCTGGAGCATACTTGGCACTTAATAAGTGCTTATTGCTTAATAGAACATTTCCAATAAAGAATCATTCTCTAAGAATTCTGGTCGGGACACAGTGTGTTACAAGGGATGAAGGACAACACAGAGCACAGAGCCCTGGACTTGGAGGTCAACAATACCTGAATTCAGATTCTGCCTCAGACACTTACTAGCTGTATGACCCTTGGCTTGCCACAATCTCTGTCTGCTTCAGCGTCCACATCTATAAAAAGGGATAATAATAGCATGTATCTCACAAAACTCTAGGTATAGTGCTTTCCAAAACCTCAAAGTGGCTCTTTAAATGCCATAGAAGTTCAAATACTATTTAAGTCATTTAATCTGTCCGTGCCCCAGGCAGCTCTTTAAATTACAGACCATCAGGGGAATTTTCCACACCCAGAATTCTCTGCTCACTAATGAAACCACAGACAGACATGACCCCACTCTGTTGGAGAAAGCTCCTGACCTTTCAAGCCACTCACTCACTGAAATCCAAGGTGGGTGATGATTTCATCCAGCTTTCTCATTTTATGGATCAATCAGTTGGCAAGTGTTTATTTGTGTCTTCCATGTGCCAGGCGCTGTGCTTGGTGGGGGGGGGGGGCGAGGTGTGTGCAATCCAATAAATGAAACGAATGAAAGGAGCTTCTCGGGAGCTCAGAGACTAATGAGAAAGACAAGAAGTACATATCCACACATAGAGAATAATTATAAAAAGGACCAATGCAAAGTCGATGGAAGGGGACACACTGCTGGGGGGGAAGGAGGGGAATCAGCCAGGGTTTCATATGGAAAGTGATCCTAGGTAGGTGGTGGGAAAAAAGGGATCCTGAGAATTGGCAGTGAAGAGGAGATTGTGAGAGACAGAGAGAGACGGAGAGACACACACAGAAAGCGAGGGAGAGAGAGATAGAGACAGAGACAGAGAGATGCAAGCTGCAATGTTGTGTTCAAGGCAGGGAGAGAAATGGGAGTGAGCAGTTAAACACAGAGAAAGAGAGAGAAAAAGAGAGATAGAGAGACTGAGACTGAGGGAGGGAGAGAGGGAGAGGGAGAGGAAGAGGAAGGGAAGGAGGGAAGGAGGGAAGGAAGAAGGAAAGAAGGAAGGAAGGACGAAAAGAAAACAAACCGATTTCCTGGCTTTCACGCTAATATCATTTCCCTTGTCACCATCCTGCCTCCTGTCCCCATCCCCAGGAAGCCTTTCTCGATCCCACCCTCAATCTCAGAGTCCAAATCTCAGGACTTGAGCGCGAACTTCTCACCGATCCGTCCTCTCTGTGTGGGTCTGGGTCTCGGTCTCTCTGTGTAAGTGTGTATATCGTCCCGTCTTCCCTCCCCCGTCACCCCCGTGGCCATCTAGTTCTTCCAGAGACTGAAGAAATCCCTAGTTTCAGACGCCCACGGCCAAGGCCCTGTGCCCGTCTCACTTCAACTGTTGTGGGGCTTAGCCTGAACAGAGCCTCCCTCCCTCCTCCTGCTTCTTCCGTCAGGGGCCAGAGAGCCGTCTCCCTCAGCACAAGCTGCGAATGCACGAACACAGCGGTCGCGTCCCCCCACCTTTCCCCCCCTTTGCCCCCACTGCTTCTTCCATTGTCGCCCCCTTCCCGGCCCGCTCCCTCCTCACTGTATCACGGCCCCGAGAAGCTCCCCAGAACTCACAAAATCCTCCCATTTAGGTCTGCGGGGGAGAGGTCTGCTGGGGAGAGGACGGGGGTGGAGCGGAGAAGGAGGGAGAACATGGGGGGAAAGGGGGGAGGACGGTCACTTCCCTATTCCTGGAAGCTGGATGCTCTTGCCCCGAATTCTGAGAACAACAACAATGACAAAGTTCCCTCAGCACACTCAGGGGTTCCAGATCGCTTTTTCTTCACTTTGCTGGGGAGGGAGGCTCTGGTACCGAGTACTTCCGCGGCACTTGAAGATTCGGGGAAGCATTTTTACCTGCTGTCTCATTTGATCCTCACAAATAACCCTGTTAGGGAGATGCTGTTCTAAAACGTGGAGCAACTGGATAGAGTCCAGCCTCAGACACTTAGTAGCTGTGTGACTCTGGGCAAAGTCGCATTACCGTCTGCCTAAGTTTCCTCATCTGTAAAATGAGCTGGAGAAGGAAATGGCAGACTTCTCCAGGGTTTCTGCCAAGAAAACTCCAAATGGGATTATGAAGAGTTGAACAACAAAATATGAGCCCTGCTTTATAGGGAGGAAACTGAGTCAGGCAGGCTGAAGGATTTGCCGAGGGTCACACAGCTAGTGTCTGAAGCGGGCTCTCATCTCGGTTCTCCTGATTCCAAATCTGACCCCCTGGCCTTTGGTCATGAAATTGAGTTGTTTCATGGCTGTCTTCTCTTTCCAGAGACCCCAAACAAGCAGCAGACCCCATCCCTGATCCCTGATCTCTGAAAAAGGTCCATTCTCTGTGTTGTTTTTTCTTTCACAAGGTTTATATATATATATTTTAAATTTTATTTTATTTAATAATAACTTTATATTGACAGAATCCATGCCAGGGTAATTGTTTTTACAGGTTTATATTCTTTTTAATTAAAGTTTTTTATTTTCAAAACATATGCATGAATAATTTTTCAACACTGACCCTTGCAAAACCTTATGTTCCAAATTTTCTCCCCTTTCCCCACTCCCTCTCCTAGATGTGACCAGATCCATTCTCAAAGGACCATTCAGGCCACTTGTTTTCAACTTTGAGTTAAAATCCTATCTTCTTATCTTCCTTGTGGTAAGACTTGTTTGAGCCTCAAGTTGCTTTATCTGTAATATGGCAATAAACAATACCCAGGAGGTATTGTTTTTAAAGGTTGTTGTAAGGGAAAAGTGAGATAAATGTATAAAAGATGTAAATTGTAAAGCTATGGTAACTTGCTAGAAATTGGGCCCAGATAATTTAGGTTACTTGCCTTGCCCTAAACCCATCATGCTTGTCACTCTTTCAGGATGCTTTGCACAAATTCAGTTCTCAGCAACTGCTGAATGAAAAAATTAATGAAAAAAATATTTTGCTTTCTCTGTGTTCATTCTGTAGGTGAATATCTATGTTGGATATGCAGGATTGGGTCGTGATGTAGAACAGACACAGACACTCACAGAAACACAGAGACAGAGAGACACACAGAGAGAGGATGGAGAGAGAGAGAGAGAGAGAGAGAGAGAGAGAGAGAGAGAGAGAGAGAGAGAGAGAGAGAAAGAGACAGAGACACAGAGAGAGACAGAGACAACAGAGACAGAGAGAGAGGGAGGAGAGGGAAAGAGAAGAAGAAAAAGAAGAGAGGCATCTATACACAGAATCAGAGAGACAGCAAGGTCAAGATCTGAGGGAGCTACAAGAAAAATGACTCCTCAATGGGAGCCTTGTCTGTGCTTCTACAAGGAGTCTCACTGAGCCTCTGTCTTTGGGAGAGAAAACACTCGGAGGATGAAGAAAAGGCCTGTTTGTTTGCTGGTCCATTTCCCACCGTCCCAAGTGAAGGCTGTGTGTGTGACTGAGTGTGTGCAGAGCTGGGAGTCAGGGGGAGGATTTGGGGGATGGGAAGAATAGCTTCAGGAGGGGCTCACAGTTCTGGAAGGCTTTGTTTTGGGTCAATAATTAACAGATGACACTCAGGTTACAGAAAAAGTGTGGTGGATAAAGGGGCCCCCCACACCCTGGCGCGAGTTCTGCCTCTGACCCAGCCTGTGACCACTCAAGGCTTTTCACTTTTCCTATCCCAGACAAGTCTCTAAGGCTGCAATTTACAAATGAATTGTTTGCCTGCTTCGGTGAAGGACTTTTCTATACTAGGACTTCCCCATGCTGATCAAAAAAAAAAAAAAAAGAAATAGCTTTCAAAGTACATTCCATGCATTATTTCATTGAATCCTTGCAACAACCCTATGAAGTAGGTACTATAGCTATTTTTAATCCCACTTTACAGATAAGGAAACTGAGGTGCAGAATGGTAACATGACCCAAGGTCATACAGCTAGTGCTAAAATTTGCATTTTAATTTAGGTCTTTCACTTCAAACTCAAGATTTGACTTGGTGTTAAGAGGATTTGAGTATAAATCTTGCCCTCAGTATTCGCATCTATAAAATGAGGATATTAGACTTGATGACTTTTAAGTTTCCTTACAACTAATTAATGTTTTCGTCTTTTTTTTTTTTTTTTTTTTTTTTTTTTTTTGCTGAAGCAATTAAGGTTAAGTGAGTTGCCCAGGGTCACACAGCTAGGAAGTGTTAAGTGTCTGAGACTAGATTTGAACTCAGGTCCTCCTGATTTCAAGGCTGGTGCTTTACCCACTGCACCAACTAGCTACTCCAATGTTTTCTTATTGACTGATTTACCCCACCTGATGAATTGAGGCAGTGAAGACATTCCATTATTACAAAATTCCTTGAGGTCTCTGCATTGTGACCCTCAAGACACAGCCATCACAACCATAGTTGTGGCAAAGGGAAAGGTCCAGAGAATATTTTTAAAATATTAGATTTCTTTTAGAACCCAAATAAATTTGTTTATTGGAAGCAATTGAGGTTAAGTAACTTGCCCATATTGACACAGTCTGGTTTCTGAGGCTGAATTTGAACTCTGATCTTCCTGATTCCAGAGTTTGAAGGATGGAGGGATTTATTCAAGCCTACTGTGAGGAGAAAAGATATAAAATGTTTTTCCTTTAATATTTCTGAGAGGCTGTCATATGTTTAGACTTTTCTGGTTGGCCCAGGGCAAGAGAACCAAAAGGATTGAGTGGAAGGTGTGGATTGGCAGATTTCAGCTTAGTAGAAGGACTGTCTGATCCATAATGTAATGGGATGCTCACTGGATATCTCTATGTGGAAGCTGGAGGACCATCTGTTGGAGAAAGGGTATAGGGAATTCTTGGTCACTCTAGATCAGTTCTTCTGAGGAGTTTTCTAGGATCCTAGAATGCAAGGGAAGGAGAGGAGGGGACGGGACTAGTTTTCCCATTCTTTCATCTTCCACACCCTGAAGAAGCAGAACACACACCTTGTGAACCACTGTTTTCTAAAGCCCATAAAGACTGAGCCAGAGCTTGGTACACGATACTTCTCTTACTTTCCCCACCCCCGTGGTCAAACCAGTCCAGGGATGTGAGGACAGAATCTGTGTCAAGGACGAGGGGCAGGGGCCAGGAGCTGGCATGTGAGCCAGTCTAAGTGGGTAAGATCAAATCCCAGACACCCTGAGAAGGAAGTAGGTTAATGGAGGAAGGAGGGGCTGGAGGTTCAGTCAGGGGAAGCTGAGAATCAACTAGACTTGGGACAACTCCCTGAAAACACTTGCCTGACCAGAAAGGAACTGGGAGTGTGGGAGGCTAATTTGACATAACCTGGTACCTCAAAGTGCAGCTGAATGCTCACAGAACTCTCCCCCATTATGCTTCATTGTCATAGGAGCGTCTGAAAAATGGAAGGCAAAATCTCTCCAATTTGTGTCTCTCTCATTAAGCAGGGCTCATAGCTTGAGGAAGACTGCTGTCCTCAGTCTGATAAGCTGGGTCTCAGGTAATGCTGGGAAGTACCCGAGGCTCGGCTTTTTGCTCCCCTTCTCTCACTTCTGGCTCAAGGTCTTCTTGCTGCCCACTTCGGTATTCTATCCAGTAACGTTCTCCTTGGACAGTGCTCCAGTAATGAGTCACTCGTTTAGTCTGATCTCCTTTAAACTTCCTCTAATACTTAGCCTAAAATGTGATTATTGGTAGTTGTCTGAACGGATTTATCTTTTGTCCCATCCCCAGTAAAATGAAGTTGCTTGAGGGCAGGAATGGCTGTTTTTGACTTTGAAACATGCTCCTGGACATGCAATTGGGTTACTTCCCGTGGGATCAATGACTTTAAATTTCCTTTCCAAATTACTACATATCTATTTGCCCTACAATTGTTCAGTTATGTCTGACTCTAAGACTCTATCTGAGGTTTTCTTGGCCAAGACACTGGAATGATTTGCCATTTTTTTCTCCAGCTCATTTTACAAATGAGGAACAAATGAGTCACACAGCTAGTAGTATCTGAGCTGGATTTGAACTCGGGAGATTTCTCCGCACTCTAGACTTGGCCCTCTGTTTTCAGCTAGTAGGTTTTTAAAGTGTCAAGGTAATTCAAGCTGAAGTAGAACAATTAACAAAATGTTCTCACCCTATCTTTTAAGAGTAAAATGCAGGTATAATTACCACATAGGGATAACTCTCTGACCTTGGGATTTCAGCTGATTTGACAATTATAGGGGAGACATTTTTCCCAAGGTGCGTTTTTTCGTTATGCTTCTTGAGTCACACTGGGCTATTCTATCCAATGTATAGGTCAATCCTGAGGCACTGGGATAAGGGGTCTGGACTGAGTCAGAATTGGTTTCAAAGTCTACTACAAGCTGTGTGCAAGTCAACTTTCCTGTGCTTAATTCCCTCAGCTATAAAATGAAGGAAGATGAATCTGGGGAGTCTCAAAACTCCTTTATATTTAAATTTTATAAGATACTTCAGCCAAACATTTTGCTCCATTTTAGATTGCCTTAGATGATTCCCCCTTGCAGATTCGCAATGAAGAATAATGCAATTATTATGCAAATATTAATCTATAAGGAAAGGAAAGGAACTGGATAGAACGAGAAATGGGACTCTTTTCACAGGAGCACATCACTGGGGAGTATTTTTATTTCCTAAATTTTCTTTCTACCTTTAAGTAGGACTGAAGTGTGTAGGCTTACAGGATCCTGGAGAGAGGGTCTAGTTCTACTCAATGATTTGAGAATCAGCTCCGCATATTTATCTTCTGGATACCCTTAAGATTGTCCCTAGGTCATTTTCTAGGGTATATTAAGAACACTTGAAAGTCCTCCTCACATTTGTTCTAAAAATTTTCAAAGATCCAGGCTGCTTTGTAATTTCTAGAGATCATCAGGCAAAAAAATCTGGATAAATACTTGTTGCTGGGGATTTTGAAGAGTGTAATCACAATGTAGTGTGCCCTAAGGGACTGGGGATAAGGAATGGTTTGAAAAGATCAGAGCTTGCTTCTCTGAGGAATCTCTGACCACAGCGTTTCTGCTTCCTCTATCCACACCATTCACTTGTCATTAGGTACTGCTCTGAGACATTGTTTTGTGAGCATTTATTTAATCTTCTGTCTCTTTAGAGAAGAAGCCTTAGCTACCTAAGGATTTTTTATTCTTAACAGTAGCATTGTGTCTGGGAAATAGGTGCTTAATTTGATTGCAAGGAGCAAAGAAAATTTTTTTCCTTCCAGATGATAAGCCAACACCAAAATTCTGGGACCTCATCATGTCACGGAAGTGATCTTGAGTTGCTGAAGCTTGTCACCTGACTACAAATTCTGGCATATCCTGCTGAGTTGGAGAGGCTTTGGAGTATGAGGAGTCTGATACCTGCGGATCAGCCTAGCTAAATTCAGATATACATTTTTTATTAGTGGTCATCGCAGTTCTGGAAATAACCCAAGGCTTGGGGTGTACAGTGGTGGTGAAAGGGCTCACACTGATCAAATCGTGGATCCTCCAAGCACTGGAGAAACAAGACAGCTTTTCCACTCTGGCTGACTCTCACCACAGTTCTCCAAGAGCAGGTATCCTAGTGCCATATATACCTTGACTTCAAACAACAGCTGTCCGGGTCTGAAGGAAACAGCAAATGACTGACTGAAATGAAGGTGTGTTTGGGAGAAGTCCACACCTTATGGAGATGTCAATGGGCAAGGATCTGTCTTTGTAGGTGGGAATTCTTTGCATTGGTGAAGACTGTACCAGTTATGACTTAGCAGACAACTCTTGCTCACCTGAAGTTCTGAAGGATTGGATTATTTGTCTGTGGTCACAAAGTATCAAAGGATGACTTTAAACTGAGGCTCTCCAGAGTCCAAACCTAATTCTACCATGCCATGTGGCTTTTACATATATGTTCATTTAAAAAGCTCCATGCATGAATCACTGATGAGAACAGGTGAATAATACTTTCAAGTTCTGCTTGTTGTTTTATGGCAATTAAATTAAAAATTGCTCCATGGAACTATGTTCATTATCCACCACTGACTCATCTTTACAAAAACAGGATCATGTTTACAAGCCAGGGTTTCAAAAAACACTTGAAGTTCTGTTTAATTTGGAAGGATTAAGTATTCCAGGCACTCTTTACAAAGTACATTTGGGGAGGGAGGAAAAGGGGGAAGAAATATGGGAACAGGGAAAGCTGGAGTCACAAAGAACGCAAACCCACTGCTGCCATACGAAACTCTCTCCAGTTATCCTCTGGGTGAACTGACTCCCAAGCCCTGGAAACTGGACACAAACTTCTGCCCTCCTGTAGGTCAGAGGTGCTCTTCAAGGGATCCCAGACTCTCGGACCTGAAGAGGACAGTCTGGGGTCATGCATTCCACAGCCTTCTAGTCACAAAGGCCTGACCCCAACATGCAGCAGGACAGAAAAGTTGTCAGACTTGAATTGGGGAACCTGGTTTTGAGGATTGGTTCTACTAAAACCAAGCGGGGCAGCCTTGATTTTGGGACTGTTTCCTCATCTACAAAATGACAATTTTAAAAGCCTCTTCCCATGTTAATATAACCTGGTTGTTGATTACACAATTGGTGTCCATCCCGAATCTTCTGGTTTTAAAGTACTTTGTACTCTTATAAAGTGAGTGTATACATGGATGCACACTATGTGCACATCTCCATTAGTTTATTTTTTTAAGCCAGGACTACTTCTCTTTTCCTCCCTCCCCTTGCTTCTACTCTAAATAAAACGCACCTTATTGCACATTTTTCTTTTAGTACTAGATAAGTTTTCTTGACAATATTATTTAACAGATTTTAATGTTGTCTCTGCTGTAAAAAAAAAAATTCCCCATGAAACATTTGGCTTTACAAGTGTTAATGAACAATTAATTAATGCTACTGTTAAGTGTTTGGACTTCATAACCAGTGACAAAGCTTTGCAACAATTTGATTATTAATAATCAACATGTGAATCATATTTTTTTAATTATTAACACACAATCTACAGCAAAACTTAAATACTAGATCTATAAAACCTAACTGGATTAGTTGGATCCATTGCAATATTTGTGCTTATTTGTTTCAGAAGATAGGCTACTTGCAAAAATACACATTTTCTTTTGCATTTCCCCACCCTATATTACACTGTAGAAGAAATACATTATTCAGTGCATTTCCTAAGAAATAAACTTCATTATAGTATATATCTCTCTATATATCTATGCCATAAAGAAAGAGCACAATGCAACTTTTAAGATTACCATTAAAAGAGAGGTAATAAACATATTAAGAGCTGCAGACCCCCCTCTCTAGTTAAAAAAGTTTAGCCATTTATCATACACGTTAATTAGTGCCAAGTATGAAGATGAAAATCAGTGTGCAGTAAGTGGCTTTGGACATTTTAAAATACCCTCCTCCCCCCCCAAAAAATATCATTAATCAGCTATCTTGGGGCAGTAATTGGTAGCATTGCTGTTTTTCTCCTGGTGGCACATGGACCACTACCCAATCAAACCATAAACCTTGTGAATTTATGTGCCAATTAAAAAATAAAGTGATTTACAGAATGATTTCTATTCAATGACTTGTTTTCCCCATGAACTGATACCAAATAGAGGGAACAGATTTAAAATTGCAGGAAATAATTGATTATACATCTGAAGGACTTTCAAACAGTTATTAAATATTAAAAAGATGTCCCTTCAAGGGAAGCATATTGGGACTCCTATTCTCTGAATAACCACTTATGAAGGGGAAAAATATTCATCTGTCTGGACTGGGTTAAGAGCAATCCTGACTGCAATGAGAGAGTTGACCCTACCCTTTTTGGAGAATCAGGCCACCTTGATGAGTTTATGCAGATTTAAGAAATCATCTGGCTTTGGCTTCACCCTCCCAAGTGTTCATATTGTATATTTTTATTTTCCAATAGGTCATCTGGAAAATGGGAAAGAAATCCTACTGAGAGATAAGTTGCTAAAATGAGAAAAAGCCCAATTATTTTATTCTTCTTCCAGGAACATAACCCAGGATGACAAGGGATTTGGATTCAGTTTTGAAAATTCAAAGAGCAAGGGAACAGCTCTATCCACTGCTCTATGGAGACCATTCCTCCCAATGCCTAACTGGGGCCCAGCAGCACAAACTGAGAGCAAGCTGGCTACTTTGGTAGGTAATCTTAATGTGCATTTCTACTTTTTCTTTATGCAATACTGGAAACTCCAAGAATATAATCACACTAAAATTTATATTCTATATGCATGTGGTAGGTGTGTGTATGTTAACATATACATGGATGTGAATCTATACTGATATATGATATGTATCTATCTAGGCAAATATCCATTTGGTTCCCAAGTAATAGTCACCATAGGTTGGTAGGCTGGGATAGCACTTGTGACCATTCGGTAAAATCTGTGTAATTTGGACTTAAAAAATTACAAAATGAGTAACTTTTAAGTTATTGCTTTTTGATTACATAGTAAATAAGATCCCATCATTCTGTCACAAGATAATTTATACAACATGTTTAACAATTTTCCTTTTCAAGTAATAGTAAGATTTTGGACTCAGCAGTTCTACACACGACAGTAGATGCTTGAAGAACTTTTTTGGGGGGCAATGGAAAGAGGAACGGATTTGACCTTTAGCAATTTCATTTCATCTAAGAATTGATGCCAGGAGTTACTTAAAAGTCACAGAAAAATGAGCTTACTGCTCAGGAGGGCTTGGCAGGGGCTTGCTAAAGCTCTTAGCTTATGTTCATACTCACCTGGAAAAGGTTTTTGTTTTGACTAGTGCAGCCTTGTTTCAGAACAGTCTGTATTAAGAACACTCTAAAAGGATTAAAAGCAGTGTTGATTTGGAACATTCTGGAGTCATGGAAGGTCTCATTTTCTGTTAGGAGATGACCCCTTTTCATGTATTTTGCCACAGAGCCACAGTCATATGGCAGGCAGTCTTATTTCAGGCACTTTTTATACATGTTCATCTGGAATAAAAATCTGCACAAGTCATTTCTGCATAATTTAAAGTGAATGTTTCCCATCCCAGAATAGAGAACAAGCTGCCACCTGGTCCATAAAAAGCTCTTCTCCATCACGACATGATGGTGATTGTTCAGCCTGGAGACATCTTTGAGGTGCCTTTTCCAGCTTCAGTACAAAGATTTGAGACACAAAACCCAAACTACCTAGTTTTTACTTAAAAAAAAATACAAAAAAGGGTGAAAATACACTAAAATGTATCAAAGCAAATTTCCACCATTATCAAAATAAATAACATGATGTGACCCAATGGTCTGTCTTTAAGCTCTTGGACAAGATGCAATGGAATGTCAAATGTGGAGTGTCCCAGGGACTAGCTGTTGGTAGGCAGGAGGATCTCGATATCTTTGCCATTGGCTACAACGGCGTTGGCAGAGCAGCTACCGGAAAGGTCATCGCTGGTGGCTAAAGAGGCTGCCGGGGAAGGGCTTTTGGTCAGTGGAGTGGTGGGGGACGGTGCAGGGGCGAGGCCGGGCTTTTTAGGAGGGATGGGTGGAGGGTTCCCTCTCTCGGCTCTGGGGATGGTGGGTGATTTGATCCCAGGAGACAGGGGGCTCAGAGGGCTGGAGACTTTCCCCGGAGTGGGTGAATGGCTGGGGTCGCCTCTCGGGCTGCTGGTGTTGGCCAGATTGCGATAATCTGTGCCAAAGGGAGAGCTGTTGGGAGAGACAGGCTTGATGGGCCCCTGCTGGCTGGTGAACCTGGAGAGCACTTGCGTGACGGTGTTTCGGGCCAGCTGCTTGGCGGCAGAGTTGTCCACAAGGGTCGGGGACAGATCTCTGGAGGGGGGGCTCTGCAGGCCACTGGCCTGCTGGTCCTGGTCGGCCTGGGCCTGGAATTTGTGTCGCGCTGCATGAAAGCGCTGGTTGATTCCCACTTGGTACGACGACTGGTAGCCGGGGCTGCTGGCTGCAGACCCCATCAGGCGCTTGGTCAGGACGGGTGATGAACAAGGGGAGGAGGTCAGAGAGGAGGCAGCGGTGCTGTTTGGAGAGGGGGAGCTTCCTGTGGTAGGGAGCGGGGTGGCGAGGGGGGCCGGAGACTCTGTCCCCGGAGGAGAACCACCATTCTCAATGGCAGGACTCTCTCGCGGCGGCGCGCCGTCTGCCCCGCCGCCTGGTAACAAATCCCTGCTGGTTTGCATTTCCATGTCGCAGTAGCCATTGGTTTTTGCATATGAGTGTGTGCCTGGGGAAGGGCCGGGTAACCCGGCTGCCACCGCCTTGGCTACACCGCTCCCATGGGTTCTTTCTGCTGGAAGGTTCTCAGTTTGGCAAAATACAGATACCAGGCGTGGAGGGTCGGTGGCGGTGCCTCTGGAGGCGGTGCTGGAGGTGGCGTTGGGGGCTGCGCGCTCCTCGGGGTCGCCCGGCTGAGAGGCCTCCAGCTCCCGCACGGCCCTCCTCAGGCTCTCCATCTCCTCCCGGAGCGTCTGGGTGCGGCTCTCCTCCCGCCTCAGCTTGGCGCGCAACTGCTCGCGCTCAATGTCAAACTCGGACAGCTGCTTCTCCACCTGGGCCTCGGTCTGCAGGCCCCGCCTGCGCTCGGCTGCCAGCTCCTCCTCCAGCTGGCTGGCCCGGCTCTTCTCCTTCTCCAGCCTCAGGCTCAGCTCGCCTGCTTTCTGGCCCTCCTCGGCGGCCTTGCTGGTGGCCTTCTTGCACTCCATCACTAGCATGGAAGACAGCTGCTTGTGGCGTGACCTCTCTTCCTCCAACTGGCTCGAGAGCTTCTTCTGCTCCTTCTCAAACTTCTTCACTTGGGACTTTTCAAATTCCAGCTGAAAAAAAGACCAGCAAACAGCTTAATTAGAATGGAGAGAAAAGCCTGTTGACTGACCCCTTTGTGCTTGGGGGCCAGACGATGGATTCGACATTCTGAGTGAGAGTTACCACAGAGCATAACTTTTTACATAAATTAAAACACATTTAATAGGAAATGGACATTCAAAGGAATTCATTTTTCCCCCCTGATGATTCAGAAGATTCTTCTAGATCTTACACTGAGGGTTAGCAGTAAGAGAATCAATTATCACTATAATATAAATAGGTTGCTAATAAAGACTTCTGATTAAGCAAATCAAGATCATCCCCTAAGACTAAATACTCTAGGATTATAGGACCACTGAAGAAGAGTGAGGGCACAAGATCATAGAAGGGAGAACTGGATGAAACCAATCATCTTGCCTAGTGGTGGCCCGGAGAAGTGACCTAACTTGTTCAGGATCACATGGGTGACCCTACACAGCAGAGTGGATCGAATCCAGTCCCCAGAGGAAAGGACAATAAACAATTTAGGTGATAAACGGTCACTCAATTCATATTGCTCTTCAAAGCTTAGAAAGTGGTTTCTTCATACCAACCTGGGAGATATGTGGTGAAAGCAATATTATCCCTCAAGATAGGGGTGGGGAGAACCCCTATCATTGGTCTGACCCTCCCAAGCTAGGTAAGATGCCTCGCTGGGCTTGAGTTTTTAAATAGATCATTTTAAATGGGCCATGATGTTATAGATATCCAATGATTGTTGGCAGAAAAAAGGTTCCCCTCCCCCACCTTATGAGAACAGAGATTCGTGATTTCCAGGAGTCAGGGAAGGAGCAAGTGCTGAAGCTAAGACTTAAACTCAGGCCTTGAAACTCTAAGACCAGGATATCTCTAATATGGGAACACATGATTTAAAAGAGCAATAAATGTCAGCAGCTCAGACATAAACCAACAAAAAACAGTTGACTTTAGCTGAGCAGTAGCAGCATACAATGTACAGTGTAAAGGTCTCTGGGCCCGGATTGTGAGGATATGGGTTCTAAACCAGCAACCTTCCTGGGTGACCTTAACCAAGTCACTAATCCTGATAAACTTCAATTTCCTCATCAGTTGTTTTTTTTTTTTTTTTTTTAAATAAGTTTGAATCAATGACTTTAAGGTCCATTCCAAATCCAACATCATCAAAGTTATTTTTTAACACAACTGTGACTAAATCCTGTGTGCATGTGAAGTTCTCAAGTGGACACCCCCAGAGTCTGGCGCACCTGCTGCGTCAGCCGCTCTCGCTCCTTCTCCAACATGTATGTGACGTCATCACCTTCAGCTGTGTCCTGTGCATGTCTTTGTCTTTCTTCCTCTAGATCCAAGATTACCTTCCAAGTGCAAACATATCACAACCAAGTCATCTTTAAATATCAAAGTGCATCATGTTTTCTTATCATTTAATCAAAAATTGGTGGTCATATAAGATTAAACACTGAACATCATATAATATTAGAGTTAAAAGAAACTTCAAAGATTATCTAATTCAAACCCTTTTGTTTAACAAATATATATTTATATATTACATATCTAACAAATGACCTTCCATCATTTGCTTGAAGATCTCTGGTAAGGAAGAATCTACTGTCTCCAAAGAGAGCCCATGCCACTTTCAGATACTTGGTTTTTAGGAATGGTTATTTTAAAATTTTGAAAAGTGTGTGTGTGTGTGTTTACATTAAGACTAAATCTACTTCTTTGTTAACATTTGACAAATTGCTCCTAATTCTGCTGCTTCTGGAGTAAAACAGAACACATTTAATCCCTTCTCCCACAATGATAACCTTTCAACTATTTGAAGACAGCTTAATGTCCTCCATGATCCCTTTGTTTTTTAAGTGAAGCATTAGTTTGTTCATACCTTTCTTAAAATATGGCAATTGGGTCAAAAGATGACACTTCCTTTGTGGGCTGATGATGGTAGAATTAAGTAGAGTTCTTACTTCCTCGGTATTATGAAGCCTAATGTATTATGAGCATTTGTGAATGCACTATCAGACTTCTGGCTCGCACTGAGCTTGTAGTCTACTAACATCCACCAATCTTTTTCAGGTGAATGGCTGTTTAGGCATGTGTTTTTCATTTTAAACTTGTGGAGTTAATTTTTTTAAAAACCCACGTACCATACTTTACTAAATTTCATCCTATCGGATCCAGTTCAATTTTCTAGCCAATCAAAAATTTTTTTGGGGGGATAGTCTATCATCTAGTTATATTAACATTTCCTGCCAGCTTTGCTTCATTTGAAAAATAGAAAAATATGCCATTTATGCTTCTTCCTTCCTCTTGGGGCTTGTCTCCTGAATTTTTAGACTTCTTTTTCCACCCTTCCCCCCCCTCCCCCCAATAGAAGTCTTGCCACCTTGGTAACATCTTCCTCTGATTGGTCAGTTCTTCCCAGAACCTGAAAGAAGTGCCAGGCCAGCCATCCTAACTCCTTCATTCTGACTCTCTGGACTTCTTTCTCCAACACGCCCTTACTCAGTACCTTGTCCTGCACACCTTCTCAGCTTTCTTTTATGTGTTGTTTTCACCCATTAGAATAAAACCTCCTGGCAGGCAGCGATTGTCTTTCTTTTTGCTTGTATTTGTATTCGCAGCATTTAGCATAACTGATACATATTAAGTACATATTAAAGGCCTGTTGATGTGACCATGTGTTTAATCCAAGTTACAGGTAAAAATATTAAACTGCACAGAGCCAAGCTTAAATCCCTTTCTAACTCAATCAACATTTATTAAATATCATCTACATGCAAGGTAATTGCCCTAGGAATACAAGACAAAATTGACAAGGATCTCAAGGACCTTAAATTTCACTATAGGTTTCATTACAAATCGACACTGAGCTATTATGACTACTCTATAGGTCTAGACACCAGCCAGTTCTGAATCCAATTAATTGTATCATTAGCTAGCCTAAATATATCTAGTCTATAAAATAGGAAGACAGGCTTTGGAAATTCTTTGCTAAAATCCTGGCAAACTCTTATCTACAGCATTCTTCTGATCTAGTAATGCATTAACACTGTCAAAAAAGGAAGTGATGTTAGTCTGGTTGGTATGAACTACATTTGACCAAACTGTGCTACTCTCTGGCCACTTCCTTTTTAAGACCACCCCTTTAAAAAAACCTAGAATTTTGCCAGATAGTGAAACTGTCTATTGCCCTTTAGTTTGCAAACTCTATTCCATTTCTTCTTTTGAAAAGGAAGCACCTGCCCATTTCCTGTTCTATGTACTTTTTTGATTCCATGATTTTTCAAAAACCACTAACTATGGCTCAAGAATCATATTTGGCATTTCTGAAAATCCTTGAGATAGAGCTACTTGAACTCTTTAAGGTGTTCTCTTACTATCTTCCTACTTAGGATTATCAACTCCCTGTTAGCTATTTATCTTTTATCCTTTCTAGTCCAAAGATTAATCTCCTTCACTAAAAAAATGAGGTAAAGAGGCAGCTAGGTAGCATAATGGATAGAGCACTAGCCCTGAAATCAGGAGGATGTGAATTCAAATTTAGCCTCAGACACTTAACACTTCCTAGCTGTGTTGACAAAAGTAAAACATGTGTTCAGTAGTTCTGTCTTTTCTCCATCATGTTTTGCTTGTTTGATCCAATGGCCCTATCCTTGTTGTAAGCCTCTTTTCACCATTATAATTAAAAATCTCTTTTTTTGTCCTTCAATATAAATATATTTTAAAATCTGAGTTGGTTGAGAAATTTTCCATTGTATTCACACTGGCCTCCTTAGAACTATTCCTTTTCTCTGATGGAACAGTTTCTCTTTGCCTAATCAGCAATTCATTCTTGAAGGCTTGCTGTCTTTCCTTTGATGATTTCATAGAATTTGTTCACAAAATGCTAATTTTCTTTCATCTGAACCCTTTGACCTTGGATGTTCCTAAATCCACAGTGTATATTACAACATGTGTAGCTTTCTTATTCTTTTCCTTAGAACATCCTAAAATGCAGTGGTTATGTCTTTTGAGAGTATTTACCTCAAAATCCAAGTCAATCTAGTACCCAAAATGGCAGAGTGGACTATGATAACTAAAATAGATAACTTCTTTATCTAAGAGGTCTGCTTAATTGTAATTATATTAAAAGTTGAAAGGGAATTTAGATCTAATTTAATCCAAAGCTCTCATTTTATACATAGATTACATTTGTCCAAGGTCACACACTAAGCATGCAGTCCAACTGGAATCCAAAACCAGCTCAACTGATTCTTGGTCCAGTGTTAACTTCCCATCATATTTGCATCTCCCAAATTCTTACATAACTTATATAGACTTATATAAGAACGCAGGAGGCATAAATGAACATACAGCCTTAAAACCCAGGACACTGCCAACATATAATCTGAATGCTGCAAAATAAGGATGCTCAAGCTTGCCTCCAAAAGAGATATGAAAAAAGAGTTGTCTCCTTTTTGTGCATAGATTAGTAATAGGAGTGCAATTAAGAAGTGCTCCATAATGTACACCACGTAGACAAGGCCAGTTTTTCTCTAAAAGGTAATGAAGTCATCCTTGAGTCACAAACTGGCCCAGAGGGATAAGACTTAAAGTGCTAAAAGAGTTTTCTGGTAGCTTAAGTACAAAAGGCAACTTGGAAGAGTGAGGAGCTTCTCCCTCTGGCTTGACAACAGAGAGCCCAGGAAGATAATGCTGAATGAACTAAGTTAATGCTGTATCCTTCTTCAATAGCTTTTCCATGCAACTGTTAAATAAATCTTTTCTTAAACATTTAATTTGTTTCAATTAGTCAAGATCTACTTTCTCACCCTCCCACCCACTTCTAACCTCCTACTTGAGAACATAGGAAAATCAAAATCCATCATAAACACGTATTTTCAATTGAAATAAATGTCCACATCGGCCATATTCAAAAGTAATTGTCGCCTGCATTCTGAGTTCTTCCTTTCTCTATCAGGAGGAAATGAGGAGCATATTTCATCATAAGTCCTCTGAAATCCTGGTTGGTCATTTGGCTGATAAGAATTCAGCACAATAGTATTCCATTACATTTATATACAATAATTTGTTCATCTATTCTCCAATTTATGAACACTCCCTCAGAATCCCATTCTTTGTCACTTCAAAAAGAGTATTAGTTAATAATAGTTAACACTATTCAAAAATAGTGTTTAGAATTTGCTTTGTTTAGGAATTAATCATTCCCTTCATCTATTCTTCTTTTGATTTCTCCACCCCTTCTTACTCTCCTATTTTTCTGCTGAGTAAAATGTATTTTGTCTGTATGTATTTTTTCTTCTTTTGACAAATTCAGATGAGAGCAAAGTTCAGTTCTCTTGCTCCCTCCTTTTTCCTGCTCCTACATTCTGATAAAAGGAGATAATTTTCTCTTCCTTCCCCTTTCTACCTCGTGTATTTCTCTTCCTCTCTCTTTCCATTCTTTTCTTAAGATCATCAAAACATAGTAGAATTATTCCCAGGTCTTATCTAATTGGGTTCTTTCTATGAACCATCATCTCCATATATTTGAATGTAAACAGTTTATCCTTGTTTAGCCCTTTATCACCGTACATTCATGTTAACTTTTTTATGCTTTTCTTCACTCCTATGTTTGAACTTTAAAGTTTCTTCTATATATATTTTTTCAGTCTTTTCACTTTGATTTAATATTTTCTGTTGCCTCATGAAGTCATTAACTTCTTTTTGGTCCATTCTAATTTTCAGGGAATTTGTTGCTTGGGAAAGATTTTAGGATATTAGGCCAAGCTGTTAATTCCTTTTCCAATTCTTTCTTCTATATCTCTTATTTCTTTTCCATTTTATTCTTGAAGTACTCTTATTCCATTTATAAAATCTCTTTTAGGAATTCCAACTGAATTTGTATACAAGCACTTTTCTTGGAGATTTTGCTTACAGATGTTTGAGTCATTCTCTCTTCTGTTTATGTCTTGACCGTGTCTGATCCATCTAAGCTCACCGTGGTGCCTATTTTTCTAGCCTACTCCCTGATACTGTACTTAATATCAGGGCTGGGATCTGCCATGCTTCTGTAGGGAAGGTCTGGGCTAATCTTGCTGCTGCTTTTTTGGGGTCATGAGTGTTGTGTTATTCCAGGATATTAGGATGGGGAACCTGTAAGCTTTCAGTGTTCTCGAGAGCAGAGCGATGGCTGCACCCCAATCTGAACTTTCTTCTTTCTCTTGTATTTGGTCTAAGGCCTCTCTACCTGGGAGGGCTACTTCTCTAGACTGGTTCCCTTTTCATTTCACAATTGAAACTGTGATAGGGAACTCTGAGGAGAGAGCAAGTTGGGCCTAAGCCCCGCTTCTGCCCTTGTGCACAGCGGGACCTCACTCACGTAACCGAACCTCATCCTGAGTGTCTGCAGACTTTCTTTCTGTCTTTTAATGCTTATCTGGACTTGACAAAAGCTTTTTCTGATTTTCCCTATAAGGATTTCATCTAGTCTGTTCAAAGGAGACTGTGGAAGGGCAACTCACTACACTGGTTCCCAACAACACTATCACCTTGACTTTGACCCCAACCTTTTTGTTTTAATGGGTAGAAGATTTCTAGGTATCTCATTCATTTTAATCCTAAACCTCAAAGTCAGGCCTGGGACCTACTACAGTGAGATATGGAAAATTATATAGAATATCAGATTTTTAAATATCAGTTTTACTTAACTTTTTTCCCTTCCTTTCTAAAAAGTAATTTTAATTATAAGGGATGGCTTCTCTGAGAGGGAATGATACAGTGGAAATGAAGGTGAGGCAAAATCAAATGATGTTAATAAAAATTTATTTTTTAGAAATAAATGTCATAGGCTTCAACCAAAATTTTAAGGGAAATGAAATTTTAAGGAGATATCTAGATTTTACTGTATAATATTCTGGTCAGAAAAGGATCCTTTTTCCATGGCATTAAATATCCAGTATAGAAACACAGCTGATGTTTCTGATGACTGTGTTTTAGCATGACGCCTGTCTTCATATTTTGTACTGCCCATTTCCTGTTTTCTTAACTAACAGTTTTCCTGATAGGAGAATAAAAATTCATGGAGCAGGCTCCAAGGAGGGCTTAGAGACTAGCACAGCTGCTTTGGTGGCTATACTATAACTAAAGTGTAGTTGGAAGAGCTTAACTGCTTTCACTTAATAGGGCCCAAAACATGCCTTTAGATTTCAAGTGTCCTTTAAAAAACAGATTTAAGACTGTATTTCTTACACTGAAATATGATATTTTGGAATTTGATGTTAATTTTAGACACAGTTATCCCTTACCCCCACCTCCTCCCTACACACACAGAAAAGGAGCAGCAAATACTTCTAGTGCCACTTCCTTGAATATGAGTCAATCTGGAGCTACTCATTTTCTTGGTTGTCAAGTGAAGATGATACCATTTGTTGTGCCTTCCTACTAGGGACTATGAAGGTCTTCTTATATAATGAAATAAAAACACCACACAAATTCAGCTCCAGACAGGTCACCCCCAGCACCACCTTCCCTATAGTGCAGCCTTCATCTTTTTAGGTGTTTTTAAATTTGCCTTTGTAGCTGGATCCAAGGAAAAAGGATGAAGACCAGCTTGGATAAGAACAAGTGTGGCAGCGAAGGTGTTTAAGACAGGGACCGTCACAGTGCCCTGGGATTCCTGAGCTTTGAGTCACTAAAGTGGTTTCTCCAGGTCCGATGATCTCCCCCTCTACTCCATGCCTCCCTGTGTTGGTCTAAAGCCAGAATGATATTGAGGAAATGCCGACTCCTGCCAGTACGGGCAACTGAGCAGCCAATGACAACAGACAGGGAATCAGCCCACAGGCCCCAGGATTCCAATGGGATGAGGTCAGGGAAAGCACAGGTCTGCTTTTATGGCAGGCAGTCCATACAACTTGGGGAGAAAAAGTCATTTCTAACAGGCTGGAATTGCCCTAAGGTAACTGTTACTAGGCACTCTTTATGGTCTTATAAGCAGGAAAATACAAGAAAGTCAAAATAGGAAATAAAAGAAAATAATCTATGAGGGAATGTGTGTGCACTCATGTATGTTTGTATTTAAATGACTACTCATGGATTTTATTGGCCACAACTTTCCTCAAATATCTGTAAACCATGCATAGTTATCATTTAAGTAAGCAAACAGAGAACACTCCGTTCACTTACAAACTCCATCCAGTCTCAGTGGGCTGCCAAAGCTCAGACTGCATCAAGAGCTGGACAAACAACATTCTAGTATCACAAGAAGGAATGATAACTGAATGAACAGGTCCAGCACACTCTCAAATTTCACATTTGGAATAAGAGAATCCTCACCACCCCCAACTCAAAAGTTCATAATCTATTTCAGATTTCAGGAAGACCATGAATTTGGTTGGAAAAAAAAAATTACACCTTTATTCACACTAACCTCTAACTGAAATTTAGGATTTCTTTCAATCATGAAGAGAAAGTAACAAAAGCTATTCTAAGACAGGATCTATTGTTTTCATCAAGTTGCCAAAGGGTCTATGACACAAAGGAGATTAAGGACCCCTGCTCTAGGTAAACTGAAATTCTTCTAGCCACCTCTAAGGATGCTAACTGAGCTGCGACCAGAGAGTACAGGGCAATACTGAGAGGGTGCCAGCTGGATTTCAACATCACCAGATAACCCAAAGGAACCCACCTTGCGGTGTCGACTTTCGGCGGCGGCCAGCTGGGACAGCATGCGTTCTTGCATGTTTCTGCATTGCTTCATCACCGCCTTCAGAACAGACAGGGGGTGGGGGCTGACAGGTTGCTTATCACCATGATTTTCTTCTTTGAGTGTTTCAAAGTCTCTCTGTAGAGCCATCAAAGGATCACTGATGTTGTATTTTCCATAGCGCTCTTCAATAAAAGTGTCTCTGTGTTGAGCCTAAGAGAAAAACAGAAAGACACATATACACAGAAAATCACCAAATGTTTGTTTAAAAACGTAAAGCAATAATAATCCAGTTTAAAATGGATGTCAGAGAGACTGGAATTATATAAATAGTGGGTACTATGGACCTGTTTATTAAGAATCAGATGAGGCTATTTAAATATAGATATCTAAAAACAGACCTGGCCCCTTTCTTCCTATGTGACTTTGGGCTCAACTTTTCACTTCCATGAGCCCCACTTTCCCAATCTCTAAAGGGAGGTAACATCTGAACAGTCTATCTTACATAGTACTGTGAGAAAAGTGCTTAGTTAATTGTGGAAATCTATAAAAAGAGAAGCTATTTATTGTTCATGAATGTAATGGTGCAGAAGACAAGATTTAAAGTCAGACATTCTGGGTTCTAATTCCAGCTCTTTCCTATTTCCTTGCTTGCAATATGGGCAAATCATCTGATGTTTCTGGGCTTTAATTTCTTCATTTGTAAAATGAGGGGAGATTAGTCTCAAAGGTCTCTCTTGTGGCACTTGGGTTCTGTTCTGCCTTACAGTTATTTGTGTAGTTGTGCACAGTGCCTGGCACAGGAGAAATGTACTAAGTGCTTGTTGAATTGAATTCTCATTTTCACCAGGGATGCTGGTTTTACTCCTATCATTCTATCATCTTCTATCTTTATACATATGCATATATCCTTATATTTTTAAATGAACTGAATTCACATTGATGAAATACACTAAGAACTAAACAGAACTAAGAAAACTAACAATTATTTTTAAATTAAAACACCATCATATGATGAAAAGCAATAATAATTTTTTAGGGCATTTCAGAAAAAGCACAAAGTTAAAATATGGTTCTGGAAACACAAAAATCATGGCAATAAGCTTTGCTGTAGAAGACAGTCATCAATGTTTAATTATAAAAATTCTTGTCCATTTCTCTATTTCACCAGAATTTACTATATCTTTATACCACTGCCCACAAAAAGGAAACCATTTGTAAGAAGGGGAAATCCACAACTAAAAAGCTATGAAGATGAGATTTTAATGAAAACCAATCCTCCCTTCTTTGTCGCCCTTTCCCGAAAATAAAACAAACATGACACATTTCTTGCAATAGTTTCACAACCATTTGTGTAGCCATCTGCATGTTTGAAGAACAAAAGTACATTTATATATTGATTGCGAACAGTGAGACCAGAATGCTACCTAAAATTTTTCTTGTACTTAAAGAGAGGCAGGTCCTCTGAAGATACTTTTTGACAATTATAAAGTAAACTATGACTAATCTGGACTCATTGGGAAATTAGCTCCTTCCCCCAAAGAGCTAATCAGAGCTTTTAAAAGCTGCTTTTATAAAAGGCTCTCCTACTTTTACTTCAATGACTCTGACTGAACAAGAATCCTTTTTGATAACATTCCTAGCAAATGGTCATCCAGGCTCAGCTTTTAGGCCTCCAATGAAATGGAAAAATGGAACCCACTTCCTCCCAAGAGATCCTAGTCTATTTTTGGAAGGTGCTAATTATTAGGAAGTTTTTCTTTAAATCATACTTAAATCTATTTCTCTGTATGTATCACTAGTTCTGCCTTCTGAAACCAAACTAAACATTTTCAGGTTTTCTTCTACAGGAGAGGCCTTCGAACACTTGAAGATAACTGTCATATCTACTGTAACTTTTCTCCATGCTAAATAGCCTCAGTTCCTTCAAATGATTCTACTATGACAAGTTTTCCAGTCCTCCCATCATCTTGGGAACCCTACTCTAGATAAGCTTATACTAGCCTATGTATTTCTCCAAATGTGATGCCTGTAAACTGCAGACTGTACTCCAGGATGCCTGGACCCGAGCATAAATAGGAATTACTTCCTCCATACTGGAAACAATGCTTTTCTTCACATAGCTTAAGACAGCATCAGCTCTGTCAGCAGCCACACTTTTGACTGGTAATGAGTATGCTATAATACAGTAAAAATCAATCAGAAGATTAAGAGCCATGGTGAAAAACATGAGGCGTTGTATCCAATAACCTGACCAAATTTTGGTCTCAGGGATAAGTTAATTCCATTCCACAATTTGTAATGATGCCTTTAGAGTAGATGAATAGAACTTAGGAATTCTGACTTCCATATGCTTACATGACCATGTTATTAGAAATCTTTGAATAATATGATTATCTTACCCATGTAATTTCTTTTACCAGAGATTTGGAGAATAGAATGTTAATCAGCATTTTCCCTCCCCTTCCAGTTAATTTTTAAAAATTAAAACCTTTTATTTTCAAAACAAATGCATGGATACATTTTCAACACTAACCCTTGCAAAACCTTGTGTTCCAAATTTTTCCTCCTTTCCTCCCACACTCCCTCCCCCTAGATGGCAAGTAATTCAATATATGTTAAACATGTGCAATTTTTCTACAACTCTCATGCTGCACAAGAAAAATCAGATCAAAAAGGAAAAAAAATTAGAAAGAAAACAAAATGCAAGTAAACAACAAAAAAAGTGAAAATGCTATGTTGTGAACCACACTCGGTTACCACAGTACTTTCTCTGGGTGTAGATGGCTGTCTTCATCACAATGGGAATCATTCATGATTCAATAATCATCTCATTGTTGAAAAGAACCACATCCATCAGAATTGAATAATCATCTTTTTAACTTTAACTTAAATGGGTATATTTTTAGAAAAGGAGAAAATGGATCCTGGCACTGCAAAGAACAAGATAGGATATCTCTTTTCCAGTTACAAATTACACAGGCAAACTCCAACAATTATCTACAATCACTGTCAAAGAACCACACACAGATACATGGGGTAAGAGGTGAGGGAGAAAATAAAAAAAGCAGACACACACATGCACCTGAGTTAGCTACCAAGGGTAATGTGTTTTCTCCCTATATAAAAGCAGGCTCTAAATGATATAAGAACTGGATCAGAAAAGTTCTTAACTCTTCTAGTTTGCTTACTGGCCAACAGGCTTCTTATTTTTCAACAACATCACTTCAGATCTTTTCAAGAGAGATACCAAAGTACTAGATCAACAACCCACAATTGGACAAATGGAAGCTTGCAAGCACATAAACTGCTGAAAGTGAGTATGTGTCTTCTGAGGCAGAAACAAAATCATCTTATCAACTGTGTTATCTTATAGAGAATTTTCCTTGAAGGCAGTGGTACTGAAAACAATCTTAATTCTAAGAATGATATTCACTTTGTAGATGAGGCCTTTGACTCTTTGATGAGTCAAAGATTTAAGGCTGAAGTTCCACTGATGATTAATGACTTCATTATCAGATTAATAAACTGAGGTCCAGTACACAATTGATAGATCAGGAATTCAAATTCAGGTCCCTGATTCTAAAGCAAACCAACACTGTTTCTATTTTTTCCATGCAAGCATGTTTTCCCAAAGGGCTGATCACTCCCTGCTTCTGTCACCTCATCTTGTAGAACTACTTCTCTCCAGTACAAAGAGCTGTTCCTTGGTTATCATATGCTCTCAGAACATAACTGCCCCAACCACTAAGAATTAAGGGGCACTTTATGGCCATAAATAGGTACTGTAGATAGGATAGGAAAGAAATTTTACAAAAGGAAGAGAGTTTAACCAACTCATTTTCCTAATTTGTGAAAACTCCATATCTGGGATGAAATGGCAAGGATGTGCTAATTTGTTGGGAAATCCTGGATTTTTTTCAGAGTAAAGTATATCCCACAGGATAGCTGATACTAGATCGACAGAAAAGTTGTCTCTCAGTTTTGAGTGTATGTACAACTTCTTTAAAAACCAATCGTATAATTTAATAAGCATCAGAGCATTACCAGTGCTTCTCTGGGAACTCTCTGTTGTTAGGTTGTCTGTTTTCTCTTAGAGTACTAACACAGTAATTAGATAAATCATTTGCATAGTAATTACAAGTTACATGAAATTGGTGGCTTTGCATATAAATGAAAAAGAACCTGTAGAAAGAATCTAAAAAATACTAGTAGGATTTTCATTCTTGGGGTTTCATCCCATAAAAAACTTAATCTATTTTGAATACACCCTCAGATCCAAGACAAAAATGGTAAAATGAAAACTATAGATTGAACAATAATATAGGTATGATTTTTTAATAATTTTTATAAATCAGATCATTTACAGAGCAAAACCAAATCAAGCCAGTTGAAAATGATCAGTTTAGCAGCAGGACATAATCATCATCTTGATAAGAAAATTTGATATAGTGGGAGAGCTCTAGATTATTCAGTTGTCCTGATTCTATCACTTATTGGTGTTTGATTCTGAACAAGTGACTTCACAGTTCTGACTTTCAGTATTCTCATTAAAAAAAAAAAAAATCATTAGACTATATGACTCTCTAGGATTTTTTTTCCAGCTTTCCTATTCTGTAAAATAGGGACAGCACTATCCTCATAGGGCTGCTGTGAAGATCAATTGAGACAATAATTTTATAGTACACTGTCAACCTAAAAAAGCATTCTATAAATGTTAGCTGATATTATTTTGTAATTATGCTATCCATTACTACCCACTATCATCTTAGGTCAAATATAAAAGAAAGTTCAAGAGCTTATATTCAAAACTTCAAGATTCAAGTTTTAATGATTTTTTTTTTCTTTTTCATCAATAGGAAGTATTTTCAGTAGCTTTGGATTTTTTCCCACTGTTTTAGTAATGAAGTTAAACTGACTTCTTGTTATATTTTACTTTCATCTCAATGCTAATTTACAATATAGCTGAAAAAGAAATATATAACTTGTCAGAAAACAAGAATAATCCTTAATTTCAGACAACAGAAAAATAATTGGCTGGTTAGAGTTTCAAAGAGAGTGGGTATTACTATGGCAGACAACACACAGTAATCATCTAATCATCTATTACTCATTTCTTTTTCTGTCATGAACTGAATGAAATATACTACTGATGAAAGCTTTAACAAAAATCATTCTACATCCCATCCAAGGATATCATATGTTAAATTCTGCATCTGGTAGGCCAGCTGTCTAGCCGTTTTAAGACTGCTATTACTAACTATGGAAGAAAGTCTGAAGGACACTTATTCTATATAATATCACACAAAGAGCATGTATTCCAATCCTATAGCAAGAAAAAAAAAAGTACTTTAATCTTTTAAGTAAACAAAAAAAGGTATGTATGATTTCAAATTCAAAGAGGTACAGTCAAGACTTATTCTACTGGGGAAACATTGAATTAAAGATGGTAGATCATGCAATGTTCATTTTTAGGAAATTAGGGTACCATAAATGTGGTTAGGGTGGAGCTTTGCCATTTATGAAATGATTTTAAGATGAAGTCACCTATAAAAATATCACATCAACAAAATAAATACCATGGGCTCTCTCAAACTTCAGCTAAACAGCTAAACTGTCTTTAATCTAGGGGCCAAAATTGTACATTACCCAAGTTTATTTTTGTTTTGTAACCACAGGCTATTAAATCCACAGATAATTCATTCATTGTTAAGTAATTTACTCTCTGGCATCTCTGATAAACCATAAATAGCTATCTCAAAAAATGAACAATGCAATTACTCTGAATAAAGATGGCAATAATGTCATGAAAATAGCATTTGTTATTGAAAGTCTTTTATTATTAAAAAAAAAAAAGGTAGTGGGTTTTCAAGCTCAACGATGACAACTGGAAAAGTCAGTATCTTTTCCCTCACACCCATGAAAATGCTCACAAAAGATACAAAGATAGTATAAAGCTGACAAGTGGGAAAGATTTTTAATACAATTAAAAAATATGTCTAAGAAATCTTAATTATTTCAATGGCTCTATGACCTCTTTTAGTGTGGGTATTCCTTCTGCTCACAGACATGACAACCTCTCTATGCCTGTCCTGTGGGATTCTTGTCCATATTTTCCTGAAACAGTTTAACAGAGTAATCACCAATAAAAGAGGCCTTTCTATTTTCTTTTTAATATTTTGTGAACATTGATATTGCATATGGGATATCTATCTGATCTCTCTCCAGCTTGTTTTCTGATCAGACACTTCCACTTGGAAAATCTCTACCAATAGAGATGGACTATAGAGATGTGCAACCTAGAGAGTAGTCCCTGATCCCTCAGTCACTAGGTTTCATTGGTTAGATTGGAATGTGACTCTTCCTGATTCCGAGGCCAGATCTCTGCCAACCATGCCAATCTGCCACTCCTTGTCTTGTATGCCACTTTTTAAGGAGAGCTTTGAGAGTAGTATTCTATAGTTAAATCAATACTCTCTCTCTCTCTCTAGGATTTGGTGAAGATGGGACTCCACCTATTCACTGACCATATTGTTTTCTATATACTCCATTCTTGTGTACAATTAAATTTATTTCTGAATTCTCTATTCTATTCCATTTTTATTGAATTTCTATGCAACAGTTCTTTGAAATACATTATGCAACATATAAAATATAATATACACTATATAATAGCTATACATTTTCTCTAGGGATCTCTATTTTTATATAGCACCTTATGGTTCTAATGAAGAGTTCTATAATGGTACCAAAATAGCACAGACCTAAAGCTGGAAGAGGCTCTAAGAGACCATTGGAGCCAAGAGAGGTCAAAATTCTTGTCCAAAGTCATCTATTTTAATGTAAAATTAAAATTACGTAAACAAATGCCCTGGCCATTCTTAATTCAGTTTAAAAAAAAATCTACTCCTAGATATTCTTGTCCTGATTTCCATACAGGGGAGTGAGCCTAGGCTGAGGCCTTGCTGGGCATATTCAGCATGATAAGAACTAAAGGATTCACAAGAGGGCTGTGTAGAGGTAAATTTGTTCATTAAAGAGAAGAGGCGAGAGTGGCTAATGAAGGGGAGATGGCCTGGGAGAGAACTAAAGGGTCAAGACACCAGAGGTCATAGAGAGGACATTCTGGAAGGCAGAAGGAAGGGTGAAAAGTTACTAGGTTAGGATTGGATAAAGGGATCTTGGAATTCCTGAATGTGGAGATGTCGCATTTTTAGGTGATAAAAGGATCGAGGGTCTATGTATTTTTGTGTGTGGCTGAGGATGGGTGGAAGAGTGGCTCATGGAAGATAAGTTGAGTAACTGAGTGTTAGAATATTATAGAGAGAATCAACATATACGTTGGAGTTCCCTAGTATGAGAGCAAGAATTAAGGAGGAGAGAAAAATTCTAAGTCAGATATTGAACTGCTTGAGGAAGGAAGGGGATCTGTAGACAGCAACCAGAGGAATGACTGGGAGGTAGATATGAATAGCATGAATCTCAAAGGAAAAGAAGTTCCTGACTAAAGGAGGAAGGCGAAAGGCCTGGAAGTGCCAATGGCGTGCAAGGAGCATTCCAACTCATCCACCTCAACTAAGTGAGCTGAGGAGGATGAGAGAAGGTACAGCCAGAGTGAAAGGGACCCAGGGAGGCTATGTCATCAGGAGGAAGTCAAGTTTCAGAAAGAGTTAGTACGCAGAAGGACTGGATGAGGAAGACTCAAAATAAATGGAAATCTGTTGCCTAAGGAACAGACATTTCCAAAGGGCACAGTGAAAGGGCTAGCAGAGTTGGGATGAGAAGGTTGAGGGGGATGGGAATGAAGTATCAGGTGGTAGAGAATATGGAATAAGGTTTAGATGATGATCTACAAAATATAACTTTAAAGAGTGCTTATGCTGAATGGTATAGTCTGTATCTATTCATTGATAATATACTGCCTTAGTGATATTTCTTTCACTGCTTTTTGTATATTTAACTTTTCTGATATCCATGTGGATCTTATCTCTATCCTAAGTTCCCTGGGGAGGATCCCCTCTCAGTCTACTGTGATCTATCTTTTTCAATAAATACCTTAAGATCTTGCATATAATAGGCACTCTTTAATTGATCTCTTTTTTTTCCCTAACACTTTCCCCAAGCTTTCACACCAGGATAGCACATTCCACATAGGGAAGCAGTAATTATCAACAGGAGTTTACTTTAATGTTGGTAATTTACTATTCATTTAGTAAATGTATCTGGATTGTTTAAAGAGAGACTTTAAAAAGTAAAGCATGATCCACAGACATCCCTTTCTGGGGTCAGTATGCAGTGGCAGATGCTTTCTAAGCTACTGTTTAACTTAAGAACAAAAATATAATAAAATCCCAATAATAATAGTCTATTGAATAACGTTTACAATAGATTAAGTGCTATATGGTACTTTTGAAATGGTGAATTCAACCCAAATTTCTTCTCATGACTACACTAGCTAAAGGTCTGAAACAACATGGTTGCTGGAGGCAAGGAATTAGATTGTAGCACTCTAGAGCTACAGTCAGTTAGACTTGAGTTCAAAGCATACCTCAATAATAACTTCATGAGGTAAAGTCATTGTACTTCTCTTAATCTATATATTTACAATAGGGATAACAACAGCACCTCCCTCCTCAAAGGGTTTTTGTGATATTCAAATGAAACTTTATAATGAAATGTTTTGTAAATCTTGTAAAATGTTTTGTAAACCTGATAGTTCTATCTACCTAAATGCTAGTTATTATTATTGTTATTTTTATTAAGGGTTCACAGAATCAGTAAGAATACCTAATGGAATGGAAAGGTGAACATATGTGTAAATATGCTCTTAACAGGTCAGAATCCTAGGATTCAGAGTTAGGATTCACTTGAAAGATCATCTAGTTGAACCTTATCTTATCATGAAATTCCTTTATTTTTCTTTCTGGTGAGGTCTGGTAAATAACCAAAGGCCGAGCTTGCCACTCTTTAAGGAGAAGTTAGGATTTCTAAGAATGATTCTGCCACAAGAGTTCCTCTCCCTCATTTTTTGTCCTCACAGAAAATATTCTTGAAAGTATAATAGAAGACAGTCAGGATCTACAATTTGATTATTTGATAAATATTTACCTACTATGCAACTTTTTAGAAACACTCATAAAAAAATAAATTTGATATACAAGCAGACTGTTTAAGAGAAGGTGAGTGATCAGCATGAACACTGATTTGTACTTTTCCCCCAAAGTAAAATAAATGACTAAAGATTCACAGAGACAACTATAGGATCTCAAATCAAATAAATACCCCATATTTTAAAAAAGAAAACTATTACCCACAAAATTTTACAAGCAAAATAAATTCTGTAGAGTTCTGGAAAGTATTTTAGGAATAGTTGGTTTATGGGTACACAGTATTTGAGATCATCCTTACAGCAAGGAATGAGGAAAATAGCCTATGCTTATATAACCATTTTCTAAACCATTATATCAAAGTTTAGGGCAAAACTAAACACAATTTACTTGATCAGAAATTTCAAAGTCGAGTTCCTTACATATATAAGGAAAAGGAAGGAAAAGGCTAACCCTGGAAGTGGGTGGGTTGTAGTGGATAAATAAGATTATCAGCAGTTTAATGAATCACAGGAAACACCACAAAGTTGATTGTGGGTACAGATACAAGAAGGGGAAAACAACCAAATAACTCAAACAATTAAGTTCAGTATTAATGAATATCAGCCCATTAATTTAGACAATGTCTAATATTTGGAGTAATAATTTTTGAAATATCTTCAACAGAAATAATCAAGTCGATTTATTTAAATAGTGTAGAAGCCAGTCTCATTGGAGCTGGAAAATACTCTAGAGCCAATGTAGCCCAATTTGTTCCAAAACAAGAATCTTCTCTATTGTACCAAACAAATGGCCATATAGACTGCTTAGAAATCTACAGTTGGGAAAGACCAGTATTACCTTAAGCATCCCATTCAATTTTTGGATCCTTAAAGACTAAATCCCAGTATTCAATCAGCTCTAGTGGCTCCCTATCACTCTCAGAAACAAATAAAATTTCCATCCAAAGTCCTTTACAACATGGTGATACCTCCTCCTTTTGCAATCTTCCCCACCCCATGTACTCTGAGATACAGTGACATTGGTTTCCTTGCTGTTTCTTACACAATACATTATATTTCTGGATTCTAAGCATTTATAATGACCATCCCTTATGACTGGAATTCTCTCCCTTTTCATGTGTGCCTCCTGGTTTCCTTTCTACCTTCTACAAGAAGTCTTTCCTGATCCTCTTTAACTCGTGTCTTCCCTTTGTTGATTAAATCCAATTTATTTGTCCTGTATAAATTTTGTCTATACTTAGTTGTTTGGATGGGGTGAGCCCCATTTGACTGTCTTGAGAACAGAGACTGTCTCTTGCCTTTCTTTATAATCCAAGGGCTTAGGCACAGTGCCAGTCACATAGCAAATACTTAATAAATGCTGACTATTGACTAGTATTTTCATACTCTCTCCAATAATAATTTCTATTTTTGGTTATTCTTATGAATTTGCTGAATGTGAGGTAAAACATTAGAATTGTTTCAATTTGCATTTTTCATTAATGATGTATGGCCATCTTTTGTATAGCTTATTATAGTTTGCAATTCTTCTTTTGAGAACTTTTTATTCATATCCTCTGGCTGACTTTCTATGGAAAATGGCTCTTGGCCTTATATTTTGTTAATCCTTTAAAAATCTTGGATATCAGATGCTTATCAAAGATATGATACAGACTTTTATTCCCTTTGCTGAATTTCCCTTTTTATCCTTAATTGCATCAATCCTATTTGTGCAAAAGTTTTTCAATTCAATGTAATCAAAACAATTTATTTTGTCTTTTATTATGTCTATATAGTGTTTGGAGATCTCCCCCTAGCCACAGCTATAAAAGAAACCTGATCTCCTAATCTAATTTTTTTTTTTTTAAATAATGTGGTCTTTTATATTCAGGTTGTATATTCACTGAGCTTATTGTGGTACAAAGCTTTTGGTCTAAACTTAATTCCTGCCAAATTGTTCTCATTTTCTCATCAATTCTTTAAAACAGGGAGTGTTTTCCCAAGATATTCCTCAGGTTTATCAAGCATTAGTTTATTGAGCTGGATTGTTTCTGATTCTTGCTTCTCTCTCTGTTCCACAGATCTATTTTCCCACTAATTTTTTTTTCTATTTTAATCAATATATTTTTACAATTCTCACTTACCATATATATCTGACCAGCTTCCTTTATTCAAGGAGTCAATCCTTGTAACAAAGAATAAAAAAAAAGATAATAAAAACAGTATCCTGAAGCTAACCAAGCCATCAACTGGGACAGATAATATTCAATAATCCCTATAGTTCTCTACTCATTCAATGAAGGAAGGGAAGTTCATTTTCTTCTTTTCAGGGCTAATCTTGGTCATGAGATTATTATTATTTTTATTATACTGGCTCAGTCCAAAAGTAAGCAAAAGAAAAATGTTATTTCAGCTATCTCAACACTATGAACTTGGATAAACTGAACTTGACTAATGCCACCATTAACTATAATCACAATAATAGTGATAATAACACCAACTACTGGCATTTATAGTGATTTAAAATTTACAGGGCACTTAACATACATTATTTAATTAAATGACTGCATTAGATGGTCTCTGGATTCCCTTCCAGCTGTAGGTTGATGATGCCATGAGGTAGTTCCTACAAATATCTCTTCTCGATGAGCAAACATTTAGAGATGAAGAGACTTACTTAATTCAAGAGCTGGAACATGTTGGAGGCAAGAACTCTGGCTTTCCTGACTCTAAATCCATCACTATCCATTTTGCTAGGTTGACTTTCGGTCTAAATAATCCCTGTCTTAGATTTTCCTCAACTTTATAGCAAAAAAGAGAACCAATCTATCTGTGAATATGTGCTGGACTTCAGATAAGGATAAAGAGGAAGAATTAGGGGTGGAACAGAAGAGAAATTAGGAAAATTTGGTATTCTCTCTTTTCCATGAAGTAGTTGCAACACAGTTAAGGAAATTAGTTTTAATAAAGGCAAGGATAGGAACAAAAGGATGAAGGGTCTCTTAAAACGTTGATTCTTGCCCAGGCATTTGTAGTATTATGAAAAAGATTTCCATTGGTGTTTGACGGTATGGTATGCAGCCCCTATTGTACATCTTCAATAGTTCATGTAGGAGTTAAAAGTACTAATGACAAGGATAAATGAGGTTGCCAGAGGGAAAGGGATCAGGAACTGGCAAGGAAATTTCTGTATGGAAAAGAGCCAGTAGTTATCTTTCTGGGAAGCATCTAAGGAAAAAAATAGTGCTTGAAGATTCTGTGAAAGCCAGTGCAGAAAGGACCCAAAAGGGAAAAAAAAAAAAAAAACCCAAAACATACATATATAACTAAATATATAAAAAACTAGATGTAAGACACATAAAATTGAGATAGGTGCCAAAAAAAAGCTAAAATCTTGGAAGCAATATCTTAATTTAAACTCACTATTTGAAATCCAGATAAATGAAGAGAAAAATAAATAATTATAATATTATGGTATTTTCATCTGAAGATCATAAGGCAATCTTTACAAGTAATTTAGTAATTGGGGGGATGACCACATCTCAATTTGATAGAACAAGACACTAAGGTAAGGAATTATAAGGTCATTATTTGCAAGGCAAACAGTATGGTCTTTGATTTTGAGGATGAATGCAGACATAATGAACCAAGCCACATATCCAGCTTTTTGGCATCAGCACACTACAACTGTTGAAAGAAAGACAAAACAGAAATTTCCTGCCTGAAGAACAAATTGTTCTTTCTTGGATTTGGTAGTAAAAAGTGTCATCACTGATTCTGAATGATCAACAATAAAAGAAATAGTTATCAAGTATGTCAGTGCTGGATTTGAAACGAGGATCTGATGGTTTGGAATCACTGCTCTCTGTTTATACAATTGGTATGACCCTCTGCAAGCCACTGAATCTATCTGGGCCTCAATTTCTACATTTGTAAAAATGACCTCCATAAAAAGTGACCAGATGACCTCTATGGTCCTCTAAATCTACAGTCTCCATTTATCTATGTATATCTAAGACATTAAGCTTCACCACATTCGAGTACCAGACACTAAGAAAAAAAAAAAAAAAAAAAAAGGAAGAAAAACAAATAAACTGTGAGTCTGCAAATTTTTATGAAGATTTTAAAGTTATACCATCATCAATCTAGGAAAGACAATCTGGGAAAGGCTCCCAGGATGGTGAAGGGACCAAAAACCAAGTAATATATCAAAAAGGATAAATCTGTTGTATTTAACTATCAACAAAAATTCAGATTTCTGGCATGAATAAATCAGGAGGGAAATCTGAAAACACATACTAATTTGTCCTATAGCTTTTGCCCTTTAATCAACAATTGCTATTAAGCTAAATCTAGGACGGGTAGGCAGACATAGTGTAACCATCTCCTACTCCTGACTCACACTGCCTGGGCAAATTACTTAACTTTTCAGCATCCCAGGCAATTTTCTAAGATTCATTTAGAGATGAGCTGCTAACCTGCATTGTTGGAGGAGTTTCTAAGAGTGATAAAATTACAGGTCTGGAACAAAAAAAAACAAAAAAAACTCCTGCCTAATTTCAGTAATAAAAAGCTAGGATCAGAATAACTGAATCCTACAAATGGGGGGAAAAACCCTCAGAGGCTATCTAGTTTAACTCTTGCCTGGAAGACAAATTTCTACAATAAAGGTTCTTAACTTGGCATCCCTGAATTTGTTTCTTTAAAATTTTTTAAAATAACTATTTCAATATAAATGATTTCCTTTGAAATTCTATGTATTTCATTTCTTCATTTAAAACATTCTTTTGAAAGAAGGAATCCAGAGACTTCCCTAGTCTACCAAAGATGTCCAAAACCCTCAAAAATTTTAAGAACTTCTAGATAACAACAGTATCTCCTACTGAGAGTCATTTACACTTTCAGTGACAGGATAGTCATTAACTATCTCATGCAGCACAATCCATTGTTGAACAAGATCTAACTGTTTACAAAGTCTTTTCCACAATTAACTAAAATAGGTTTCTCTAACTTTTACCCATTGGTCTTGTTTTCTCCTGTGGAGCAATGGAAAAGGAAAAGCTATCTCTTACAAAATAACAGTCCAAATATTGGAGGCTTCTATCATGTCTCATTATCCTCTTCTACAACCTAAACACTCCCAGTTCTTTTAGGCAACACTTAGATAACAGCTTGAATTCTGATCCCTTCACCATCCTGGGAGCCCTCTTCTGTTGCTCCATTGATAGTTTTGGCTAATCAATGTCTTTAAATGTATCCATAGAATGGAATACTAAAATAGTGTGGGACCAACAACTTCCTTGTTTTAACATTTTGTTGTTATTCAGTCATATCCAACTTTTTGTGACCCCGTTTGGGATTTTCTTGGCAAAGATACTAGAGTGGCTTGGCATTTTCTTCTTCAGTTCGTTTTGCAGATGAGGAAACTGGCAAACAAATTTAAATGACTTGTCCAGGTTGACACAAGTAGTGTTTATGGCCAAATTTGAACTCAGGAAGAGTTCCTAATTTCTGGTTTCAAGTCTTGTACTCTATTCACTCACTGTACCACCTAGTTGCTTTATCCTTCTATTAATGTATGGTTTAAAATCACAATGATCTTTTTGGCAGTGTCAGCATACTCTTGACTCATATCAAGTTTTCTGTCAACTATTAACTATCCCTCTCACTCTCTTCTCATCTGATTCACATGAAACCCTGTCTAACCACCTCTTTCCCATTCTATAATCAAGTTTAAAAAAAAAATGAATCCAGAGTTTCCTTAATATTTACACACTTTAAAGTTCATTACTTGGAGATGATTTTATGAGGAAGAAAAATACATTTAAGTAAGATGAAGGAAATTATGGAAAGAGAAACCAAACTAACAATGGCAGAAGTATTTAGAAGGGTTCTCTGCCTTTGTGTGATAATAAAACCCTCTTTATTTTCTATTTCATAGTTGCTCAAGCATATACTCTAACTGGCCTGCTTTGTTCAATCTGCATCAGTGATGACTGAAAGTCTGTTTTGAAAGAGAATAATTTAGCTTTTCTGTATGTATGGAAATTTCTATTGGGAAGTTGTGAGACATTTAGCTATTGGAGTAGGGAAGAATCAAGGATAAACAGACAAAGTACCTTTCTACTGAGGGAAAACTCGTGTTTCCTTGGAAGTGCTAAGTAAGGCCTTTTCTATGCTGAATATTTCCTACACATGAATACTCTGGCTTATTTTTCTAAATGCCCCTTTTCACTAAAAGGTTTAGGCAATAACATAAGGCATTTCCTCTTGTCCTCCAAACCATCCTCAACAACTGGCTTTACTGAAACATGATGGAAGGTTTTACTGGCTAGGATTTTTGAAGCAACCTTAGCTTTCCTTTATAATTCTTTTCTTTATGGGGTGATGGAGACAAGGAGTTGGAAGTAATCTCTGAGTAAGCCTAAATCACAAGACTAAAACATGTCAGGAAGATATAAGTCAAAAGAGGAAATGAGAAGAAGAGGAATAAAACATTTCCCCTTTTAAACTGTTTTAGTTTCCAACTGAATAAGTGAAACAAAACTCCCCACTAGCATGATCCACACAGCTTCTCTTCAATTTTTGGAGAACTGTATGTTCTTTAAATACCTATCATTCTGCAAATCAAGCTTCTCTTTTCTTTCCCAACAGACTTTAGAAAGACAGAACTACCAGGCAGATATCAGTTAAATAAAGGATTTGCTTACTCTCTTGGCACCTTTACTCCCTGTGAGTCCCTGCTCCCTTCCCCTCCCCTCTGTAACAATTTGTGATATAAATCATCTAAATAATGGCAAATACCAGACTTTGTTATCAAGGATTTCACAGCACACACAAATTCTTGAACTATAAGATATGAGTATTAAACTTGGCTTGTTTGGAGAGATACTGGCAGCTGATCTGCATCCAGAAATAATAAAAATTCATAAACACAAATAAAATCCTACTAGGAAGTCCACTACTTATTAAATACCTGATTTACAAGTGACTTGTATATCTAAAAGTTGTTTCCTCTTCTGATGTCGTCTGCTTCCCTTTCCCCAAAAGTCCTTCCATTTTCCTGGGTTGCTAGAGTCTTCCAAGACTCCTGACTGTATAACAGACTTGATTTCTTGGCATTTTCAAGTATCTTTACTTCCCATCTGTTCCCCCAACTTCCAGGAAGCTGCCAGCTGACCTCCCCAAATGTTCATTCTCATTACCAAGAACCCTAACCCTAAGGAAGCCAGGCCTATCTGAGATGGAGGGAGGAAAGAAAAAAATGTTCTTACTATTGCTAGTTGGAACTCAGAATGCATTTCTCCTATAGACAATATAAACAGTGGTTAGGCTCTACAATTTTGCTGTTATTGGTTAAATAACCCCATTTGATTTACTCTTAAGAAGTTAACCTTTATAAAACTGTCTGTGGCAAAATATGAGTTCTAAACCAGCCAACTTACAAAGAAACTGCTAAAATCTTCCTGTAACTCTATCCAATATTGAAATTGTTTTTTTGTAATGTAGTTTGGTTATAAAGATTACTCTGTTGGAAATACCCTGTAAGATCTGGAGAAAATATAGCTTGTGCCTATAGTAACATTTTCAACTGGCAAGAAAGCGTTGAGTTTGGAGTTAAAGAGGATGCTGCTTCAAGTTCTGAATCAGTTCCTAACTGCCTCTGTGGCCTTGGGTAAATAATTTAACCACTCAGCTCTGCATCTGTGAATATCGGGGTTGGAGCAGGCCTCTCAGGTTCTTTTTAGCTTTAATTTTAAGATCTTATGACTTAACTCTTTTCTTCCAAACCTCTGGATCTTCTCATGTGTCATTTTGTCTGCAAGCTCAGGTAAATTTGGGTAAAATTACCAGGATAGCATTTAGTTGTCTGAGAAGAAAATGATACTTTCAACTTGATGGCGGAATAAACCACACCATAAAGAACCCAGCTGTAGCTCAGGTTAGCTTTACTGTCCCTCTCATGATAGAAATACCATTTAATTGGACCTGAAAAACCATTGCTGTACAGGATTATTTTTTTGACAGGATTTTCTACAATCAGATCAATGTAACTATGTTACTGTGGGCCATATTCTGGAAAATGAAAATGGTCTATTATACAGAAAACCTTTACTATAATGGGATTTTGTTAGAATTTACAAGATGTTAGAGACTATAGCCACCTTCTCTCTCTTCAATAAAAGGCTGCTGATGAAGGAACAAGTTCAATGAAACAAATATAACATACATTTTCTGGAAGAAATATTCAGGTAGTCAATAGCACCCTTTTTCCAATCTTCCCATATATACATAATCCTATCATCACTACCACATACGAGGTACAGGCAGTCTGTAAAATATAGACTTGTTTTTAGAGGCAAATAAATTTCACTTTTAGATTTTTAAAGAAAATATTATTTTTTACATTTTGGATTCTATGTTCCTGTTTTTGGAAATGAAAATAGTGATTAGTTTAAGAACAGTGACATGCCAGCCTCTATAGGGTAAAAATAGCTTTAGTTTATTTTGAAGACTTTTAGTCAAGTCATCTTTCAAAGTATCACATAAAGACCAAGCATTCAATTTAGTTAAATTGTGTAAACATTACTAAATATTGCTTGTGTTTGACAGGGAACAAGAGCAGCAAAATGTACAAGAGACATAGTGTGTTAAAAGGTGTTTTGTCTCCCATGGTTTTTGTGATTATACAATTTTATGTTTAGAAAGGCTCAGAATAGAATATCTGATGTAAAATTAGAAATAAGACAAAAGTTTTAAGGTTTAGAAAGCATTTTCCTTTTAACTCTGTGAGGAATGTAGTACACAGATTACCCTTCTTATTTTTACAAATCAGGAAAACAAGGTTTAGTGAGTTGAAATGAGCTGTCAGTCGGGTCTCTTGAATCTCAGAGATTCTGCATTCTTTCCACCACACCATCTTTCCAAGCCCTCCTTGTACTGATGATGCTCAGAATAACATGCTGGAAAAAAAAATAGCATTTCCTAAGCAAGAAGTCAGTATATTTTGATCAATGCTGACCAATTATTAAGTATTATAAAAAAATCATCATTAAGAGTTCTGGGTTGGATGGAACTTTAGTGGTCATCCTACTCTATTTTCACTCAGTGTAACACTTCTTTTTACAGTCTCTCTGATAGGAGGATTCTGCCAGAAGTTCACCATGGGACTTTGGGCAATGATAATAAAAACAACTTATTAAGCTACTATTATTTTAAATTTTACAAAGTGTTTTCCTCATAGCATCTGTGTGACAAATGATAGTATATAGTGCTATTATCTCCATTTATCAAATGATGAAACAGACTTAGGTGACACACCTATATACACACAATTTCACAAGATAGTCTCATTCAACAGATATACAACCTTTGTTCTTATCTTGTACATGCTTATCAATATGAACCCAACTAGTATCCAATAAAATGTCAGTTCCTCAGGGACAGGGGAGGGATGCTGCTGAATTTTCAGCCTCAGCCAAGTACCTGGTACACAGCAGGTATTTAGTAAATGCTTGTCAAATAAATTAGTAAGTGATGGATCAGGGCCTTGAGGTCAAACCTTTGATTCACATCTTGTATTCTTTTTCCTTTAAACAATTCTTTTCCTATTATAGTTTCTAAGCCTCAGGTTTCTCATTTGAAAAACTTAAGGGCTGTATTAGATGAACACTAGGATCCTCTCTTTTGTTGCTGTAACATTCTAGGATTCCAGGTTTATTTGTTTTTTTAAACTCAATTTAAGAAGTTTCATTCATTCAGTATAAAAACCAGCCCTTTACATTATTCATCTTAGAGATATATTATTTTAACCAAATATATATATATATATATATATATATATATAATGCTTGCCTTCTTTTCTGATGGAAACTATACATTATAAAAATGAAACAGTGAGATTTAAGCTGTTGAAATCATCTTAAAAGCAAAATAGGATCTATAATTTATTTTTATACTTTCATGTTTAACAAAATATTTTGGCAAACGACATTGGAAAAATACTCTTAAATAACTACAATTGAATGTCTTAGTTATTTCAGTAAGATCCTATTTTGCTTTTAAGATGATTTCAACAGCTTTAATCTCACTGTTTCATTTTTATAATGTATAGTTTCCATCAGAAAAGAAGGCAGGCATTATATATATATATATATATATACACACACACATATATATTTTTGGTTAAAATAATATTATATCTCTAAGATGAATAATGTAAAGGGCTGGTTTTTATACTGAATGAATGAAACCTCTTAAAATGAGTTTTAAAAAACAAATAAACCTGGAATCCTAGAATGTTACAGCAACAAAAGAGAGGATCCTAGTGTTCATCTAATACAGCCCTTAAGTTTTTCAAATGAGAAACCTGAGGCTTAGAAACTATAATAGGAAAAGAATTGTTTAAAGGAAAAAGAATACAAGATGTGAATCAAAGGTTTGACCTCAAGGCCCTGATCCATCACTTACTAATTTATTTGACAAGCATTTACTAAATACCGTATATACTCGAGTATTTTTTGGGCAGAAAATCCCCTCCTCGGCTTATACTCTAGTCACTAGATAAAACATGTGTAAATATCCCTTTGAATGCCCCCCTGCTGTGTAGTATACAGCTCGAGTGCCGACTGTGATACTACAGGGCCGGCCATTGCTACGGTGATGCGGCTGTTCCTGTAGTATCACAGTTGGTAACCGGACTGTATATTAATGCTGGCAACTGCTCTACATACGTATACTGGCACCCGCTCTCCTCCTCTGCGGACACCGGTGCGCTACCTAAACCTACTGATATAATAAGTTTTCCCAGATTTCTGGGTTAAAATTAGGGGCCTCGGCTTATATTTGGGTCGGCTTATACTCGAGTATATACGGTACTTGCTGTGTACCAGGTACTTGGCTGAGGCTGAAAATTCAGCAGCATCCCTCCCCTATCCCTGAGGAACTGACATTTTATTGGATACTAGTTGGGTTCATGTTGATAAGCACGTACAAGATAAGAATAAAGGTTGTATATCTGTTGAATGAGACTATCTTGTGAAATTGTGTGTATATAGGTGTGTCACCTAAGTGTTTCATCATTTGATAAATGGAGATAATAGCACTATATACTATCATTTGTCACACAGATGCTATGAAGAAAACACTTTGTAAAATTTAAAATAATAGTAGCTTAATAAGTTGTTTTTATTATCATTGCCCAAAGTCCCATGGTGAACTTCTGGCAGAATCCTCCTATCAGAGAGACTGTAAAAAGAAGTGTTACACTGAGTGAAAATAGAGTAGGATGACCACTAAAGTTCCATCCAACCCAGAACTCTTAATAATGATTCTTTTAAAATCCTTACTAATTGGTCAGCATTGATCAAAATATGCTGACTTCTTGCTTAGGAAATGCTATTTTTTTTTTCAGCATGTTATTCTGAGCATCATCAGTACAAGGAGGGCTTGGAAAGATGGTGTGGTGGAAAGGATGCAGAATCTCTGAGATTCAAGAGACCCGACTGACAGCTCATTTCAACTCACTAAACTTTGTTTTCCTGATTTGTAAAAATAAGAAGGGTAATCTGTGTACTACATTCCTCATAGAATTAAAAGGAAAATACTTTCTAAACCTTAAAACTTTTATCTTATTTCTAATTTTATATCAGATATCCTCTAAAATTACAATTATAGAATTGAGGAATATAAAGAATATCTAAAAATAATGAGTAATGACAAAATTTTAAGATACATTATTATTAGTTGAAAATTTTTCTGCCTGAGAACCAATTTCTGCTTCAGTTTTAATCATAAACGTTCTGCTTCTCAAATATTTTCCAACTTTGCAATGAAGCATTTTTGAAATTTATTTTCTTCAAAGAAACATAACAGCCTTCATAAGAAGTCTGTGTGACTGTCAACATGAACGCCAAACCAATCATGTGGCATAGAGTCACTCTTCTAGAAACAAGTGGCAAAATGCAGCTGGAAGACCCACTACATTGTAGCATCTGCTCTTGGAAAAGCCAGTTGGGAAAGGAAAGAGGTTCAAATTCTCTGGTAGGCAATACAAAGGAAGAAAAAAAATTCTACTGAAAAAGCTTTTTTACTGTCCTTAGAATTTCCTGTTTTTTAAGAAGAAAAAAATCTATTGTAACATCTGTTTCATGGCCACAGACTGCATTCAACTCTAAACCAGCGTTCTTAATCTCTCTCTTTCTCTCTCTCTCACACACAAACTACATTTATGTTTATTTGCTTTTGATAACAAGGAAGGCTGCAGAGGGAATGATGGGTGAACTCAAATCTACTACCAATGTAAGACAACTCCAAGTACTTGTCCTTCTAATGAAGAACAGAGTATTATGTTGCTTCTATTATTGTACATCTACTTGGAAGTTTGATAAATGAAGGAACTCTATAGATAAGTATGTATATATGCACATGTATAGGTTTTTTCCCCCCTATTTTTTGAGCCTGCACATATGATTTTATCTGTGTGGAGAACTCCTGGATAGGAAAACTTCTTCCATCACTGCAGATCAGCAACTCGTCTGTATCTTATGAGTATAATAAGGTTACCTGGGAGGTTGGCTTGCCCAACCTATTGATTCGAAGGCTGGTTCTTTATACACTTGTATCAAAAATTCTTGAAGGAAAATTCTTGCCATAAAATTCATATTTTTAAAAATGTTTCCTTATAGAGGGTAGGAATGACAAATGCCACATTCAGTAAAAATCTGGGAACTGTGGTGAAATATTTCTGACTCCACTAGCAGCTGCCTAACTGTTCAAAAATACTTTGATAACAAAGCAAAAACCTGTATCATTTCAGAGAGTAGACATCTTGGATAAAGCTGTGATACTACCAGATCTATGCCTGGGGACAATGCTCATGAATAGAAAAGAATATCTCTCCAGATTCTTTTGTTCCAATGACTATATTTGTAAGTTTCTTGAGTGAATGTGTCTGGAACAATTTCTGAAAAATTTTTGTGTTATCCTGGAAAGAACACTAGGGTTGGGACAGAAGACTTGGAGTTATATCTTGGCCACTTACTTCTTGTGTGACCCTGGTTGAAGGATTTATTGTTTTGTGTTTAAATTAGTAAGTGATGAATCGGGGCCTTGAGCTCAAACCTTTGACTCACATCTCATGTTCTTTTTTCCTGTCCCCAATTTGTTTCCTATTAATGTTCTAAGACTCAGGTTTCTCATCTAAAAAACTGAAGGGCTGAATTAGATGAGTACTAGGATCCTCTCTTCTGTTGCTATAACATTTTAGGATTTCAGGTAATTTGTTTTTTTAAAAAGCATCTGTAAAATGGGAGTACTATTACTTCTACTACCTCTAAATTTTGCAAGCTGCAAGGTGAAAGGTCAGCTAGCCTCACTATCCAACAAGGCACAGTGAATCAACAATTACTACAACAGGCAAGTTTCCTGCTGTCAAACAAAGAGTATATAGTCTCCTTTGTACTGTCTCAAAAATCTGAAATACTTATTTTGGATTCTAATTAAATAAACATAGCAGCATATATTATTTTGATACTGATTTCTTGAATTGTTAAACATGTTCACACTCACTCATTTTAACATTTTTATCTAATTCCTTATTATTATTTTTTTAATATTACCTATCTTCTCTTTTAGAATCTTTGTAAGAGCCAGCTTTTGATCAAAAGCAACAATGTTTTGACTTAAAGGAGGATAATTAATGCTTGTATTATTGCTAATGCATCAGAAAAAAGGAATTTAGGGCTATGTTAATTAATATCATCTCAAAGATTGCAATATTTTCTATCTATTGTTAAAGAATCAAATCAAGAGAATTTTTCTTGCATGATTTGGTAACTGGTATGGAGGCCACTTTGTATACTCCAAGTGGTTCTGCATCACAGTTTTAAGGAGCAAAAAAAATCTAATACATGATCAAGGCAGGTACAAAGAAATTATTTAACATGATTTTTATAAACTGTTAAGTACACTTGCTCCTCCTAACTTCAAAATAACACTGATTTCTTGGAAATTTTTTCATCTTTCTGCAAAGCATATGCCAGTCTACAGTAGAAATTTGTTAGGTTTAGTAAGATTTAATACAGCAAGTTAAAGGTATCTTTTTTTTTTTTTTTTTTTTTGGGAGCAGCCTTCTGCTCCATTTCTTGCAAAACAGAATAACACTTCTTTATAAGAAAAATGCCAAACAGTTCAATTATGGATATAAAACCTATAGCCAATGGAACAGTTAAGATTTTGACAATGAGAAAAATTATGGACTTTTCTCTATTTCCTAAGTTTCATTCAAAGAAAGCTGCCAAAGCAGTGATGATTGCAACAGACGAGTAAGAACATTTTTGTCCTACCTTGAAGAGAAAAAGAACATAGCTGTAGGGGTTAGGGAAGGAGGGTAGATGAGATCCCCCAGGAATCTGGGGAAATGAATGAAGCCTTTTTCAAATGGAACTTTGTAGTTAGGGTTCTACTTGCATGCTGTGGTAACTTCATAGACTGCCTCTGGTAAATTCAAGCCTTCCCAATGTGGCTCATTATTCATCTAGAATCAACAGAACAGTCTGGTCTCTAACAGTAGTTTTCTTCAGAGTTGGAAGACAACTGAGGAATAGATTCCACACTTGGAAAAATCAGGTTGAAATTAAGGAGGAAAAAATAAATCCCATGGTCTCCTCATGTAAGAAAAAGTAGTCATAGATATGTAGGATGAAGAAAGATTTTTAGCAAGTAATCTTCATATAGGAATGAAAGAGAATGTCAAAAAAGAAATCAAAGAGTAAAGAACCACAAAGATTCTAGAGAAGTTCAACAAAAAATGGACTGAGGAATAAACATGGCAAAAAATTGTAAGTCAGCTCTCATTTCAACTCAAAGAATCTGAGATGGCAGTTGTCTTTCTGCCGAGATTGAAATTTAGAATCCAGTTGTTCATTGTTTTATCTAATAATAGTGTTTCAAGATGGGCCCCTTCTGTAAAGCTATTCATTTCACCTCTAGTGAATACAGTTTAAGCCTGGGAAGATAAAGTTATCAGTTCCAGGCAGCAAGTGAAGACTAAATACACCACTTGGGTGCACTACTGAATGTTATCTTGGAGCAAAATGTTCTCTTAATTATAGCTACGGCTTCTCTAGTTGTTCTATCAACTTGTTAGAAGTTGTCTACAGTAAATGAAACTAAATTCATGTACTTCACTCTCTATGCCCTGTAAATTTTGGAAAAACATTCATAATAAGCAACTTAGCTTATTAAAATAACATCAGAATCAGAAGATGGAGAATGGCACAACATATAAGAACAGGCTATGAAACTTAATATTTCATAAAGTCTTGAAGAGCAGGCATTGAAAGTAGACAAATACACTCTTATTTGCCATGGCTTTTTAGGTTGTTACCATGAGAATCGTTTTAATAAAAGCAAACTCATCCTTTATATTGCCAAGTGAAGATAGGCTACAACTTAAGGAGACTGCCATGGAAAAGTTCATTTGTAACTTAGTTGTTTGAAATAAGATTTCAGTTTTGCAACAGAAATAATGTTATAAATGCCGTGGTTACATTGCCAAGCCAGATTACATAAACCTACTTAATATGTAATTGTACTTGAATTGTACTCGAACTTACCCATTTTCTATAGCAATATATTTTAATGGAAAATAAGTAAATAAGCCCCAATTTAGACTTGGACTGGGAGAAGAGGGGTGGGAGAAAAGGAACAGGAACCTCTGCTATAGTGCTCATTTGGAAATTCCCCAAGCTCCAAGTCACTAGTGCTGGCTCCTGATACTGAACAGCAGCTCCAGCAGGACAGAATTTGAGAAATGGGACATGGGAGATAAAAACTTAACTCCCTTCATCCCTTTTTCCTTTAAGTCACTGCTGATCCCACTTATTAACTATGTTCCAGTGGAGGAAAAACAGTGTGGGTGGAGGAATGTGGGAGGACTGGGAGGGCCTCAGAGAAACGGGTGGGATGGCATCAGGTGGCAGTGACCTGGAGGTAGGTAGTGATCTGGGATGAGGGGGCCCAGAGGGAAGCAGAGAAGGATAGCTGTGTCCTGAGCTGCCTTTCTAAATAAAGCTTTGGCCAGGTATCAGTGAATCAGAGACACTGATTAAGTGCCCATTGGGCACAGAGCACTTTGTGAGGTTGTGTGTGTGTGTGTCTGTGTGTCTGTGTGTGTGTGGGGAGAGGGCAGGAAATGGGAGGGGAAGGGAGATACAAAGAGAATAGCAGGTTGTATGCTTGCCCTTGCTACGTGGGCTGGAAGGGTTGTACCACCTAAATGAGTTCATTTTACTGGTGAAGAAACCCAGGCCAGAGTTGGAGGAGGACTTGCCTCAAACTAAATAGCCTGGGAGAGCTGGGCCCTACCTGATATGACATGTAGGCAGAATACAGAAAGGAAACCAGTTCTCCTGACTCAGTGCTCTTCCTAATAGATACAGGATGTAGTTGATAATGAACATCTAAGGGGAAGGAGGACCAGTTCAAATAATGGGGGCAGCTGGTGATGCAGAGAGAGCGTGCCAGGCCTGGGTCAGGAACAACTGAACTCAAATCAACCTTGGACTCTCAGCTAGCAGCATGACCTAGGACAAATAATTTTAACTGCTATTTATATCAGTTTTCTCATCTGTAAAATGGAGACAATGGCAGCTCCTCCTCCTCAAGGTTGTTATGAAGATCAAAAAGAATGGCATGGATCAAAATGAAAACTCATCAATATAATTCAAAGTGAAGTCATAGGAACATGACTGAATGAACATAGAGGCAGAGAAGGAAAAGAAACACCAATTTTTAAAAATTGATTAATTACTTTAAAAAAAGTGCTAACAATTAAAAGATTGCTGCATGAACTTGTACAGAAATGAAACTAAGATGAATTACTATAAAAACAATTATACAAATAAATATGAAAATAAAGAGGGAGCAATGTTTTACAATAATTAGCAACACTGAAAGGCATCTAATTGCCACTGAAATTGCTCAGAATCACTATTAAGCTTTTAGACTTGCAATAATAACTGCCTATAGGCATTTCCATTCAATCTCAAAAGCCATAAATTAATAACTCACTCCAAATATTTCAGAATACAAGTATAGAAATGGGATTTTATTTTTTTTAATCAGACTTATAATTTTAGCGTAATCTAGGAAAGGATTAGATGATCATGGCTAAACTGTAATCCTTAATCCTAAAGCATCCAGTGTGGGAGGTTAAGGAAAAACAACACCACTGTTTGGGACATGGTCTCATACTGCGTGACCAGTGCTTCTTACTCAGGCAAGAGAGAGAGTGGTTCATGTTACTGTAAAGGATTTGTGCAAGGATAGTGAGATGTGAATATATGTGAAAGATTTCCACTTAATAAGACTATAAAGGAATTTTTTGTTATATTAAAAATAACTGTAGCATTGTGACAATCTGACTTTTATAGAGCTTTTAATAGTAACATAAAGATCCAAGTCATTACAAATTTCTCATGATTGAGAACTGGGAAGGGAATGCTAGATTTCGAGTCAAAGGCCCAGGTTCAAATGCTATCACTGCTATGTAACCTATACCTATGTGACCTTGGGCAAGTCGGGTGACCTCCCCTCCAGTTTTCTCCAATTTAAAACAAGGAACACTGGCTCAGATGCCCTTTCCTGGTCTGAGTCTGGAGAATCTGGAATCCAAGTTCAGGAGAATCTTGGACTACATATCTAGCCCCTTCTCCTAATGTTGAACTGAAATGTATTTCTACTATAACAATGCTACCAAAGAACTGGGATTCAATAACCAGTGTTTGTATGACTCAAGAAAGCAAACTCTACAACTACCGTTGTGCTTGTGGCACAACGGATAAAAGGCTGGACCTGGAGAAAGAAGGAGCTGGAATTTACCAGTCCTTGGGCAATAAATTTCACCTCTGTCTACCTCAGTTTCCTTAACTGTAAGATGGGAATATTTTTATACCTACCTGGCCAGGGCGTCTTTGAAATAAAGGAGATAAACATTTAAGTCAAATGGCAAACACTTACAAAGCACTTAACACAGCGCCTGGCACAAGATAGGTGCTTAATGATGCTTGTTGCCTCCTCTTCTCCCTCTGTAAAGGACACTGGTAGAGGAAAGCTTAATAAACTAGGAAGTGTCTGTCTTTAGCATTTCTATCTTATTTCCCTTTTTCGACTTTTCCTTGACTTATTTCTTCTTATCCATTTGCCTATGGGTAATTGAAGTCTTCTACTTACTAGTATATAAACATAGCTCAGAAAATATGTAATACTCACTGACAGGACATAAATGATTAACAACAGACTAAGATATTATCTCCTCCCAGGTGGAGAGACCTTTTTAGTAGGGATCAAATTTTAAATAAAAGAATGAAGCTCTAGGGCAGAATTTCAAAAATTATCATTGAGTAGGAAAAGGAATGGGTGGGATGATGAGAGGCATTTCTTGGGTCCCATCCCAGAAATGGTCATGTGTCCTCCTTTCCCCACCACTCACTTCACTGGGGGCTCTGCAACATGCAAATATTTGGCCTAAGTAGATCACTACACTGGACCAGCGAGGAAAAATCCCTTCAGTGCTCAAATCATACCTTTAAAGCTTCAATAACAAGATCCCTTGCTTCTAATTCGCCTTCTAGAATGCTGAAGAGAGTCAGGAGCTCCGGCTTGCTGAGTTTTTCCAGATTCATCCTGAATGCCTGAAATAAAGACAATCAATAGAGTAATCAATAGCATGGTAAAAACAAACAAACCCTAAAAATAACAATGATATAAAGTACTTTAAGGGGGAAAAAGTATATTTAATTTGGAAATAGCAATGAATAGTTTCTGGTTTTAATTAAAGACTTATCCAGATGTACATTTTAGAGGGTCTGGAGATACTAAAGGGAAAATTTCTAGAGGTAATTTTAAGCTTTAAAGACTGTTTCAAGGATGTGAAAACCAGCAAACAGATAGAGAAGGAAACAGATGGGTGGCAATGAGCACCTGGAGAGAGATGGAGAAAAACCTCAAAACAAAGAAGATCTAAAAAGCATCTGATACTGAAGGAGCATGGCTGACAATGAGACTGTTAAAAGAACTTTAAAATCTTCTGGAATCATTGGATTTCCCAACACAAGATGAGACTGTTTCAGTTCTTGAAAACCAGCAGGAATCACTGGATTCCTTGAGATGAAAAAATGTTGATAAAACTATTGCAGGACTTCAAAACTTGCAGGAATTATTGGATTCCTGGCACATGAACTAATGGACAATAGATTCCTTTTGGACTATTTCTAGGATTTATGGACATGTATAAATTCTCATTTTGATTCATGTTATTTGTTACATCACTACTAGCCTGTGTTATATTGCTATGTGCGTATGTAATTTATGTAATTATATGTAAAATCTCCCGTACTTATGTATACCTGTTTCAAGTGAGCCCCTTCAGAAACCTGCTAATCTGATTTGATTTCCCGTTTCCTTTGGTGTTTTCATCTCCCTTCCTGAGAAGTCAGGGAGGGTGTGACCACCTTCTTTTTATGGTGTTTTCATTCCCTTTTTTGAGCAGTCAGAGAAGGCGTGATCACCTTCTTTTTTGGGGTTCTCACCTCCTTGAGAAGTCAGGGAGGTCATAACCACCTTATGTTCTAAATCAAAAGAAAGCAGGAAATGTTAGAATCCTTACAAAGTGTTAATTAATTCACTGGAATTGATAGAAACAATGCTTAAGTTTACACCTTTGAGAGTTCACACATTAGCTCACATGATAGAGTTCACAAGTCCGGAAGATTCACAAGTCAGGAACCCATAACCCCACTCTCAGAGGAGGAGTCAACCTTTGAGTTCACACCTCTAAAAGAGAATATACAAGGAAGAGCCTCAGTCAAGAATCAGTTGAGGAGACAGAGCCAGAAGTCAGTAAAACCAAGATTCAGAGAGAGCTGGAGGCTGAAGCTGGCAGAGGCAAAGGACAAGCTGCAAGAAAGAGCTCTTAGAGGTAAGAGCCTCTAAGAAAGCTAATCAGACTATTTTGAAGGAGACAATAAAAGACTGTATTTTAACAGCTGGCTGCATTTGGGGTGATTATTACTTGGAATTGAAACTAAGGTTGCCTCCAGAAACTCCCAAGAAATCTGCTCCCAGAGAATGATTATATTTTAGAAAAGAAGAACACTACAGATAATGGTCTATTATCTATTAATTATAAGTAGTGTCTGGATATGATGAAACTTGAGTGATGGAAATTGGCTTATAGATGTTAACTGGAGCCAAATTCTCTGACAAAAAACAATCAAGGGGCAGTTAGACGGCACAATAGAGTGTTGGGCCCTAGAGTCTGAGTTCAAATCCAACATAAAACACTTAATACATCCTGGCTGTGTGACCCTAGGCAAGGCTACAACAAAAACCCCAAAACCCAAACAATCAAAAAGCAAAAAAAAAATCCAACCCCAAACAAAACAAAACAAAAAAATCCCTGCCCTTCAGAAGCCTACATTTTTAATGCAGAAGGTACACAAATAGGTACATGAAAGATGCCTTCAAGGCAGAGGAAAGGCAACTTTTAAGAGAAAATGAAAGGCCCCCTACAGAAGGTGGTCTTTGAGCTAAATCTTGAAAGAAGGCAGGATTCTTCTAAGAGGTAGAAATTAGGAAGGAAAGCATTCTAAGCACAGGGTATAGCTAATACAAATATATGGAGATGGGACTTGGAGGGCTATGTGCAAGGAATAGCAGGGAGATCAATAAGATTAGATGATAGAGTCTAGAGGACAGCAGGAGATAAAAAGATAGGCAAAGGAAAAGTTCAGATTGTGAAGAATTTTAAATGCCAAAAAAAGGACTTTACATTTGTTCCTAAAAGTAAAGAGTTACAGAAGTTTACTGAGTAGGGAAATGACATGATCAGATCTTCATTTATTTTGGCAACTGGACTATTATTTGCAATTGGGAGAGACTTAAGAAAGAAGATCAATTATGAGGTTAATGCAATATAACCAGATAAGAGGTAAAGAGGACCTGAATTATGGTTGTGTCTGTGTGCACTAAGAGACAGGAACTGTAATGAGCTGAAATTGAGTTGATGCACTGAGGTCTGAGCACTTATGGCTAATTACCAATTGTCCAATACTCTATTATCATATGCTTGGAGAAAGAATGGTCCTGCCCACTATTCTGTGCAGGTTTGATCTGTTTGGCATATATGGAGATTGAGGCAGGATTTAGAGGGTGGAGTAGGACTAGCGTGGTGGGTTGGAGGGGGAAAAGAAAGAGGAGATTCCTGTGTCCATGCTCTCTCCTCTGGCTTCGAAAAATAATAAAGATTGCTGATCCTGACTCTGGCTGATTTTAAAATATCCAGGATGCTAATGTGGTCATCATATTTGGTGCCCATTGTGGAACCAAGGACCCTATTTTCACTGAAGAAGTCTCAAGTGACCAGGAAATTAGGTGAGTATTTTAATAGACAAACAGGGAACTTACTTTGTTAAGGACTAAACTAGTAATCTTTTCTGGCTGAAATGGGGCAGATATTGGGAAAAGATTCTCCCCTAACCTCACCCCCATCCCCGTCCCGAAGAGGCGCCATAGAAAGCATGCTTAACTTGATCAAGGGACAAGGTTTAATTATAACTTGGGAACAGACTGCTAGACTCTTGGGTACATTAGAACGCACGTCCCCTTGATTCTTAGAGGAAGAACAAATTATGCCAGATAGCTGGAAGCTTGTAGGACAACAACTATGTGGATACTACAATGATAAGGGTCCTCATTCAATTTCAATCGAAGCATTCTATGTATACAACATAATGAAGCATTCTATGTATACAATATAATACAAATTGGCCTTAAAGAATCCTGCAAGTTATAGAAAAAAGAAAAGTTCTAGGAACAGCCAGATGAGGAAGTCTGAGGAAAAAGAGGAAGACAAAGAACAGATTAATGACCATATCTCCACAGGGCATGAAGATTTAAGTGAGGTTCAAGGATGTGGTGACTTTCCATCCCATCAGGAAACTTCAACCCAGCCTATGGAGCAGATAATTGATTTTCCTCCATCAACTCCACCTTCCAGGATGAAGGGAGGAGGAGTAGTGGGAGGGGCAGTGATGCCACTAACACCTCCCCGCCAGCAATCACCCTCTCCTATGAGTAGATTGCAAAAGGCAGTTCTTAAAGCCACTGAGGAAGAGAGGGATATAGGTGATCTGAAACTGGGTATATATCTGGTGATTCAACAGTTTAACTCTTCAGGTCAAGAAAGTAGAAAATACACTCCCTTTGATATAGAAATCCTCAAAGCCCTGAAAATGGCTTGTCCTGGGGCTACACCAGCTTATGTTAAGATGTTATTATTTTATGATGTTATTATGTTAAGATGTTATTTGGCTTATGAAGTCTTAACCCCTAGGGACTGGAAATCTATGGCAAGGACATGCTTAAAACCTGAACAAAACTTGTTGTGGCTTTCTGAATATAGTGAAATCTGTAGGATACAAGCCCCCAAAAATAGTCACAGTGGAATTAATCCTCCAATCACCTGTGATCAACTAAAAGGTGTAGGTTCTTATGCAGACATCGCAGTGCAGATTAATTACTTCATAGCAGCATATGAGCAAATTGCTGTTGCTGCTATTAAAGCATGGGCTTTTCTCCCTGATTAAAACGACAAGGGTGAAGCCTTGACAAAAATAACACAAGGGCCAAATTAACCCTTTGCTGATTTTGTGGGACATCTGCAGACAGCTGTCATACAAACTAATGGTGAAAATGCAGTAACAGACATTTTGATAAGGCAACTTGCTAAAGAAAATACTAATGAGGTTTGCAGAAGAATTATACTAGGACTACGCAAGGATGCTCCTTTAGAGGAGATCATAAGATGCTGTGCCACAGTGGGCACAAATGTCTTTTACAGCCAGGCTATGATGCAGATTTCCCAAGATCCTAACATGGGAAGACAGGATCCCTTCTGGCAAGGGACTTCTAGAGATACTTGTCAATGCTTTCAATGTGGTAAAGTAGGGCATTTGAAAGTTCAATGTTGATATAGAGACAGAATGAGAAAAAATGGGTGGGGGAACAAGATCCAATACCCTATGTCCAAAATGCAACAGAGGTTCCATTGGGTATTAGAATGTAGACTGATTCAGGGAAAGGGGATGAGGGGCCCAGCCTCAGAGCCCAAGACAAAAAACACTTGGGGGATGATGACAACTGATGGTGCATCCAGAGAGTGCCTAGAAGTCTAATACCCAGACATGACCAATCAGCCAGGAAGCCATCTGATGGGAGAAAGGGATTACACCAGGGGTCCTCAAACTATGGCTTGTGGCCAAATGCGGCAGCTGAGGACAATTATCCCCCTCACCCAGGGCTGTGAAGTTTATTTAAAGGCTCACAAAACAAAGTTTTTGTTTTGACTATCGTCCGGCTCTCCAACAGTCTGAGGGAGAGTGAACTGGCCCCCTATTTTAAAAGTTTGAGGACCCCTGGATTATACAATCAATCAGCCAGGAAGCAATCTTATAGGAGAAATGGATTACAATTGGGGAGAATAGAGTTCTATGCAGCTGGTATAACTGAGATACCCTCTGGAGAAGGGAAACCTGTTCCTCTCCAGCCTATGGATCCCTTGCCTCCTGGCACAGTAGGCTTGACCATTTCACCTCCTGAGAGTACGTACAAAACAGTGTCCATCCATACACTGATGTGGGAAACTGAGGAATGTGTAGATAATATCCCAGTCACTAATACAGGTAGACAATGTATGACCTATCACCCAGGAGAAGTAGTAGCATCAGGTTTATTGATACAGACTCCTAATAAGCAATCTGGTGATAGTCGCCCCAGAGTCTGACTCCAAGCAACAAAGTCCAGAAATATACTGGACAGCAGCTGTGACAGCTGACCAACCTATGATCACTATCTATATAAATGGCATAGCATTAGAAAGACTGGTAGACATTGGTGCAGATCTTACAGTCATTAGAGGTGCCAACTGGCCCAGTCACTGGCCAAAGATGAAGACAGACACCTACATGTCTGGTGTAAGAGGATCAATAGCAGCTGAAGTTAGAGCTACCCCTTTGAGATGGAATTTTGAACTTGAAACAGGAGTTTTTATTCTTTTTATGGTTGAAAAAATCCCCATCAATATGTGGGGAAGAGACATTTTACAACAATTAGGGTTAAAAATGAGGACTTTGGTTTTTTAGGCAGGGCTGCTGTTGAAGGCCTGCCAACACTTTCATGTGTTCCTATCCAATGGAAAACTAATCCACCAGTGTGGATAGAATAGTGGCCCTTAGATAGCGATAAAATTCAGGCCTTATTAGATATAAGATTATTATCTTATTAAGATTATCTGTATTAGATAATACAGAGCAACTTGACCAAGGACATTTACAACCTTCTCTAAGTCCTTGGAATTCCCCAGTATTTGTTGTAAGAAAGAAATCTGGAAAATGGAGGAAGTTGATTGATTTAAGAAAGGTAAATGAACAGATGGAAACTATGGGAATACTTCAGCCTGGACTTCCATCTCCTACTCAATTGCCTAGAGAATGGCCTCTTTGGGTTATAGACATTAAGGATTGTTTCTATTCTATCCCTCTAGATAAGGAGGATATGAAAAGATTTGTCTTTTCAGTGCCCAGCGTTAATTTAGCTGAGCCTTATAAAAGATATGAATGGACAGTTTTGCCACAGGGAATGAAAAACAGCCCTAATATGTGTCAAATGTATGTTGCTGCTGCTCTTACTCCAGTAAGAAAAGCATTTCCAAAAGCAATGTTATTACATTACATGGATGATATATTGGGATGTGCACTTGAGGAACAAATGTTAGAAGCATGTCTACAAAAGACCATAGAAACACTAAGGAACTACAAATTGTACATAGTTCCAGAAAAAATTCAAAGATATGCTCCTTTTCAATATTTAGGACAGGGGTCCTCAAACTTTTTAAATAGGGGGCCAGTTCACTGTCCCTCAGACTGTTGGAGGGCCAGACTATAGTAAAAACAAAAACTTTGTTTTGTGGGCCTTTAAATAAAGAAACTTCATAGCACTGGTGAGGGGGTTAAATGTCCTCAGCTGCTGCATCTGGCCCGTGGGCCATAGTTTGAGGACCCCTGATTTAGGATATGAAGTATATCCTAAGGTACAAAAACTGTCCTTAAGAGAAGCTAAATACCTTAAATGACTTTCAGAAATTGATAGGTGATATCCAATGGATGCGACCAGTGTTAGGCTTGACTATCTATCAATTGCAACCATTATATGACATTTTAAGGGGAGACAGTGCTTTAAATTCACCATGTCAGCTTACAGAAGAAACTCAAAAGGCTTTGAGAGAAGTTGAGTCGCTCAAAAACCTTGGAAATATCAGTTTTTGCTACATAAGAGGCACCCACAGCAATCCTTCATCAAGGAGACAGTGTGATAGAGTGGGTGAACCTCCCGCCACAACCAGAACAAAGACTTACTCCTTACCCAGTGCTTGTGGCTAGAATTTTATTAAAGGCCATTAAGCAAGCAGTACAATTATCTGGGATAAGACCTGAAAAGATATACACTTTTTATACTAATTAATGTATGCTGTGAAACCATCCCAGAGTGGCAAATTTTATTGGCCACACTCCAAATTTTACACACAGGTCTCCATTAAAGATAACCAGACTATTACCTAATTAGCAATGGATTCTTGAAGAAAAGGGTTCTAAAGTTCCTCTTAAAGGACCAACTATCTTTACAGATGCATCCAAACATCATATTTGCGCTGTATACTCTCGTGACTTAACTATAAAGAGAGTAGTCAGAACTCCTTTTCAGTCTACTCAACAGAATGAATTGTATGCAATCATTCTAGCTCTTACTTATTATCCAGGAGATATAAATATAATATCTGATTCAGCCTATTCAGTAGGGTGGTACAAAGAATTGTCACAGCACAAATAAAATTTGTAGCCTCTAATATATATCAGCTCTTTAAGAAACTTCAAGAGCAAGTGAGAAAACAGCCAGGTAAGATTTATATTTTGCATGTCCACTCTCATAGTGGACTTCCAGGTCCTATTTTTGATGTTAATTCAAAGGCAGATAGCCTTCTAACTATGTTGGTCAATACTCCTTTATTTCAAGAAGTCCAGGAATCTCATTCTAAATATCATCAGGTTGCTCGAGCTTTATGTTTACAATTTGGAATAACAAGAGAGGAAGCTAGGAGCATAGTAAAAGCCTGTACGGCTTGCCTTCCTTTCCATGCTCCTACACTGCCTCCAGGGAAGAACCCTCATGGTTTGAGACCAATGAAATTTTGCAAATGGATGTGACCCATTATAAATTTTTTGCTCGCCGTCTTTTATCCACGTTGTGATAGACATCTTTTCAGGATTCACTTTTGCTATACCAGCAGCAAAAGAGACAGCCTGAGGGGTCACTGAATTCCTTATCCAAGCATTTGCAATTATGGGTGTGCTACAAACCCTAAAAAAAGATAATGAACCTGCATATACTTCTAAACATTTTGCATACTTTTGTGCACAGTATAAGATTTTACATACCACTGGCATACCTTTTAATCCTCAAGGACAGGCAATAGTAGAGAGGAGAAACAGAGACATTAAGATGCTCCTCCAAAAACAAAAGAAAGGGGGAGTCACAGATAACCCTAGAGAACTTCTAAATCTAGCCCTTTATACTATTAACTTCTTGATTTTTGACAAAGATGCACTGGCTCTGGCAGATAGGTTTTATAATCCACCAGAAGGGCAGTGTCCAGTGCGAGCAGCTCCACCTTTAGATAATTGCCAGGTGATGTGGAGAGACCCAAAAAGTGGTGAATGAAGGGACCAGATAGGTTAACTGCTTGGGGGAGAGGGTTTGCCTGTATTTCTACAGATGGAGAAGGAATCAGATGGGTGCCAACGAGCCGTATTCATCTTGTCCATCAGAGAGAGATGGAGCAGACCTTTGAATCGAAGGAGAAGACCTAAGAAACACTGGGTGGTTCCCTTGCTGACTGTACCCACCACTGAAAGAACATGGCAGTTATGGCATTTGAATCATGGACATCAAAAATTGGATTTCAAAACCCTCAGGAATCACAGGACTCTCTGAAACATAAGACTATTGTAGGACTTGAAAATCCTCAGGAATCATTGGATTCTCTGAGACATGATAAGACTGTTGTAGGACTTGAAAACCGTCAAGAATCACTGAATTCTCTAAGACATGATAAGACTGTTACAGGACTTGAAAATCCTCAGGAATCATTGGATTCTCTGAGACATGATAAGACTTTCAGGACTTCAAAATCTGCTGGAATCATTGGATTTCCTAACACATAAAAAGATTGTTGCAGGACTTCAAAAACTTGCAGGGATCATTGGATTCCCTGACACGTAAAGCAATGGACAACAAATTGGTTTTTGATTAATTCTTGGCTGCTGAAGAAGGCATATGTGTGACTGTTGTTTACATACCGTCCTCTTGGGGCTTCTGGAAATCTTTTACAACACCATGTTGATTCATTTTCTTTGTTATATCACTACTTGCATGTACAATTCATGTTTGTTACATCACATCAAGCCTGCACTAACTGTAGGGAGAGTCATCACTAATAGCCTGTGCATTATTGCTATGTGCTTGTGTAATACCTCCCATGCCGATGGGTTTGTGCATACCTGTTTCTAATAAGACCTTTCAGCCCAGAAACCCACTAGCAATCCCTTCTTCCCTTTGGTGCTTTTCATCTCCCTTCTTGAGATGTCAGGGAGGGCGTGATCATCTCCTTTTTAGTGTTTTCACCTCCCTTCCTGAGAAGTCAGGGTGTGTGTGTGTGATCAGCTCCTTTCCGGTGTTTTCACTTCCTTTTCTGAGAAGTCAGGGAGGGCATTGATCACTTCCCTTTGGGAAGTGGAAGCCCCTTGGGGGCTCTCACCTCCCTGAGAGGTCAGGGATGGCATGACCACCTGTGTTCTAAAACAAAAGAAAGCGGGAGATGTAATGGGCTGAGGTTCGAGTTGCTGCACTGAAGTCCGAGCACTTAGGGCTAGTTATCAATTGGATAATACTCTATTAGCATATGCTTGGAAAAAGAATGGCCCTGCCCACTACTCTGTGAAGGATTGATCTGTTTGGCTTTAGGGAGATTGAGGCAGGATTTAGAGGGTGGAATAGGACAAGCATGGTGGGTTGGAAGAGGCTTCAAAAAAGAATAAATATTGCTTATCCTGAGTCCAGCTGATTCTAAAGAATGACAGCAAATGCGGTCATCACAGGCAGTGAAGATATTTAGGAAGAAATTACAAAGTTTGGTAAATGATTGGTATATAGAGTGAGGAGTTGAGATGATACTGAGGTTGTGAGACTAAGTGACTTGGAGGACAGGTCTTCCATGAGGAAAGATCAATTTTATCCATTCAGAATTTGAGATACCTAAAACATTTTTTAAAATGTCCAATGTGTGATCAATAAGACATCATTCAATAAATGATTCAGTTCTGGAGCTGAGGGGAAAGAGTTGGGCTATATATGTAACTCTAGGAATCATTTGCACAGAAAGGAGTGGATAAGATTGCTAAGTAAGTGACTAAGGAGAAATGAGAAGCGGACTCAAGGCAGAACCTTGGGGATATCCAAAGGTAGTGGGCATGATACAAATGAATATCCAGCAAAAGAGACTAAGAAAGAACTTCAGACAGAAGGAACATGAAGAGAATGCTTTGTAATGGGAACTTAGAGGAAAGAGTATTCAGGAGAAAGTCAATGAATTCAAGAATGCAAGAAGGCTAAGTATTGAGAAGGGCCTTTAGATGTTGAGATTGTTGAAGAGTTTCAATTGAATGTGGTGGTAAGAACTCAGAGAGTTTAGAAAAGAGTGAGAAGAGAGGAAATAGAGGAACAGCTTTTTCCAGGATATAGTACCTACTTGATAGCTTTTCCAAGAACATTAGCCAAGTGGAGGAGACATATAGAATAACTGCTAGGAGGGATGGTAGGCTCAAGTGAGGGTTTTTTAAGAATGGGGGGAAGATTGGACATATGTGGAGGCAACAAGGAAAGATGGGGAGAAACTGATTATTAAATCAATCTACTATAGGGAATAAGAGAGATATGATCAAGAATGCATGTAGAAGGGCTGATCTTGGAAAGGAGAAGGGCCCTTCATCTACTATTTCACACTATCTATGAATTTGGGGTAGCTGCCAAATATTATATCATAGAATTGGAACAGCTGGGTGGTGAAATGTATAGAGTATTTGGCTTGGAGTCAGGAAGCCATCTCTCATTCATGATTAGAATCTAGCCTTAGATAATTATATGACCCTGAGGCAAGACCCTGTCTGCCTCAGTTTCCTCATCTGTAAAATAAGCTAAAGAAGAAAATGGTAAACCATGTCAGTATTTTTGCAAAGTAAACCCTAAATGGGGTCATAGAGAGTCTAAAAAGTCAGAGGACTAAAACAAAACAAAACAAAAACTGGACACAGCAACAAATACTTAAATCATAGGCAAAAAGGAATATACAATGCTTATGCTTTCAAGTGACTTTCTATGACCAATACTATTTATTTGACAACTAAACACATTCCTTTACTACTTTACAACTTTTGAAACATGAGCAACATTCTTGTATGGCAGAATATCCAATACTTTCTACAAGATTAACTTCTCACAAATTAAATACAGACTGCAATATACTTTGTGAAGGACCATTTTTTAGGTTCAAAAAATTATTTCAGGAAGTAAAAGTGTAAATTCTGTCTTTTTTCTTCTTCATTCTCCTTTTAAAAATACTTAAGTGACTTTTCCAAAATAGTTGGCTTTAAACTACAACACAACTACTTGTTCAGCTGCATCCTAATGTGCACAAAAAGATTCACAAAGATTAGCCAATTCCTTAATAGGACTCGACATAAGGTCCAGGAGAACGTGAATGAATGAAACATCAATTATATATAGAATTTGTAAGAAATGCAGAGTCTTGGTATGCTAGACACTAGACGAGAGAATATAGTGTACATCACAGGTGCAGACTTCATCAAACTGGGAGCAAAAGAACTGGAAATCCGAAGATCTGGGCCAAGTGCTTGCTTACCTGCTGTTAGTTGTGTGGTCTTAGATAAGTCACTAACGTCTTTCTGAGTTTTAAAAAGTATTAAAAAGTTTTAAAAAAGTATTCAGATAAGTGGTCAAAAAGACTCATCTACAGTTACACAGATAGTGTGTGGCAAGGGTGGGAGTCCAATACATTATGCTGACTCCTAAGGAAATCATAACAAGAGTGGGGGAGATGAGATCTATGTCCTAAGAATGAGCTTCTATTGATCTTTGTGTAGTTAAAAACCACATATGGAAAGGACTGGAAGCAATCTACACTGAATACCATAAAACATTGGAGCCATCATTATGTACTTTTACATATATGGATATATCTTATTTCACCAACAATATCAACTCCAAGAGGGAGGAGGCTGGAATCTCAGATTTTGGAATGGATTTGTGGAACAATCACTATATATTCACTGATTGGCCATGTATTAGATAAGTACTAAAGCAAGAGGATAATAACAAGTAATTACAGCTTTCTCCATGCAATGACCATTATCAAATGAGACTAGATTTAAGAGAAAAAATCTATGTCTGAATTTGTGATTATAAGCACGTAACTCAACTCGCTGGGTTTGATTTCTTTTCTTTTCCAGGATCACACAGGTTGGAAGTGTTATGTATCTAAGGCAAGATTTGAACTCAGGCTCTCCTGACTTCAGAGCCCGTACTCTATCCACTCCAACTAGCTGCCTCTTTAGATTTAATATTCTTAACCTGTAAAACAAAGGTAACAAAACTCCCCACGGTATTTATCTCTGAGAGTTGTTGGGAAGAAAGTGTGTTGTAAAATGTAAAGTAGTGTATAATGTAATCTGTTATTCTATCTTCTATGAACCCCTTTACCTGGAAAGTGGCACTTGGTATACAAGGAGTTGGGGGATCTGGGTAGTAGTCTAGACTGTGTTACTAACTTGGGTATGTCACACAACTCCTCAGTATCTCAATTTCCTTATCTGTAAAATTAAAGTGGTAATGATGAACTCTAAAGTCTCTTCCAGATTTAAAAAATTATTTTTCAATTACATATGGATAAAATGTAATTTGCCAGAGTCCAGAATTTACAAAGAACTCAGATCACAAATATATCAAAGCTGTTTCATTTTTACTTTTCCAAAAGGAAGAAGTACATTTGTTAGAGTCTCTAGAGTCATAAACCAGTACTGCTAGAAAGAATAGTAATCTTTGTAGAAGGACAAAGACAACAATAATTGTACTTGTTATCTGTACATTGCATAGATCCCTGATGTGAACAAATTTCAATATCTGGAACTCTTTGCTACAACTCAAAGTGACCTCATTTGATCTTAGTATGTGTACAAAGAAAATGTAATTGAAATATAACATAGGAGGAATCACAAAAATTCTGTGTTGGAAAGAACCTTTGAGACCAAAGCATACCTTTATAGGAATTCCCTCTATAACATAGCTGACAAGTAGTCCCTCAGTCTTTGCTGGAAACCCTTCAATGAGTGAGACACACATTCCCTCTTTGACTTAACTATTCCACCACTCAAATAGCTCTAATTGGTTAAGAACTCAGTTTCTTTCTTTTTTTTTTTTAAATTTTATTTTATTTAATAATAACTTTGTATTGACAGAATCCATGCCAGGATAATTTTTTTACAACATTATCCCTTGCACTCGCTTATGTTTCGTTTTTTCCCCTCCCTCCCTCCACCCCCCCCCCCCCCAAGATGGCAAGCAGTCCTATATATGTTAAATATGTTGCAGTATATCCTAGATACAATACATATTTGCAGAACCAAACAGTTCTCCTGCTGCACAGGGAGAATTGGATTCAGAAGGTAAAAATAACTCGGGAAGAAAATCAAAAATGCAAATAGTTCACATTCATTTCCCAGTGTTCCTTCTTTGGGTGTAGTTGTTTCTGTCCATCATTTATCCATTGAAACTCAGTTAAGTTTCTTTGTCATAGAAATCCACTTCCATCAGAATACATCCTCATACAATATCGTTGTCGAAGTGTATAATGATCTCCTGGTTCTGCTCATTTCACTTAGCATCAGTCCATGTAAGTCTCTCCAAGCCTCTCTGTATTCATCCTGCTGGTCATTCCTTACAGAGCAATAATATTCCATAACATTCCTATACCACAATTTACTCAGCCATTCTCCAACTGATGGGCATCCATTCATTTTCCAGTTTCTAGCCACTACAAACAGGGCTGCTACAAACATTTTGGCACATACAGGTCCCTTTCCCTTTTTTAGTATCTCTTTGGGGTATAAGCCCAATAGAAACACTGCTGGATCAAAGGGTATGCACAGTTTGATAACTTTTTGGGCATAATTCCAGATTGCTCTCCAGAATGGCTGGATTCGTTCACAACTCCACCAACAATGCATCAGTGTCCCCGTTTTCCCGCATCCCCTCCAACATTCATCATTATTTTTTCCTGTCATCTTAGCCAATCTGACAGGTGTGTAGTAATATCTCAGAGTTGTCTTAATTTGCATTTCTCTGATCAATAGTGATTTGGAACACTCTTTCATGTGAGTGGTAATAGTTTCAATTTCTTCATCTGATAATTGTTCATATCCTTTGACCATTTATCAATTGGAGAATGGCTTGATTTTTTATAAATTTGAGTCAGTTCTCTATATATTTTGGAGATGAGGCCTTTATCAGAACCTTTAATTGTAAAGATGTTTTCCCAGTTTGTTGCTTCCCTACTAATCTTGTTTGCATTCGTTCTGTTTGTACAAAGGCTTTTTAATTTGATATAATCAAAACTTTCTATTTTGTGATCGGTAATGGTCTCTAGTTCATCTTTGGTCACAAATTTCTTTCTCCTCCACAAGTCTGAGACATAAAGTATCCTATGTTCCTCTAATTTATTTATAATCTCGAAGAACTCAGTTTCTTAAAGGAACATGGTGTAAAATCAAGAATCATCAGACTTGTACTATAGTTTTGTATTTCCTCTCCCTTTATACAAATTGAAACTGTAAAACTTAATTTAAAAAGTATGGGTTTTGTACCTTTACAGATAACTGTATCTATGTCTCCAATATGAACATACTGTAGCTCTACATTAATATTTATGTGCTGCTTAAATATAAATGAAAAAAATAGTAAAAATATAAAATGAAACTTTCAGGAAAGTAATGGTATTCTTGGCTCGGTATTAAACCCAATAACTGGCAGAGTCTTACACATGAAAACAAAACAAAACTAAACAAAAGCTCCTAAAGGGGAAATGTAAACTCATGTGGTTTTGGTTCAAATTCAAGGAAAATGAGCTATTTTTTAAAAAAAAGGCTCCAGCATGGTTTATAAGTTCAACACTTTAAATAATTTTATTATTCACATAATTATACCAAACAAAAACTGGCATATCTGTTAAACACTGGATTTCATTATTTCTAATTCATTGGGAAAACTATAGTTTTCATAGTGACAGGAAATAAGAAATCAACCAGACTTAGAAATCAACCTAGCAGAAATAGACTAAGGTTAAATATAATGCTTTCATGCCAATTATCATCCTATTTCTCTTCTACCTTTTGTGACTCAACTCCATGAAAAAGTCATCTACTTTAAGATTTTCCAAATTTCAGAGACTTCTTTCTGTTAATTATTTTCTATTTATCCTACACATATTTGTTTGTGGTCTTTTCCATTAGATTTTAAGCTTCTTGATAACAGGGATTGGTTTATTTTGGGGGGAGCAGGAGGACCATATTTTCATTGCACAGAGCCAAATGCACAGCCAAGTGCTTAAAAAATGTTTAATAATTTATTGACTGACAAATACCTAAAGGATTATTTTCTCTTTGACAGCTATAGTCAGGTAGGAATTGTTTTTTTAAACCACTCTGATTTTAAGATAACCACGAGTGCCATTAAAAAACACTTTAAAATTTAAATAAAAGTGAACAAACCAAGGGCAGAAGTTATATCCTGAATGAACAAATGTACTTTTGTTTGAGCGATCATAATTCTGTGTGATAGTCTCAGGAACAAAAATACCACAGCTATAAGGGAATTTTTGAGACCACCAAATTAGTGTATGGAAAATTCTTATTAAACACACACATACACAAACACAAAAAATCCAAACTAAAAAATACTCCCTCAAAAAAAAAATCCATTCTCAACTTCTCAGTTTTGACTGCTGCTGCTGAGTCAACAACTATCCCCAATTATTTTTTTTTCAAATGTGAAGTGCTGAATTCTACTTTTTTTCCCCCTGGTTTTTTAAAACAAAGTATACTAAGACAAAATAGCATGTTAAATAAATTTTTAAAAATTCTTTGAACCTTTTAGCTTACAAACTGCAATCTAAATTTTAGGAGTGAAATTAAAAATCAACTAAAATAACATGTATTTGAAGTTGTATATCTAATATAGGCTAAAAAAATGTTGAAAGAAAAAAAATTTGTAGCTGCCATCAAAATTTGTTTGACTTAGCTATAAGAGCCACTGTTCTAAGTTGGTCATGGTTTTATGGATAAACAGTTAATCTCTTAGCAAGAAAGTGTAGTCTTTGTCTTTGTGTCCCCAAAGTTTAGCATGTAATTAATTTAGAGAGGGACAGAAAAAAATGTGACATTCCAGTTTGCTATTCATAGAGTAGAGTTTAAGGGTTCAGAAATTATATTGGTAGGATCTTAGATCCTTGAGTGGACTTAAGGGGGATTGAAAGGTTTTCTAGATTAGAATGCAAGGAGAAAAGTTCAAGTTGTCCAAGAAGAATAGTGTTTCAACAGGTAGCTCACTGACAAATTCAAATTTTTTAAATATTAGATAGACGAAGAGATAAAAAAAAGAAGTCAACTGAAAATGAAAACAAAAATGCTAGAATCCTGTAAAAAAAATTTTGTGTGAAGAAATCCCGGTGTTAGTAGTACCTCCACTAATAAAGACTGCAAACCATCTACATCTTTGAGATTAAACCCTAAAGGCTCAATTGCCTGAAGGTACATAGAGTCTAAGGGACTTGTGTCAGGAGACATAAAGCCAGTAAGTTTCAAAGTAGGATATGAACTTGGCTCAGGGAATGAAGAATAATATAAGGCTTCAAAGGGAGAAAATCACATTGTCATTTGGCCATTTTTCTGGCCACAGATATATGAATGACTGAGAATTTGAAATTTTGGATCATATATACAAGGAAGAAGTGTTCCAGGTGGAGGAAGATGGAGAAGGACACAACTCAAATGTGAAAATGAACAAAAAGATAAGAGCCTTTCATTATGGTTAATGAGGAGGCTCCTCTGGTAGCTGCCACAGGCTGCCTTTTTGAATGTTCATCAAGGATCAGGAGAGGTATGATTTCCATGATCATCTTTGTATTGGGTAATTTGATAAAAACAAAACTAATATCCTCCTCCTTGTGGGACATCTGAAATGGTAGCCACACATGCAAGACATGGTAGGATGTCTGGCTAAGACGGCTAACTGAATAGCTCCTACACCTTTTATTCCAGCAATCTTTAAAAAAAAAAGGACATCAGAAGTAATGATAGAAAAATTCAAGAATCAACTTCACTCAATTACTTACTCTAGATCAGAACTATACAAAAAGTTAGATGGAAGCCCATGAGAAAGAGGAAACAAGATCTTCCAGAAAAGCAAGGGACTTAGCTCAGACAAACAAGTTGGAGACCCATACCTTCAAGACTCTGTTATCTAGAGGCAAAAAGAGTGGAAGGCTCCACATTATGGAAGAAAGACAGTGAGAGAAATGATTATTTCTTATATTAATAACCAATTACTGAATTAGGATAAAGTTATTCCCCCTTTCTATTTCCCAATTCAGGTTATTTGGACACCTCTTGGAGTGCAAGGCTGATAAATGCAATGAAATCTTGGGTGAAATTTATTCAAACAGGAAAAACTTGGATCTGTTCAAAAGGTAAAGAAATTATAGTCTAGGTAAATTGCTGCCCACGGTTTTAAGTCAGACAAGACTGAGGTGGAAATGTATTCCTTCTTTTGTTTAGATTATCCTAAAAGGTGGTGCTATGTAGGTATAAATAAGTCTCTGTCCTGAGTGATCAGTTATCTCCCCCAACCCCTCATTAGAATAAACCCATCTCTCATTATAATATTCATTCTCTTATTACTTGTGAACCCACCAAGTATAATTAATAAAAGGATTGTTAATTATCCAGAAATTATGTCTCTTTAACTTTTTAAATGGGAGTAACAGGGAATAAGAACAATTCAGCAATGCCTACATTCCTGGCAATGATCATACCAGGACACCCTAGCACACAAGTCACTGAGATGCTTAGCATTCTGATGATATACTGCTAACAATCTAATGGGGAAGTAGAAACAAGGGTTTTATGTCTTCAAAGGATATGAAGAGAGCTAAATAAGAAAAACAGAGGACTTGGAAAAGGGGGAGTTATGAGGGGAAATAAAAGGGAGCTTAAAAAGAATATGCTTGTGTAGAATATTAAAAAGGGGAATTGGAACTTGCTTACTTTTTCTCCTGTATGAGAAAAGCATACACATATAGAAGAAGTATAAGAGAGTTGGTATCAGAAGAACTTCATTCTTTATCTGAACTAGACAAAAGAAGGTTGAATACAGATGCTAAGAATGAGGTGTAGAAATATACCAAATTCAAGAAGAAAAATGGCACAGAGGATGTTAGTTAAGAGGGACTATAATTCTGGGAGTTAATAATATGACTATTATTCAGTCATAAGCAAAATTAACTCTCTGATCTTGAAGAGAACATTTAAAAGAGAAAAGAAATACAAGGAAATTTAGAGTTTCTCATCAACCAGGTAATGGTTGAACAAATACATGTGGTATATGTATGTAATAAAATATTACTGTACTTTAAGAATTTGAAAGAGATTATGTCAGAGAACCCTAGAGAGTATGACCTGATGCAGAGTGAAGTAAGCAAAACTAGGAGAACAATTAATACAAGAATAATAACATTGTGGAGAAAAATAATTTTGAAAGACTAAATTATTATCAAAGCAATTAATGATCAACAACATCTCCAGAGAAGCATATTACCTATTTACTAAGAGAGCTGATAGTTAAGATATGGAGGGAGACATATTCTTGGATGGGTGAATTTATTTTGCTTGACTACAACTATTTTTTTACAAAAGATCTTTCCTCCTTTATGGTTTTTAATTGTTTGGGAAGGATAGGAAAGAGTAATAATGGGATACTTACTCCCCCTCAAAAAAGAAGAAAAGAAAAAGAAAAAGAGTAAGGCCATTGCAACATTTCTAAAAGTTCACAAATTCACAGGAGAGGAGCAAATTCAGAAGGAAGTACAAATAAGGATGATTTTGAAAGTAAGAAGGTGAATTTATTATATTTTTGAAAAATGGTACCTCACAAAGTCTGACACAATGTGGACTCTTTGTGGGATAGTAGAATTAGATGTATTTGGAAAGGCATGAAAAACTAGCCTCAGAAAATGGTGGTAAATCAATTGATGTCAATCTCAAAGACTTCTGTCCTTAGTCCTGCTCTAAAAAGAGCAAATTTTCAAATGTTACAAAAAAAAGAGCAATAGCTAATATTTTGAATGGCAGAATTGTAGTACAAAAAGAAAAAAAAAAGCTGTAGCAACAGACTGAACCTAAGAAGAAAAATTTAATGGGAATAAATGAAAAGTCATAGGACTTTTAAAAAAATGGCAGGAAAAAAGGTCACATGGTTAGTCTAGGTGAAAAGGATCTTGGGGATTTGGGGGACAGAAGCTCAAGAGTATGGTATGGCAATCAAGAAAGCTAATGTGATCTCAGATTGCTTTTAGAAAAGAACAGCATTGGGGCAGCTAGTTGGTGTAGTGGATAGAGCACTAGCCCTCAAGTCAGGAGGGCCTGAGTTCAAATCTGTCCTCAGACACTTAACACTTCCTGGCTGTGTGACTCTAGGCAAGTCACTTAACCCCAATTGCCTCAACAACAACAACAAAAAAGAATCTAGGAACAGGGAGTATAATCCTCTTGTGCTCTTCATTGGCTAATTCACATATGGATTTACTGTCTTCATTTTACTAACATTTATTATTTATTATGTACAAGATGTTAGGGAAAGAAAGACAAAAACAAAACAATACTCATTCCCAAGGAACTTATATACTATGGGGGGAGGAAGGGCTGAATGTGGGGGAAAAAAAGAAAAATTGAGAAACTTAATGGAAGGGAAAGAACTGGAAAAAGTTTCAAAGAGGAGATGGTATTTACCTTGATCTTGAAATAAAATAAGGAAAAATACTCGAAACCACTAATAATTAGAGAAATGAAAATTAAAACATTTCTGGGGTTGGTTCCAACTTGGCCAAATTGATAAGAAGAAAAAAAAGGAAACTAAAAGAGCTATGGGAAAACAGATACTTTAATCAACTTTTAGTAGAGCTGTGTCTAGTCATTAAAATTGTATAACTTGATCCAGTAATATTATTATGTCTATATCCCAAAGAGACTAAAGCAAAAAGAAAAGGATGTGTGTGTAAGAAAAGATGAAAGGTATGATTTCAAAGAAACCTGGGAAAACTTTTATCAACTAATGCCGTGACATCTTAGAAATAGGAGAACAATTTATATAACAGCAACTATAATATAAAGACAATCTTTGAATCACTTAGGAACACTGATTAATACAATGACCAACCATTATTCTAGAACTGATGGATTCCATGTAGATCAAGACCTTTTCTTTTGGATATAGACAAGGTGGAAATTTGTTTTGCTTGAGTATACATGTTTGTTTTTCTTTTTCTTGCTTTCTCAATGGAAGGAAGCAAGAGAGAAAAGACTCTGGAAAGAACAAAAAGCTTTTTGTTTGCAAATAAATATAACAACAATAATTTATTATTAATAATATTAAATAATACAAAAATAAAATAACTTTTAAAAAAAGACAAGGATCCTGACAAGCAAGATAAGAAGAAACTATATTTTAAGTATAGGGAATATCTTGTGTGAAGGAATAAAGGCAAGAGGTAGAATATCAAATTTAAGAACAGTTATTAGTCTAGTTTGGCTACAGCTATATCACAATATAGAATTTTGAAAAAGAATATTAAGAAATAAGGATGGAAATGAAGATGGAAGCCAAGTTAAGGAAGGTCTTTAGATTCTAGGTTAACTGGTTTAAATTTTATTCTTTAGGATATAGGAAGTTCCTGAGAGTCATTGAGCAGGGGAGTAATATGGTCAGGCCTGTGTAGCAGGAAGATTATTTTGGCTAGAAATGTTATCTCATTTTAAAAGCACTTGGTACAGTGCCTGACACATAGTAAGTACTTATAAATGCTTGTTCCCTTCTCCTCCCTCACTACCTCCCCTTTTCGTGTAAGATAGACTAGAGAAAGGAGAGATTGATTAGAAGGTTATCACAGCATCCATATGAAGGATGCTGATGGCCTGAATGAAGACAGAGTGTGTGAGTGCAGCAAAGGGTATGGAGATGAGAAGTATTAGGCAGGAATGACTTGACAAGTCAGCTAAAAGGTTAGCAATGATATGTAAAAGAAAAGCTAAAATGATGATTTATTACTATCAAACTTTCCAAAGTGAGGGAAGTACAATAAGCTTATATTCTGCTCTAGTTCGACAGTATCTAAAATAACATAACCAGCCAGTTCCCTGAAAAACTCGAAGATGTCCAGAGAATGGTAAACAGGATTCTGAAGGGACTCAAAACTGCATGAGAGCTGGTTGAAAGAACTGGGTAGTTTTAGCCTGCAGAAGAAAAGACTGGGGGAAGGAGGCACATTACCACTGTATTCAAATATCAGGAAGGTTGTCATAGGGATGAAACATTAAGTCTTGTCCTGCTTGGGTCTAAAGAACAAAATTAAAATCAGTGAGTGGAAAAAAATATTTAGACTTTGGCTCAACATGAGTTATGTACAAACAATTAGAACGGTCAAAAAACAGATGTGGTTTAGCTTAGGGTAGTGACTTATCATTCACTGTTATCTTTAAAAGTGAAATCTAGTTAGTTAAGGACGGGGTCTTTGTCCCAAGTCTCCATATGTCCTTGAGAGCTAAGGTTCCTCAATTCTCCGAAGAATCTAGATTATAGTTCTAACCATCTTGTTGCCTGCATGTACTGCCCTAGTCAGCTGTAGCTACATTCCACCTGATATATTTCCATGAAAAATAAAGCTAGCTACATAATCTTTTTTTTTTTTTTAAAGTAACTATATCTTAATATCTTAGGGTATTGTATCCATTTAAGAACTAAGTATGAACTTCAGTTTGACTTCTCCACATGTAGTTTCTAAAAATGAGTTTAATGGCATGCTTCTTTTTAATGACAAGCATACCTCCCACCAAGCCAGGGCCAACAGCAAGACAGCCTGTAGAAGCACCTTCTAACGTATGTCTCAAGCTGGGGGTTTTAAGTCCTTACATACCAAGACTAATAGCACCAGGCTACTCCTAGAATACCAAAGCTGCTTTTGTTGTGAATATTTCTGCAGTGCTCATTGAATGAGAAAGAAAAAGGGCATAATAGATCATTCATTCAACAAATATCAATTAAAGTACCTCCAGTATATCAGCAAGTATTAGGCAGTGGGGAAGTTATACATTTTAAAAAAGATTAAGTTCAGATTTTGAAATCAAGAAATATTTAATGAGTGACTACTCTGCACAAGATGCTATGAACAAGGCCCTGAGTTGGGCCCCCAGGAACACAAGTACAAAAAGGAAACCATCCCTGCCCTCAGAATCTTTCAGTGGGGAAAGGGAGGAGATAATATACCAAATACATATAATAAATAGAAAGTGCTTCTAAGTCAATAAAATACAAAGCCATATTTAGGAGGAACAAAGTGCTAACAACTGGGGAGAGAAAGGAAGGGGAAGGTTGGGATATGTCAGGTCAGGAAAGACTTCCCAAAGGAGATGGCAACCTGAGCAGTGGTGAGGCAGGGGGAGGAAAGGAATACATTTCAGACATGGAGATGGAATGTAAGAGAAGGGACCATTTTACCAGAAAAGAGTGTGGGTAAAGAGAGGCAATTAGAAGACTGGAAAGACGGGAGTATTTTGTCTTTTATCCTAGAGGTAATAAAGAATCATTGTAGGCTGTATAGATACTGTGTGTTTAGAAGGGGGAGGAAAAGGAAAAAGGAAGAGTTTTTTATAAAAGAATATATATAAAAACTTTATAAGAGTTCTTTTCTTTTACAAAATAAAGAAGTTGCATTAGATGAGATTTCTTCCAGCTCTAAATCTGTAATCCTTATCATCTGTCTCCCAAATATCAACTTAGTAGCTACGTGGAATTTAGATTGGCAAGGAGAGAGATTAGAAGCAGGGAAACCAATTAGAAAACTACTTCAATAATCCAGGGAAAGATAGGATAAGGTTAGAGGTTATAAATATATATAAAAAAAGGAATGGATGTAAGAGATGTGGTAGATAGGATGGAAAAACATTAAGCATCTTCTAAGCTTCAGGCACTGGGGCAAAACACTAACAATACAAAATAGTTTTTGTCCTCACTCTACAGGGGACACAACATGTTCATAACCAGGTATATATGAAATGAATATAAAATCATTTTGGTGGGAAAAGCTCTAGGAATTTGGGAGGGAGGGAAAAAAGGGTAAGGGTGTTGTGTGGCTCATGGAAAGGCACTAGAATTCAATCTTGACAGAAAATTCTAAGAGGTATAGATGAAGTGAGTGTACATTCAGGCATAGGGGAGAGTTTCTGCAAAGGCCCAGAGATGAGGAGATCGAATGTTGTGTTTTAGGAACAGCAAGGAGTAGAATGTATGAAAAAGGAGTAATAAGTAATAAGAAAGACTGGAAAGATAGGCTGCAGTCAGAAAACAAAATAAATGCCAAACAGAAGTGTATATTTGCTCTTAGGATAATAGGACGAATCTTGTATTGACTGCATAGTCAGTCATATTGATAGTATGTCAAGGAAATTATTTTGGGAACTATGTAAAAAATTGGATATGGGGCTAGGAAAATGGAAGCATCGAGGATGATACCCTCAGAAGAAATGGAAAACTTCACAAAAGAATAGATCTGAAACAGAAATATAATGAGTCTCTGGTCTGGGATGCCTATGGATATGCAGAAGAGAGATGTGCAGCAGGAATTTGGTAACATGAGACTGATGTTCAAGAAACACTTTAGGACTGGATATATAAATTTGGGGGTCATTTATATAGAACAAGAGGCGAATCCATGGGAGGTGATGAAATCACCAAGACAGAACATGTAGACAGAGAAGAGTGTTAAATCTGGAGGGTTAACAAGCTCTCCTTGTTCCTGCCCATGGTTTCTTTTATGCTTCCTGGGGAATAATAGGGAGCCCTACCACTGAGTGAGGTACTGACCTCCTTTGGCCAGGTTTACTGGTCTGCTCAGACCAGAGGCAGTTTGAGCAGCAAAAAAGGAAACACCCCAAACAATAGCAAAGGCTGGTTACAGGAGGGTGTGACAGGGTGGAGTACAGGTAAGATTATATGTCTCGGTGAGTGGTATCTGGGTGTGTTTGGCTAGAGAAGCACAGGCCTTTCCTCCCTCTTCTGCTCTCAGCTTCTTCCCATGGCTTAGCTCCCCACCTTGCCCCTCCCCCTCCAACTAGGAGAAAAAGTCTAGACAGAATTATTGTTTCTGCAAAGCTTAAGAGTAATTCAAGAGAACCTACAAAGATCTAGGAAAAAAAAATAACTATCATTTAGATCGTTCAAGAGCATTATTACCTCTATTACAGAGCATAAACCAGATAATTAACAGATCTAGAATTGTTAAATTTGCCCCGTAGCACAAATTCAGATAAATTTAGGAAAGTCATTCTGAGTTATAATTGCCTAATCTGAAACTATGAACATATAGCAAGTATTTATTACTAGTAACTGAAAAGGGTTGCAAAATTTAGGAAAAGCCAGTTCATTCAAAAACTAACCATTTCTCCACAACATAGGAAAAACTGCCACAGACCATTTAATGAACAAAATCCAAACACTGAATATTAGCTAATTCTGAACACGTAAAAATCATTATCTACCTATATATTATAAAATCTGATTTTTTTGCAAAGTTAAATAACTTGTTTCTACAAGAAAAACAGAAAACAGATTATCTTAATTTATGAATAATATGTAACCTAGATATCATGAATGTTCACTCAAGCAGTATATTGTTCTGCTTAATAACTGATTAGGGCTGATGGTCTTAAGTACTAAGAACAGAATCAGAGTGGAGGGGAGCAAACCCTGTGAGAAGGGACCTCCAGTATCCCTAATATCTCTGCCAACTGATAACTAACTGCCCCCTTAAGAAAAAAAGACATCTAGTCAGTAAAACTCAAGATATCTTAGGAGGTGCTCTGGCTCTCGTTGATTGATCAACAATCCATCCCAGGTCAATCTTCCATGGATCATTGTGTGGGCCCTAATTAACTGGAATGAAGATAAATAGGAAATGTTTCAGTTTTGGCCAGTCTTCCCCTCCTAGATTGGATTTTTTTTTTTTTTTTTTGGGCTGGGGGGTGGGGGGAGAGGGGAACTAAGGAGGAGACTAGGTAAAAGAGGCTATCCTTTGTCTCAATTCTTATCTAGCTTTAATCACTCAATGGGCATTACCTCAGACAAACTGAGACCTGTTAAAGATCTTAAGTATCAAAGGCCAAGGTCTCCCACAGCCTTTTCCAGTAGTTCTGGTCCTTATCTGAACCCTGATGACTTTGGAGAAGAGTGTGACTGGTAACTGCACAGCCCTCCCTCACTTAAATCCATGTTTTGGCACCATCTGCATGATATCATGGTCCTCTTTGAGAACAAAGGACAAGCAACTGCCACCAACTGACAGGTAAGTTCAGGAACTCCAATCCAATTCCCATAGCCACTCCTGATGGAAAAAGGACCACCAGTTACCTATGGAGCAGGCAAACCAGCCACTGAAGGTGCAAGGCACCGGGCATGATGGACGAGACACTTGTCACACTGTTCTTACCACTTTTCCTTGGAACCACAGGCAGACACTCAGAACCAAGAGCCTCTGTAATAGCAGTGTGCCCAAGATCATTGGCCTAGGTTCCACCCCATAGTCTTGAGGCCATCATTTGAGGATCCTTCCCACCCAGGCCCTATAGCCATACTCTAAGAGGAAAACCCCATAAAGATGCTGTCTGAGAAAACAAAGTTCTCACCACCTAAGTCCTTGGCATTGTCACATGATTCAATATCAGAAATTGTTATGATTTTATTGGTTGAAATGACACTAAAGAAAAGGCATTACAATCTGCTTTGCTGTTGCTCCCTAAGGACTACTGAACCTTTTCATCTGACTAGCAGCAGCTGTGTCCCCTACAGAATGTGAGCTCTTTTACAGCTGGAGCTATCTTACTTTTCTATTTGTATCACCATTACTTAGCTCAGTACTTACTCTGTACATAGCAAGTGATTAATAAATGGTTTTTCATTCGTTCATGGTATTGACTCTACCTATATAACATGCCACACACATAAATGTGAGTTATTATCAAAACCATTACTTCCACGATCAAAAAGTCTCAGATGTTTTGTCCTTTAATACTTTCTAGATCCCAATAAGGGTAATCTGGACATTACAGGCAAGTCATTAAGTTGCTCTCTAAATGGCAGACTTTTTTTTTTTATTTCATAGCTTTTTATTTACAAGTTATATGTATGGGTAATTTTACAACATTGACAATTGCCAAACCTTTTGTTCCAATTTTTCACCTCCTTCCCCCCCATCCCCTCCCCTAGATGGCAGGATAACCAGTAGATGCTAAATATATTAAGGTATAAATTAGATATACAATAAGTATACATAACCAAACTGTTATTTTGCCATACAAAAAGAATCGGACTCTGAAATATTGTACAATTAGCCCGTGAAGGAAATCCAAAATGCAGGCAGGCAAAAATATAGGGATTGGGAATTTAATGTAATGGTTCTTAGTCATCTCCCAGAGTTGTTCTGCTGGGTGTAGCTGGCTCAGTTCATTATTGCTCTATTAGAAATGATTTGGTTCATCTCATTGCTGAAGATGGCCAGATCCATCAGAATTGATCATCATATAGTATTGTTGTTGAAGTATATAAGGATCTCCTGGTAAATAGCAGACTTTTAAACTTAACCCTAATTAGCACTTAAGTTCTGCTTTGAAAATGGTAAGGATAAAGAAATAGTTTAAAATGTTAACAAAACCTCTATTTTGTGACAGGGTCTAGAGAGTGAGAAGTTCTTTAATTTCCAAAAGAAAGGCATTTCAACTCTGCTGTTTTCCCAGGAAAATCAAGGCACAAAATTAACTTTGTAGTTACAAACTTCCCTACAACATCTAGCAATGAAACTTAGAATTACTACTTTAAAACCAACCTTTTCTGAAATGGAATAAATAGTATACTGGGGATACTCCTGTCATATGCTTAATTAATAGGTAATTTTAAGATCTACTAATCTTCAATCTAATCTTTCACTTTACTGTCAAAACAATATAATACAAACTTGTTTTTTATTACTCAAATCTAAATTTAAATCGAGGTTATAATATATGATATGAAATAGAACAATCTTGAGTAATTATTTTGAAAGTCATAAATTTCATGACTTTAAGAGGAATACTTTGAGTCAATTGTAGAATCTCATAGCAACAATACTGTTACTTTTCTTAATACCATTATATTTGTTTGTATGTCTGTTTACCCAATATTGTCAATATGTAATCTAAATAATAATATAATAATAAGTATATAATCTAAGTATTTTTAAAGATCATTATTTTAATGTTGTTCTACTCTATTCAATAACCATGAAAGATAGGCGTCCTAGTCTCTAGATCTATATTCATTCCCAGAAGAGGAAAAGATAATATAAAATGATAATACCATCAAATTTCTTTGTAGCATATTTTCTAAGAAAACTTCAAGGAACACCTAGGTGGCACAGTGTTTAGAGCACGAACCCAGGAGGACCTGAGTTCGAATCTGGCATCAGACACTTAATACTTCCTAGCTGTGTGACCCTGGGCAAGTCACTTAAGCAAAACAAACAAAAGAACAAACAAACAAAACAAACCTTCAAGCCACTTGCACTCTTTTCATTTTGTTTTAGTAGATCTAGGTATCAAGGAGAGGGAACTGAGCTAACTTGATTCAATTCATTTTATTGTACAATTTGACCAAAAGGATTAGATTCTTATATGCTAAATAAAAGATGACAAGGAGGAAAACTACACAAAAACTTGCTAATTCCCTATCAATATTCCCAGAGGTAGAGGTCATAAACAATTAGAGTTTGAAGGTTCCTTCCTTAGAAATTGTCTGCCCAACTTTGTCTTATAGATAGATGAGGGGAGAGGCTGAACTGGAGGAAGGACTTAAACCAGATTTCCTTCCTCCAGTCCAATTCACTCAGTGGGCTTTAAAAACTTCAATCTCTCTCTAGTATTGATACCAGAAGGAAGTGTTAGTGTACTGAAGGAGAAAGAAAGGGAATTGTAAACATTTCCCCCCCAATTAGGGAAACAGCAAAACCATCAAATACAAATCATCTACTTAGATATCAGTTTAGTCTTTATGGTAATTTTACTTGAAAAAGATCAGACTAGAGGAATACTGTTATATTGCTGGAAGAGTTGTTAATGAGACATGGTATTTAGGATAATAAAAAACAGTCCTCATTAAAATTTTATATACATATATATGTATGTATTTGCACATATATATGCACACGCAGGCACACATACACAGATTATCATCATAACCCAAAAGGAAGAAAGGCTTGATGATTTTTCCCAGGCTACAAAACTTGTAATAGTAGCAAGGACAGAAGTGAAATCCATCTTGATTTCCAGTTCAATGTTTTTTCCACTACTCCATGTTGTTTGACCTGCTCTGATTATTTTTATAAAATTTCATTTGTCTTCATCCAATTTAAATGAAACCAGTCTTATGCAACTACACAATTTATTATGAATGGATTTCTATTTCCTGAATTCAAGACATTCTAAAATAAGGGTGCTATGATTTGTGAAATATCATTTTAAGTATATTGAGTTAAACAGAACATGTAAATTGATTTTAGATGCCTTTCATTTCCAGTAAAATGATTCATGATCCATGGTTCTAGAGGCAGTCTGGAATATAAAAGACTTTCCAACCTAATATAGGATGAAGTCACTGCTTCCACCAAGTTTTCATAAAAGGGTATAAGATCCTTTTAAGGAGCAATGTTTCACAGTGAAGAGACTCATCTAATAACTATTCAGGAAGTCTAAAAGATAGTCAAATATGGATTGGAAGATCATCTTTTTCCCCTTCTTTCCCCCCTTTTTGGACAACTTGGAAACAAAGGGAAACTGGTGGTAGTACTCCTTTGCAATCTGGTTAGAAGGCACAGAAGTTCATGTTACTGGGCTCTATGTAAATTATGAGGGACAGCTAGATAGCGCAGTGGATAGAGTGTGGGCCCTGAGTTCAAATTTGAATTCAGACACTTAACACTTTCTGGCTGTGTGACCCTGGGCAAGTCACTTAACCCCAATTGCCTCAGCAAAAACCAAACCAAACCAAAACTACCTAACAATCTAAGGCTAAGTGTTTTTTTTTTTTTTTTTTTTTTTTTTTTTTTTTGGGGGGGGGAGTATTTGGTTAAAAATTCTCTCCTCCCCTCAATAAAATAAAACAACAAGTTACTGTTACTCTTAGCAATGGGTTACTGCTACAGTGGCTAATTTAGAGCTCCCAGACTGCAGCAGTTTTAAAGATTATTGCTTCTAAACTGGCAAATTAATCAGAGAATCATAGATTCTGTTACCTTAACTATTATGTAAGTCAAATGTTTACCAAACCAAATTTTACTGCAGATTAGTGATATAACTAATTTTTCTACTTAAGACTACTCTGATCTTTAGTAGGGCAGTTTCAGAACCTAGAAGAGAGAAGGGGAAGAACAAGACAATGGGAAAAGTTTCAAAAGGATTTTATTTTATCTGTAACATTATGTCCATCCTACTTCCAAAAAAAAAAGAAAAAAAGAGGGGAGTGTACAAAAGTAGTCTTCCTGAACTCTTAGCAACTTAATGTTGCCAGTGATAATACAAATGGACTTTTTATACATAACTACAGATATTTGATATGGTATTTTTAATGCAAATAGTTTTGTAATTATATTCATATTTCTTTAGCCCGTGAGTCTCCATATTTTGGTTTAATCTTCTGTGACCTGTTTATTTTTACATTGTAATAACTTGATTCATTAGATACCATTTACCAAAAAATTGGGACTTTGGGCAATATTTCCATGGTTTAGTAAAGGATATCTGAAATTAGCATTGTCCCAGGAAGTCCAGGCAGTATGACATAAGTATACACGTAGATAATCTATGACCTGAATACTTTACATGATACCAGAGGAGAGAAATGGCTATTTTCTGTCAGGCCTTCTTTTCTTTTACACAGTATTACTGTCTTTCAGCTAAATTTCTAATCAAGTCAGATATTATTTGTCTGAGAAATAGCTGAAATATTTTTGGAAACCTATTTTACTATATTATACCAAATGCATAATGGATGTGAGAAGAAAAATGTTCTATATACTAAATGTCTACCTTAAATTTACAGTCGGTACCAAAAAATTCAATTCTAAAATTCAACTTGATAAACAATTCAATAAAGGATGTACCAGAAGCTGCTAAAAGCTGGAGATACAAAAAGAAAAAAAAAAAAAAACCAGTATGTCCTTAAGGAGCACAAAATCTAAGCGGGGTGTGGGGGGGGGGGTGTTTGAGAGTAGGGGAGGAAGAAACTAGGTAGTATATTGGATAGATAGCCTTGGAGGCAGGAGGACCTGAATTCAAAAGTCTATTCAGAAGCTAGTTGTGTGACCCTGGGCAAGTCACTTAACCCCAATTGCCTCACCAAAAAAAAGTTTAAAAAAGAAATCTAAGGGGGGAGATAATATCCAAACACATATACAAATCAAGATAAATAGGAAATAATTAACAGAAAGATGTCAAAGAAATTAAGAGGAGTTGGAGAAGGCTTCCTGTAGAAGGTAAGATTTTTGTTATGAAACTTTTTTTTAAGCATCTAAGTCAAGGATGGCCAGATTCCATGATATTCTATGCTCTAAATGGGAAATAATAGTAGTCTGATTTGAGTGAATAAAAATGAACAATTATTTCTCAAGTATCTACTATGCTGAAGACATTGTGCTAGGAACTTTGGGAAATTTAAATAAGGCAGTCCTCATCTCAAAATATTGATGACATTTGTATTAAGTGCTTACCAAGTGCAAGCCACTATGTTAAATGTTGGGGATACAAAAATTAAAGTACCCACAACCAGTCCCTACCCTCAATAGAGTTCTGCATAATCTTTCTCTATCCCTCCAGCTAAAAATATTTTTTGTCTCAATTGAAATATGTGCACAGTATATTAGCACAATAATTATAAATTTAAAATGAAGGAAAGCCTTTGATCCAGAAGTCTCATTATTAGGTCTATATCTTAAAGAGATCATAAAAAAGAGAAAAGGATCCATATGTGCAAAAATGTTTATAGCAGCCCTTTTTGTAGTGTCAAGGAACTGGAAATTGAGTGGATGCCCATCAATTGGGGAATGGCTGAATAAAGTTATGGTATGTAAAGGTAATGGAAATATTATTGTCCTGTAAGAAATAACAAGCATGATGATTTCAGAAAATCCAGGGAAAGTCCTACAAGAACTGATACTGATGAAGTGAGCAGAGCCAGAAAAACAATGTACCCAATAACAAGATTATGTGATGGTCAACTGGTGATTCAAAGCAATTCCAATGGACTTAGGATGGCAAATGCCTGTTACATCCAGAAAGAACTATGGAGACTAATGTGAATTAAAGCATAAGATTTTCTTATACAACATGACAAATATGTTTAAAAATATTGTGCCTGTATAAACTATATCAGATTGCTGTCTTAGGGTCAGGAGAGATAAGGGAGGGAGAGAGAAAATTTAGAACATAGTCTTACAAAAATGAATGCTTAAAACTATCTTTACATGTATTTGGAAAACTAAAATAGTTTTGAAAAAAAAGTAAAATAAAAAACCAAAAAGTTTCATAGGGAAATACGAGAACATGTTGCAAAGGATTGTTCAAATATAGTGGCATGAAAGATTGACGATAACGATGGGGAGGTGGGGTTGTTTGTTAGGCAAGACTTCATGGTACCACTGGGTGGAAGTGGGAGAAGGACCCCAGTTCTAGCATCTATTGGGCAGGCAGAGCATAAACTGGCAGAGGCAAGGAAAAGATAAAGGAATTCAATTCAATAAACATATATTAATCATCTATTCTGAGAAAGGCACAGCACTAGCCTCTGGCAATGAATACCAAAGGGTATTCCCAGCCTTAGAGGCATTTATTTCTAAAGGGGAAATGGGAATGGGGAGAGAATACTGAGGAGCAGAAAAGATACGACTAAGACAAAAATTTAATATGAGGTAAACCAAAGAGGAAGGGCACTTTCTTCAGACTGGTGGAATCATTCCATAAAAACTGATAATATTACAAGCTAAGTGACAGGCAGAGGAGAGAAGTGAAGAAGAAAAATAGCTGGGGTTGAGACAGCTGGAAACAGGCTGTGGCCAGACTGTGGGGGCTCTGAAGGCTAGTGTAGAGTTTAGACTTTATCCGGTGAGTCGCCATTGAAGATATCTGAGCAAAGGAATGAAATGATGAAAGCAGTGTTTGAGGCAGATTAATCTGGCAACTTTCCCATATATGGGGGTGGGTGGGCAGACTTGATAGAGCCGGAGAAGCCACTGAAATAGTTCCTGAGTGATGAGATAAGATCCTGAACTTGTTCACCTCCCTCCTTTCCACCATTCATAAGTTCCCTCTTCACTACAACCACAAGAAGAATCTGAGTGAGTGCAGCATGTTTTTCTAGCTCCAGGTATTAACTTGACTAAGCCCAAAGTGAAAAGTACTTTGAATGAAAGCCCAATCTGGTGACTCGTTAAGCAGAGATACAGTTCTCATCTATTTCTCAACCTGTTTCTATCATCTCACATCCTTCAATCAATAATGCTATTCTTTCCTATAAGTATTGACAGCTCCCAGACCCAAGGTTCAAGATGAAGGTGCTGGGCTCAGGACAGAAATTTGGAACCAGAGGACCTGGACTGAAGATAACCTTTTTCTCAAGCAAAAACACTATCAATCAGACTGTATTTCCTTTAGATCCAGCAGAAAAAAGGACTTGAATTTACTGAAGCTACAAGTGGCTTACCAAATGTAGTTTAGTCAAGCCAGAATGCTCTGGTTAAAAACCAAAGAATTGGATTCTAGAGAACCTAATTATAAAACTAAGATTTAGGGGTTTAGGAGATGCAGGTGGGAGAGAAGGAATATGAATAGCAGGATGAGATTCCTTCTTCCATAATGGAGAATAATTCAAAAAAGAAAGTACTCTAAAAGACAAAAACCCTCCAAACTCTAATTACAACAAACAAATAAACTTATTAAAACCAGGATCAAATGTCTTAACAGTGGATCCCCTTTTCAGGTCCTTATGTGATATAGTAAAATACATACAAATGGAAGATGTTGCTTGTAGTTTCTCTCTCCCCTTTGCTATCTTGGCTTATATTCATTGATATATATATAAAAAAGCAAGTTCATCATTTCCTTACTAGTTTTTACCTCTTATTTTTTGTACATATCTAAAGATAAAGGTTGGAATAATTATAGTTAACCCTTCCATTATCTAACCTTAAAATTCATAGGCAAACTGACAAATAAGCCATTTTTAAACTGAGATGCTTTGAACTGGAATCTATCCAGTCAGCATCAAATCTTCAGGAAACAGGAACAAATGTGTTTTTAAAACAGGCTGACAAGTCATTTCTGGGGTCAGCTTCCACAGAAAAGCCTACTTTCCTTTAGAAATAAATTTGTGTTCCTTGTCTCATACTATATGTCCACCAACCAGTTTACTGGAATACCTAGAAGTATCACTCTGTTCCACTCTGAAAAGCCAAGATTTTACACAGAATGAATTCCAATTTTGCTCTGCAAATTAATTGGCAGTACCGCAAATTTGATTCAGCCAACACACAAGCTCATTGTAAGCTGAGCATGTCAGAACTTCTGTGATCAGCTTGTGTGAACTAGAGTCTATTTTATTAAGAAATTCAACCGCTCTTCTATGAATACCCTTCAAACACATTTGAAGATGCATTAAAAAGAAATAAAGGAGGAAAAGAAACTACGGAAACCTAAAAGTAAAACATCCAAGAAACATTCTTAAGTAATGAAATAAGCCAAGATACTCAAAGTCTGAAATACTTTTCTAAATTCATAATCACATCAAATTCTCAGAAAAGTGAAAGGAAACCCTGAAATGATTAGCAATGGTTATATTTTTAAGTTCTTCCCAGGTTCTGAGATATAATTACATTTAGTTTAAAGATACACACACACACACACATACACACACACAGAGAGAGAGAAAGAGAGAGAGAGCGAGCGAGCGAATGAGAGAGAGAGAGAGAGAGAGAGAGAGAGAGAGAGAGAGAGAGAGAGAGAGAGAAATACATACATAGAAAAAACAGAGACACTTTGACAAGCAAAAAATGTTTTTGTGGATATCTCAATCACCAGTGGTGATTAGGACTAACAAGTTCCTTTAGGCAGACCAGATAAGGAAAGTAAAAGTAAATGTTGGGTAATGGGAGGACTGAGTTGTTTATAACATCATGATAGGCCTGGTCTTATCAAAGAGTTATCTTTGTAGGTCTACACCAAGGTAACAGCTTCACAATTTTGCTCTGAGATTAACAAGATCAAACTGGTACTGTAATGATGACCAAGATACATGAAAGGCCAGTTTAATTTACTTTGTTCAAATAAGATATCAGGGAAAGAAGATGGGACTTGGCAATTAATTTCTTTGGTTATATTTAAGTTAACTTTATATTCCGTTCTCCATCCTAACCATTCCCTTTTAGTTTTTATAGTTCTGGCTGAGGAGACTACGGGTTAATAGCTCCATATAGATAGTATATAACCCTCCAAGTGCTTCCAACGGTCTCACTGGTCTTCCAGGAAATGACCTTTAAAAAGATCTCAGTGGAAGGATGAAAAGATCCAGATCTACAATTCACAAATCATTACTCTTGGGGACTTAGAGATATACTTTGTAACAGGAACTGCCTTGCTTAGTATCTCCAAAACTTTGCTTTGTAGTCTGTGTAACTCTGAGCAAGTCACTTAACTGCTTTGTATGTTTTCTCCTCTGCAAAATGGGCATAATAATAGTACCTACAGGACCAGTTTGCAGTGAGGGTCAAAAGATAACACCTGTAAAGTGTTTTGCCAATCTTTAGGTGCCACAGAATTGCTTGCTATTGTTACTTGTTGTTCAGTTTGTGCCTTAACTCTTTGTGACCCCATTTGGGGTTTTCTTGGCAAAGATACTGGAGTAGTTTGCCATTTCCTTTTCTAGCTCATTTTACAGATGAGGAAACTGAGGCAAATGGGGCTAGTGTGTGAGGCCACATTTGAATTCAAATCTTCACGATTTAAAACTTGACACTCAATCCATTACCACACATAGCTGCCCATTATTAACATCTAGTAGATACTTAATAATGCTTATTGACTTGGAAGTAAAAGCAATAGTTATTATCTCCTTAGAATGTATACCCTTGATGATTCTAATTCTAAGCATTTTGTCACAATAAACACCACTCCAATTTTACATCAACATTAAGGATGATTTAATGAGAATGAAGTATTATTAAAACATAAGAAGAATTTTTATACATGCAAAGTATTACACTACTGGACATTTATTGGCAATTCAATGGCATTCATGCCAATTCGAATACAGTGAGTGCAGAACACTGGACTAGTAGTGAAAAGGCCTGAAATTGAGTCATTTTAAGCCATGTTCTATTATAGAGAAGTCACTGAACCACACAGTAAAATGAAGGGATCATACTAGAAAATCTCTAACTCCTTCCAAAGCTAATATGCAAGGAAATAAGGACTGGCAAGTGAATTTGAATTTGAAGTCTAAAAGACCTCAATTCAGAAAATCCTTTTGGCAAATAAATACTAGCTCAGTGATTTTAAGTAAATCACTTCATCACTCTACCCCTCAATTTCCTCAAATGTAATAATAGCACTTCCCTTCCACATCTTTGAGGAACAAAAGATAATTGTAAATTGTTTAGCACAGTGCTTGCTGGCATAGAGTGCCTGCTTAATAAATAAATGCTTGCTTCCTTATACGAGGAATATCCTCCAGCTTAGTTACAACTGTGGCCCATGCAGTTTTACCTTAGTCAACTACTTTGCCTTCTCGATTCTGCAGATGTTACAATTCCTGTAAAAACTAAAACTGCAAGTAGTTTACCTACTAATATTTTATACTATAGCAAAGACCTACAGCATTTTAAAGTGGGTGTGGATCGAGAAGAAAGGAACCAAAGGCCATTAAACCAGATTAATCATAAGCCCACCGACTATGGGACCCGGGATTTCCTTCAAACACTTCCTGCCTTTTATTTTAAGATTTACACCTTTCAAGGTTATTCAAGTCTCCCAGAGTAACCAGCCAACCAACCAACCTATGGTCACTAGATTAATGGTCCTTATTTACATTTCTATGGAGCGTCCACCCGAAGGATCCTAAGCTATTCATTGCCTGTTTATATTCTCCACCCTCGGTCAAGTTCATCAATTAGCCAACTTCGGCAGCAGTCAGGTTCTCAGAAACCGGAGCCAGATCGCAAGTTCCCCGGGGAATGCGGGGAGAGAGCAGGGGAGCTGGTGAAAGAAGCGAATCGTACAAAAGCGTACCCTAAGGGGCAAGCCGGGCTCCCCCGAACGGGAGAATGGGGTAGAGAGGCCGGCGCTAAAGCTGGGGAGACTCTGCTGGTGCAAGCAAGCCAGATGGGCTTCCTCCACGGTCCAGCCTCGCAGCTCTAGCTGAAAAGGGAGGAAGACCAGAAGACGTCCGGGGCTGACTATGGGGGAGGCGCAGGGAATGGGAATGGGCAGGGACCGGACCCGGAGGCCCTTTTCATTTAGGGATGCTAGGGGGTGTGAGCGTACCAACTGGAATGGGGAGGGGGCACCGAGAGAAGCACTGGCAATAAAAACCGAGCTCCCCCCCACTCCCCGCAGAGAAGTCCCAGCGAGATGGGGCAGGTGGCGGGGAGGGAGGGGGAACTGTAGAGGCCGAAGGGGGCGAGGGGCGGGGACGGGGGGAGCCCCTCTCCAAAAGGGAGGCACAGAGGGGAGGGGTCCCTTAGCGGGTGGGTGGGGCGCGGGGGAAGGGGTCTGCGGCCCAACCGGAGTTGGGGCGGGACCTGGGATCCCCTCAAAGGTTGGGGCGCCGCCTCCTCCGGGAATAGGGGGCGCGGGCAGCGGAGGAGGAAGAGGGGCCCCGCCCCCTCGGGGAATAGGGTGCTGGGGACCTTGGGGGAGGTCGGCAGTCCCGCCCTCACCTTTCTCTCGAGACCCCGGTCTCCTCATAAACAGTCCCTGAGTGCCCGGCCCAGCCGCTCCTACCTTTTCCCGGCGCTCCGGGCTCCGCTCCCCGCCGCCGCCGCCGCCGCCGCCGCCGCCTCCGCCTCCGCCTCCCGCTCCCCATCCACAGTCTCGAGCCTCTTCTCCTCCTCCTCCGCCGGGTCCGTGCCCTGACGGCTTTCTGAGCCAATTGTCACTTCAGCCTCGAGGCTCTCTGGCCAATCAGCGCCGCAGGAAGGCGGGGCTTCTCCAATGTCATTCAGGCTCCTCCCGGGGCCCCAAGATCCCTTTTGTTTGGGGAGAACCGGGCTGGGATTGAGCTCGCGTCACTTCCGGCGGGAAGAGCCCTCCTCTCTGTCTGGCGCGCGGGTCCGCTCTCGCGCCCGGATCTTCCCGGGCTCTTCTTTTGCTATCCTGCTCGCCCCCTCGTCTGCCGGCCGGCTCGGCGTGAATACCTTCGTCTGATCCTCGGCGAGCTGGGCACCTCTCGGCGTTCGTTCCTGGGACGATGCCCCGGGGTTGTCGTTTTGCCCCGTATTGTTTGGTCTTTAGAATTTGTATTCCCTCGCCTAGTTCACTCATATTCGGTCCAATTTGTAATCTCCTTCTAGTGCTCGGTTTAAAAATGAGGAACGCTCTTTGTCCTGGGCTTCCCCCAACGCGACCGGGCACTGACCTATCGATAGTCCTTCTGCTCCTGCTCTTGCTCACCTGCTACGACCTGTCTCCCCACGCAGCAGAGGGGTGGTGAGGAAACTGAGGTCGCGATGGGATGATCTGCCAGCCCCGGCTTCCACCATCTAGTAAAATGCACCGTGCTTGAAAGCAAACGCAGATTTTTTTTTTTGGGGGGGGGGCAGTCACGGCTCAGGGTTTAGCATATAGTCAATAGGAGCCCCTGATCAGATGCCAACTATGTGCCGGGCACTGTGTCAAACACTGGGGACCCTTGAGCTCAAGATCTAACGGGATGACAACGTGCAAACCACTCTAAAATGTAAACATGTACGTCTTCACACATATATGTATACAGAAATACATGTAATCACATATCTCTTATATGTTGAGGGAAATGAATTATTAATAAATTAACAACTGGGAACGTTTTCCCCAACATCTTGGGGAAACTCGGCTCTACTTCCACAGTCCTGATTTTAAAGACATTCTCTTGAACGACATTACTAACAATAAGATTGAATTAACTCTCCTTGATTTTGATCAGACTCCCAACCCAAAATTATAAGGAATTTAAACTGAGAAGGGGAAACCTTTTATGTTCCACTCAAGCTTGATCCTTTTGTCTAGATAGTCCAAGGCTGGCGATGGTCTGAGTATGGAGATAGTTTCTCTGTCCAGCCACTCACTGAGCACCTACTCTTGGAAAAGGTATCTCAATGACGAGCTCACCTTCATCATTGTCTTTGTTCTAAGAGACAGTTAAATGATCTTTTTATTAATTAGCAACACTACAGGCCTTATTAATAAAATGATCAAATTACCCAGAAACTACATCGCTAGAACCTTTTTACTCATCACAATATGGAACTCAATGTCATAGGTGCAAAATGCTAACAACAATGCAAAAACAAGATATATGTACAGTTCATATATATGAATTCATATGTGTGTATATGTACATATGATATGATGAATAGGAATTAACCAAAAGAGGGAGACTTAAAATTAAAAAGGATTGGGAAAGGTTCCCTGTAGGAAGTGGGATGTTAGCCAGCATTTGAAAGATGCTAGGGAAGCCAGGAGGCAGAAATGAAGAACTTTTGGACATGGGGGGACAGCCAGTGAAAATACTGAGTTGAGAGATTGAGTATCTTTTGGAAGAATAAGAGAACAGTCACTAGAAAGGAAAGTACAAAGAGGAGTTACAAGTTGTAAGATTGGAAGGATGGGTTTGAATATATGTGTGTGTGGGGAATGTAGGTTATAAAGGATTTTGAATGCCAGACAAAAGATTTTGAATTTGATCCTACAGGTAATAGAAAACCACTGTAGTTAATTGAGTAGGTGAATGACATGATTAGAATTGTATTTAAAATACAATTTTCTTTTTTTATTATAGCTTTTTATTGATAAACATGCATGAGTAATTTTTCAACATTGACCCTTGCAAAAACTTCTGTTTTTTTCCCCTCCTTCCCTCCATTTCCTCCCCTAAATGGCAAGTAGTCCCATACATGTTAAATATGTTAAAGTATATGTTAAAGGCAATATATGTATACATATTTATAGTTATCTTGTTGCACAAGAAAAATCGGATTTAGAAAGAAGGTAAAAATAACCTGGGAAGAAAAACAAAAATGCAAGCAAACAACAGCAGAAAGAATGCAAATGCTATGTTGTGGTCCACACTCATTTCCCAGTGTTTTTTTTTTTTTTTTTTTTTTTTGCTGGGTGTGGCTGGTTCTGTTCATTACTGATCAACTGGAACTGTTAAAATACAATTTTCTTAAAGAAATTTGCTTTAGCAGATGAACTGAAGACAGATGGGAGAGGGAAAAAAGAGGCAGGCTGACTCACCATCAGGGTATTTCAATAGTTCAAGCATGAGTTACAATGGTAGCTAGGTGACAAAGTAGATAGAGTACCTGGAATCCGGAAAACTGCTTTTAAGAAGTTCAAATTTGACTTCTGACACTTAGTAGCTCCATCATCCCGGGCAAGTCACTTAACCCAATTTGCCTCAGTTTCTTTATTGTAAAATGAGTTGTAGAAGAAAATGACAAATCACTCCCAGTATCTTTGCTGAAAGAATCCCAAACAGGATCATGAAAAGTAAGAAGTGAGTGGAAAATAATGAGCATCAGTGAGAGAAGGGGGTGAATCTGAAAGACATGGCAAAAGTAAAATTGACAAGCCTTGGCAACAGTTTGGACATGGAGGAGGATGACTCCTGATTTCTTCACTTTTAAAGTGGGAGAAATGTATTGGATGATCTGTATTGTTCCTTCTAGCTCTCATCTATCCTTATGATAAATTTCCATATCTTGAAATTTGCCTCTCCCAGACTTTTACCATTCTAACTCCTCCTCCTTGAAGCTATGCTAAGGAATCTGTAGATCAAAAAGACCTTAGATGTCCTTTAAAATTATATCACTTTTCCATAGTACCAACCCTCCAAACGCTTCAGTATACCTTCCTTTTTATGGACTGCTGCAGCACAATCCTTCCAAGGTGCTTGGAAGACTAACATTGTGTAATGGAGGAAAGATTTCTTGAGTGAGATTGTTTTTATGAGTGAGGTACAATGGAAGTCAGAGTCTCAAGATTCCATGGTGGAAAATTATATCATCAAATGTGTTTCACCTATCTATGCTATTGACCATCAAAGAAAGTATTAGTGTAAACCTAATAGGACTAAACAAAACAACTACTCAGCATTATGACAGCCAACTTGTTTGTGGTGGACTAATGGTGACAGCAAATTCATTTACTCATTATCTAATTCTTTGATGCTTCTGGATGCAGTACAATTGGTGAGGGAAGAGTGACAGAATTAGAGGCCACCCTTCTCTACCCTTTAGTTTGCTATTTGCATGCTGGTTTGAGGGTCCAGAGAAGGGACTGGAGCTTCAGATATACTGTGCTAGGGGCCACTGGGAATATAAAAATGAATATTATGGTACTGCCTTTAGGAAACTTAGAGTTTAGTAGGAAAGAAGGGAAAGTCAAGGATTGAAATGTCCAAATACAGGATGTTCCAAAAGTTTTAGTTTAGTTTTAAGTTTTTAAAACTGAAAAGGCTTTGGGGACTTCTTGTATAAGCAAGGTTAGGTATTAGTATAGATATAGGGCTACATACAAATAAGTTCCATTTCCTTCTCCTTCCATTTTGCTCTGCAGTGCAATGAGGAAGTGCCTCATCCCTTGACAATAGGGAGAAGCCCTGGCTATTTTCTGCCTATTCCTGAATCATCAGGAGAGCCTGCCTGGTGAATCAGTCTTTCCTCCCCACTGGTTGCCTTTGACCTCTCTCCACCCAACCTTTGCTCCACTGAAAGTAGTGAGTGGGAGTTCAGTTCTGTAGCTTGTTTCCTTTGTAGCAATAAGCAAAATCTTCCCAGACTATGCAATGAATTCCCTTCTTGTCTCCTCCTGGACTTGTGTGGGAGAACCCAACATGAATGATATCAACTCTCCTTGGTGTTTTCTGGTTACTCTTTCTTTTAATTTATCACTCCAGGGGATAGTAAGTGAGTAGGGATAGTATACCCCACCTTATAACCTCGGTTTTATGCCTTAGGGGAGGAAAAATAGCAGAAAGCACTTGGGCTCTTAGGAACACCCAGTTTTATGGGAATAATGGGACCCTACAAAAGAACTTTGTCAATAAATTTAGAAACAAATGCAAATAAGAACATGTAATATAAACAGCACAATAACACCTTAAGCCAGGAGACGTATTTTCATATCTCTTTTACATTTATAAATTACAAAGCTTAAAAAAAAAAGCTCCTTATGATTAGCTCCTTTAATTCTTGTCTTGGTAGAATGGAAAAGATATTCTTCTTGAAGGTTCAAGTATCAGCTCTTCTACTTATTTACCTTTATCTGCCTTTTCTGGTCCTACATTTTTCTTAAGTCACTCTCACCTACTCTGAGCTCCTATAGAGAGTTGGGCATTGAGGTATCACAAGGGATATAGTTGTAGGGTTTGAGTCAAAAAAAACCTAAGTTCAAATGTAGCCTTGGATACTTAATCTGTGTGATCCTGAGCAAGTCACATAACTGTTTGCCTCAGGTTCCTCATCTGTAAAATGAGCTGGAGAAGGAAATGGGAAATCACTGCAGTATCCTTGTCAAGAAAACCCCAAATGGGCTCAAGAGTAGTTGGATATAATTCAAACGACTGAACATCACAGAACCAGAGGCCAGAAAATCAGGCTCCTTTTGTCCTGGGAACGGTAGGGTCACTTTCAGGACGCAGACCACAAAGGGAATATCTTTGGTTTCCGAGCAAGGTAACTGTAACTGTGTACATTCTCCTAGTGTAAGAATATCTGTTTGTTTGTATGTGCCTCCTACTCCCTCTTGTGCTTAATACTGAACACTGCAGTTTCCCGGCAACCAGATCTGGTTTTCCCCTCTAGTCAGACTCATTCTCTACCATTGACTTGTTTAATTTCTCCTTTCTGGGAAGAGAACTATTCTGCAGGCTTTATATGCTCACAATCCAACCAAGCTGGCTTGAGGCACTAATCCCTTGTCCCTTCCAGCCAGTCTGGGATGGCTGTGTCATAATTAAAAGGCACATGATCAGGGAGGATAAGTCTGGAGAGCTCTATGTGGGAGGAAGATGTCTTTTGTCTGGTCCAAGGGATTGTGAAATCAAATTTAATTTCTTCTGTTTCATTAAGCCTTATACAGAATTTAATAATTTTTTGAGGGAGGAAGGAAAGAGGAGAAAAGGGATGTTTTTGGAAGGAGGTAAGGGCTAGAAACTGAGGAAATAAATAGAACCTGGTTCTGGCAATGAGAGCAATAGAGAGCCTTGACTCAGACATTTAGTAGCTATGTGTCCATTTAGCCTCTCTAGGTCTTAGTTTTCTGTCTATAAAGTGGGGATAAACATACTTGCATTATCCAACTCACAAGGTTGTTATGGGGAAAACCTAAAATGTTAAGGGTGGCAGAGGCACATCTTAGATTTTACATCCCTTTCAGAATCATAACTGGGAATTCTAGTACCTGGAGCTAATTCAGAAGTTGGGAATGGAGCTGAAGCCTTCCAAGGCTGGGTTTCATTGATGTTTCTTTTCTTTTCTTTTCTTTTTTTTTTTTTTTTTTTGATTTTTTTTATTATGGTATTTTTTAAAAATTTTTATTTAATAATTACTTTATATTGACACTCGTTTCTGTTCCGATTTTTTTTCCCTCCCTCCCTCCACCCCCTCCCCTAGATGGCAAGCAGTCCTTTATATGTTGGATATGTTGCAGTATATCCTAGATACAATATATGTTTGCAGAACCGAACAGTTCTCTTGTTGCATAGGGAGAATTGGATTCAGAAGGTAAAAATAACCCGGGAAGAAAAACAAAAATGCAGATAGTTCACATTTGTTTCCCAGTGTTCTTTCTTTGGGTGTAGCTGCTTTTGTCCATCATTTATCAACTGAAACTCAGGTCTCTTTGTCAAAGAAATCCACTTCCATCAAAATATGAACTCATACAATATCGTTGTCGAAGTGTATAATGATCTCCTGGTTCTGCTCATTTCACTTAGCACATTGATGTTTCTAATGTCTACTTATCACCTCAAACTCCTCATTTTCCTCCCAGTGAAACCTTAAATTTGACCCTGTAAACTTCTAGGCTTTGATTAGTGAGTTTCTACCTTATCTTACCTGGAAGCAGGTCTCCACATTACTCTCCACATTATTCCACATGTACTCTGGATCTCTATACTTCTTGGATATATCCAAACTGTCCCATGCCCAAAATATCTCTCTCCCTTTTTCTCTTTCCCCCAGTAGAAAAATCTTTCTTTTTTATATTTATATTTCTAGCACTTAGTGTGGCACATATGTTGCATATTGAGCTCCTCCCTCTCCCCCCCCAATTTGGAGTTTTCTTGGCAAAGATACTGGAATGACTAGCCATTTTCTTTTCTATTTATTTTATAGATGAGGAACTGAAACAAATAGGGTTGTGACTTGCCTAGGGTCACATAGCTAGTGAAGTATATGAGACTGGGTATGAGTATATATATATATAAAAGCTGCTCCTTCCTCCCTCTCCCCCACTGCCATAGCAGTATCCTAGGGGAAAAAAGCCCCCTGAAACTTGGTTGTGGTGATGATTCTATTCTAGTCATGGCTCCGTGTCTAGTTAGGTATATGATTTTGTTGGAGGATTGGCTGGTATGGGGAAAGAGGAAAATGTATGAGGAGTAGAAAGCTCTTCCAAAGTTAAACACATTCCCAGATTGCTAAAACCACTGGATCACAGCATCTTCTATTTGCAAGAGCTTTCTAGACCAAACAGATCATCTAATTCAACCAGTACAAAAAAAGAAAAAAAGAAAGAAAAGAAGAAAGGAACAAAGGAGGAAATTCCCTTTCCACATATCTAACAAATGGTCACTCAGCTTTTGCTCAAAATTTTCTAGAGACAGGGTGCCCATTACGTCTTAAGGCAGCCCACCTCACTTTTTGGATAACTGTTAGGTAGTTTTTCCTCAAAAAAACTTAAATTTGACTCTTCTTAGGATTTACACATTATTTTAAGTTCTGCCTTTTGGGGCCAAGCAAAACAAATCAACTCCATTTCACATGACAGCCTTTCAAATATTTGAAGACAGATATTAGGTCCCCACCACAGATGTTCTCTTCCCCAAGCTTCCTTCTCTTCCCCACCCTCCCTTCCCAGTTTCTTTAGTTGATCATTATATGGAATGGACTCAAGACTCTCCATCAATCTGACCACCCTGTCTTAGACATTTTCTAGCTTGTCAAAGTCCTTTCTAAGTGTAATGAACAGGTCTGAACACAGTACACACCTGGGATCTGATCAGAAATGAGCATTGGGATCATTATCTCCTTATTCCTGGAAGCTATGCCTTCATTAAAAGAAAATGTAGTTCCAAACCTCCATGAACATTTTGGCGTCACATCACACTCTTCACTATATTGAGTGAACTAAAATTTTGAGCCACAATAGCTTCTTTCCCACTCTTGGAAAATTATTCACTAAAATACCCCGGGACTTTATAGAAATGCTTCATAGTTCATGGGCAGTGGTAAGGAAGAATTGGCCATTAGTGAGGATTTCCTTTTCAATATAGCCTTGAAAATAACCAAGATAAGCACCTTCTGTTATGACATCTAGGTGAGCTGATTAGTCAGTGAAATTACTGATGTCATCTATCTTAATCTCAAGTGTAACCAATCTCAATGGACACTGACTGCTAATGATTTTTTATTTTTTTGCAAGGGATCACCAAAGGTCAGCTCCTAGCTCCTCTTTTCTCCAATTATTCCTTTCCTTTTCTTCAGTTGCCTTTATTCTTAGGTGGCCTTGTTCTCTGAGCTGTGGAGTGATTATGGGTAAGTGACTTAATCTCAGGTAACTTTATCCTGTTTTTTCCTCTCTAAAACAGACATAATACCTACCTCAAGGGTTGTTGTTAAGTTCAAGTGAGATAATATGTGTAAAAGGTCCAGCAAATTTTACACCACTATATTAACATCAGTAAGTGTTACTAATATTACCACTAACAAGAGGGCAGTCTCTGAAGGTGGACCCATTTCCTCCCCCTACTCCTACCTCAGTCTGCCCCTGCAGAGCAAACAATAGGCAGGTGATGGTGCCAGAGACTGAATTCTTGATCTGCCAGTCTGCCCTATAGTCTCTAGTTGATGAAAGCCAATTATATGTTTCTCCTGCTCTGTTATTACAGCTGAAGTAGCCACACAGTTTGCTGAATGGATCATTGTTGCTCACAAGAGGAGTGAAATATTTGTAGGGAAAGATAATGGCCTGATTATAGCTACACTGTCATTTCTAGGCAGTTTCCCCGTAAATGGCCCTTTGAAGGAGACTGGTATTAGCTGCTTTTCTCCTCTCCATATAAAACATTGTGGCTGTCTGAGTTGACTAGAATGACTTTTTGGTATGATCAAAGAAGCAAGACATTGATACTCCCAGATTTTGGGTTTCCTATAAGAGATCCCTGATGTCGAACTTCTGTCCCTAGTCTCAAGTCCTCGTGGCAATATTTAACTTTGCTTTTTGCTGTGGGGAGAAGTCTATACTTCAGTTTACTTGATTGTGAAGTGGGAAAGGTATAGTTCTCTACAGAGCTGAGGAATAGCCTAGTGCCAAGAGAAGCTTATGGTGCTATAACTACTCTCCTCAATTTCTTCCCCAGTCCCCAGCACTGGAATCATGGACCTACTAAGGAATTCATTCAATCTTTCCTTCCTCATGTAGCTTTACCTGGAAAATACTACTTGCTTGGAGGAGCATTTCAAGGTGCATGTATTAAAAATGCTTGATGGTATTTAGGATCTTGGGACTAGATTTAGATCTGGTCTTCTTGTCCAGTCTTCTCTTTTATCTTGCACTTGTGGTTTAGAATTTCAAGCTCTAGACTAACAGAGATAGTCTCTAATGATGGAATTATGATTCTGGCTCTTTATGCTCTCACCCCTAGTTCCCTTTGGGACATCTTAGCAAATGATAAAAATATGGTTTATATTTAATTCTCTAGAGTTATAAAATTTTCCAAAATAAAAACAGGTCATAATGCTAAACATATATTAAGTATAGGAAAGCTTTTAATTTGTTCCAGGAAAATGCATAATGGTCTCTGAGTAGCTTCTAAACAACTGATATGATTCTTCTTCCTCTCTGATGATTACTATTTTTCCCTGGAGTCCTATACAATCCTCCAAACTTATGGCACCACCTTGGATCTTGGATTCTCCTTGGAAAGTAAATGAATTTAGGATTGCCAGAAGGAAAACATTCCAGTGAGTCCCCATTTTTTACTTCAGGCATCTATTCTATAGACATCTACTTTATGGCATTTCCTCAAGGACTTGCTTCCTGAGGGAATCTCTTAGAAAGAAAATTATTTGGTGTTTTTAGAAAGTCTTCCTTCTTGCCTTTTGGACCTACTTTGTCTAAATAACTCATGCTAATAGAGTGAAAATTTAAGGTCTTTGACTTTCCCATTCTGTGCCTAAGTCTTGGGACAGATCAATTTTTTTATTCTAAAGGGCACCTAACATTAATTTCTCTCTAGGAGATGGATACTGCCCCCACCCCCAAATCTTCCTCTTCTCTTTATAGAGAGATGAATAACAGAATTCAAGAACTGGGATGGCATGGGTGAGTTGGGGGGGGAGATGTTGCTATAAAGAAAAATTCTCAGCTGGCATTGCCTAGGAACTTCCCTTTATCTTTCTGGATACCTGTATTTTATAATTTGGCATGTGGTTGAAGACACATATAATTTCTTTTTCTTTTTTTAAATAGCTTATTATTGACAAAACATATGCATGGGTAATTTTTCAACACTGACCCTTGCAAAAACTTCGTTCCAACTTTTCTCCTCCTTCCCTTCACCCCGTCCCCTAGATGGCAGGTAGTCCCATACATGTTAAATATGTTAAAGTATAGACATATATAATTTCTATGTGCATTTATCATGCAGAGGCTTTTAGTTGCCCCTTTGGGTAGTTCTTTGTTACTCTTTGAGCTCTTCTTCAAAATTGGAGGAATTGAAGGGCTAACTCTGTACAGCTTTAGTATGAGAAATCACCAATGAAATGAGCCAATCAATTTATCTCCATAGATCTATAGTAGCCCAAATTAGCCAAATCATTCCTAAATGACAAAATATTACCAAAGACATAAACCAAGGACCATCTGGATATTTATAACATTATTCATAGGCCATTCAAGATTATCAAATTATAGAACTCAAAAAGTGGGAGGTTGTTGTACTTAGCTTTCAGGCCATCATAATCTGAAGCTGCCATAGTAAATTATTTTGAGGGCTTTATATGGCCTGAGGGCTGGATGTTCCCTACCCTTGACAAGGTTCTGAGAAAAATGATTGTAATAACCAATGATTTGGGGAGATCCAGAGTTCTCTCCTTTTTCTAAAGCCTTCATTTCAAGTCTCAGTCTTTAAAGGATAGGCTTGATGAAGTTCAATAGGATTAACATTCTCCTCAATCTAGGTATTTGCTACCTCACTCAACCTTTCAAGGAATTTAAGGTGAAACTCCTAGTCTATTGTGTTCTATTTAGATTTGGGTGGGGAGATAAAGCTTTTTAGTTTAGATTTGCTAAGGCTGGGGATGACTTGGAAGTAAATGCATGTCCCCTAACTCTTCATTAGAATAGGTCTTCTATTTATAAGATTATCTCTATTTTATAATATACATTCTCTCATTGTTAACCAGAGTTGATTGCCATTTTCAAGAACATCCGTTATTCCAAGGGCATATAAAATCCTTTTATTTTGTGAGCCCATCATCATGAGGGACCACTGACCCATTTTATTGGTAATATGCTAGCATTATTTATCGAACAATCAATTACCCAGAAATTATATCTTTTGAACTTTTAAAGTATCAGATATATCAACAAATTAATCAAGGAATTCCTCTAATTACCCTAGAAGGAAACTGAGGAACAGTCTGGTAAAGTTGCTTTGTCCAAGGTTGAGTTAAACCCAAGCCCTCTGACTCCAAATCTAAGGCTTATATATAGATTTTCTTGTTATACATGTTTATATGTATTGATGTCTGTACCTCTGTCTATATGTGCTGGTTCCTTTGTTCTGAAATCATATTATATTTATTCTTTTTATATCTTATATGCTCAAAATTCACTTATTACCAGGCTGTATTCTGGATTCCTCCATAAAGACCCAGTGCCAGAAACTTTCTCGTCCTCTACTTTTTCATTTTCTTGTGTGTGTGTGTGTGTGTGTGTGTGTGTGTGTGTGTGTGGTGGTAATGGGGGATCTACTTCATTTAAATATAAGCTCTTTGAAGCCAGGGACCGTTTTTTTTTTTTTTTTTTTTTGTATTTTCAACACTTAGTATGTGTTTGGCACATGGTAATAAATTAATAAATGCTTGTTGATTGAATGATAGTTGCATGCATTTTTTCCTACCCATTAGACTGTGTGAGGAGTTTTGCCTTTTTTTGTGTTCCTAGAATTTAGCACAGTGCATTGCCCATTGTTTTGTCAGTTCTATCTGACTTTTTGTGACCACATTTGGGGGTTTTCTTGGCAAAGATACTGGAGTGGTTTGCCATTTCCTTTTCCAACTCATTTTACAGATGAGGAAACTGAGGCAAACATGGTTAAGTGATTTGCCCCAGGGTCACACAGCTAGGCAATATTTAAATCTGGATTTGAACTCATGAAGATGAATCTTTCTCTCTTTAGGCCTGGTACTCTATGTCCTATATACCTTCTGGCCAATAGTAACATTTAATAAATGCTTGATGGATAACTTTAATCTTGTTTGTATGAATATCACTATTTTTGCATGTTCTCCCCTTCTTGGGTCACTATAAGATTTTGCCACTTTCCCTCAAATGGAACCAAAAACAAGTGGTTTCCATTTGTTCCCAACAGGGAGTGTTTTTTCATTACTTCAAATAGAGTTTTCATGAGCTAGGATAAACACCTGATGGGCAGGAGCTCAATCTCAGAGTCATTCCAATCTGAATTCCATTATTTTCTTCTGCTAACCTGGGGAGGGAAAAAATAAGTCTCAGAAATGCAGCTTTCCTCTTGCTGCTTCCTTCCCCAGATTCTACCATCAGATAACAGCATCCTACAGCTGGCTGCATCTGCTTAGAATACCAATTTCAGGCAGCTTAGAGTGGTGGCTAGGGGCCTGAGGGAGGGGAGGAGGAAGAAGGCTGGTTTTAATTATAGTAGCTGACATTTATAGAGCATAGTTTGCAATGTACTTTACATGTGTTATCTCATTCTAACCTTATAACAATCCCCTGAGGAAGGTAATGCAAGCATTATACCTAGTTTATAGATAGTACACATTGGTTCTCAAAAGTTAAAGAACTTACCCAAGATCACACAGCTATTAGAGCTGGGACTTAAATCCAGGCATTTGGATCCATGGGCAATGTGCATTCCAGTATACATTGCTATCTTGTTGCATTACAGTTTTTTAAAAAAATGTTTTCTTTAAAAAATTGTTTTCTTTTAAGTTTTTTATAATAATAGCCTTTTATTTTTCAGAATACATGCAAAGATGGTTTTCAACATTTACTCTTGCAAAACTCTATATTCCAAAATTTTCTCCCTCCCTCCTTTCCACCTCCTTTTCTAGACAGCAAGTAATCCAACATAGCTTAAACACATGCAATTCTTCTAAACATATTTCCACATTTATCTTGTTGCACAAGAAAAATCTGTTCAAAAAGGGAAAAAATAATAAGAAAAATGCAAGTAAGCAAACAACAACAACAACAACAATGAGGTGAAGATACTATGTTGTGATTCACACCCAGTTCACATAGTCCTGTCTCTGTATGCAGATGGCACTCTCCATTACAAGACCATTGGAATTACTCTAAATCACCTCATTGTTGAAGAGCCACAAATATCAGAGTCCATCATCACATAATCTTCTTGTTGCTTTGTACAATGTTCTCTTGGTTCTACTTTCTTCTAAGTCTCTCCAGGCCTTTCTGAAATCAGCCTGCTGATCATAAACTTATTTTCTTGGAATATTGAAAACTTCAGTACTTAGAAGTCAAATCAATGGACATTTTCTAAGAGTCTAGTTAATATATGCAACTCATTATTTTAAGATCATAGAGCTAGAGTTGAAAGATATCAAAAGTCAATTAGTCCAATCCCCTTTCTGTGTAGTTGAAGAAACAAGGACTGAGAGATTAAGTGAATTGTCCAAAATCATATATAGGGAGTAAATACTAGAGGAGAAATATGAAGGTTAGTGGTCTTTCCATTGCATGGATATAAGCATGAAAGCCATAGTCCCAGTTATTGTTCACTTGGGTCAGAATCTTCATGATCCCATTTAAGGCTTTCTGGTCAAAGATACTAGAATGGTTTGCCATTTCCTGCTCCAGCTCTTTTTACAGATGAGGAAATTGAGGAAAATAAGTTCAATGACTTGCCCAGGATCACACAGAAAGTAAATGTCTGAGGTGGTATTTGAACTCAGATCTTCCTAATTCCAGGCTCCTAGTCTATCCACCATGTTATCTAGTTGCCCCAAGATATAACATGAATAAAAAAGAACTCTCTACCATTCAGCAATCAATCAGCAAGCATTTATGAAGCCCTCAAGTTCTAGACACCAGGAACAACACAATTCTTGAATGAAGTTGATTATATTTTATAGGGATCCATAGGTAGATGAAGGAGAAGTAAGAAATGTTTTATGTGAAATGTAAAGTGCTTGGGGTGTTTTGAAGGAAACTAGGCTGTCTCCCATGCCTGAAATTTGCTCTTTCCTCATTTTCCAGCTCTAGAACTCCCTAGTTTCCTTCACAACTTCCTTTCCTTCAAGTGCCATCTTACCATGAAGCTTTTCTTGGTCCTTCCAATTAGTCGCATCTTCCCCAACCCCTTCCCTAAAGAATTTTACATTTATTTATTCATAGATAGGGAGAGTTCGTCAGGCCCCTCTGATCTGTTGATTAACTTTAATCCATTAGGTGAATGTACAGAAGGGACAGAGAAAGACAATAAGCATTAATAGCTCCTTTATGAAGTGTGAAGTTTTTCCTAATGGAACGGAGTGCAGCTTGCCATTGGGTGGGTCAAGATGGATCACATCCCTCATGTCCTTAGGAGAACTGAGAAAGTCAGTGGAGAGATCAACAAAACACTCAATCCTTAACTGAAGAAAAGAAACAGCTCTGGGTTCAAGAGAAGTCAAGCCTCTTGGCAGTCAGAAGTCTAACTAGGGTTCCTAGCTACTGGTTTGCCAGGCAGAGATGCTGTACCAAGGGAACATCCTTTGCAGAGATAGGATATTTGAACTTGTGGATTGCTTTGTCCCCCTGACATATATGCCCCATAATGAGTGTATTCTGTATCAGTGTGTCTATTCTTTCCATTCATATTAATTCCAGATCACTGCAATAAAGTGAATCACAGAAACTTTTTGGTTTCCCAGTGCACATAAAAATTATATTTATACTGTAGTGTAGCCTATTAAGTATTCAGTAGTATTATGTCTATAAAAACCCCAATGTACATACCTAAATTTTAAAACATTTCTAAAAACAATCTTAACCATCCCTTGAGACTTCAGAGGCTTATGATCTTTTTGTTGGTGGGATGATCTTGCGTCTGTTCATAGTTGCTGATTGATCAGGGTGGTAGTGCTGAAGGTTTGGGTGACTGTGACAATTTCTTAAAATAAAACAAATATGAAGTTTACCTCATTGATTGTCTTTTCCTTTCATTAGAACACTTAGAGGCCATTGTAGGGCTATTAATTGGCCTAATTTCAATGCTGCTGTGTCTCAGGGAATAGGGAAGCCAGAAAAGACGGAGAAAGATGGGAACTGTGGCCAGTGGAATAGTCAGAATACACAAAGAGGCTCCTCAAAACAATTATAATAGTAACATCAAAGCTTATTGATCATGGATCACCATAACATATAATAATAAGGAAAAAATTGAAATATAATGAGAATTACCCATGTCCCAGAGACATGATATGAGTATACACTGTTGGAAAAAAAAAATAAGTCAATGGACTCACTGAAGGGTTGCCACAAACTTTCAGATTGTAAGAAACACATTATCTGTGAAACACAATATAGTGAAATGCAATAAAGTGAGATATATTCATGTTAGGATTTCCTTTCATCAAGTCTGAATCTGACTCTCTAGAACTTCCATGAATTACTCTTAGTTCTACTCATCTAAGGCTAAACAGAACAATTTTAATGCCTTTTTCTCAACAGTCCTTCGAGCACATAGAGACCACCATCATATCTGCTTTTCCCCTTATCCCAAAACCTTTTCTTCCTCAGGCTAAATATGTCTATTTCTTCAACTGAACGGATGCTCATGTACCTCTGGATATTTTTTCCATTTATCCATACCCCTCCTAAAATGTGATACTTAGAATTAAATACAACACTCTAGATACTGGGTTACCAGAGCAGACTTCCAAATCGTGTGCCCTTGTCAATGTAGTTTAAAATTCTTTTTTTCTTTTTGGTGGGGTGAATGGGTGGGCTGGAAAGCTAATTGTGTTGGGCACATCAAAAAGGAGGATGGCATGTTGCATTTTATTTTTTTATGATTTTATTGACTTTGTAGATCAGGGCTCCTGACTTTTTGAACGTGGAGGCCTTTTTGAGTCTGATATGTTCCAGCCACCAAATAGTTGAATGACAAGGAAGAGAATGACAAAGTCAAACAATGGATGCCTTGTAAACTGAGACCCCAGTTGGATAGCATTCAATAACTTGTGAAGGGCTCTGGGATTGTAAAGCTTTGTCTGGAATACAGGGTGGGGTTTATCCAGACTCTTTTTGATCTTTTCCCCCTTGAAGTTGACAAGTGGCTGCATAGCCTGAGAACCTCCTATGGCATTTTAATTAAAGTAGCTAAGAAAAAACTGCATCTATCTCCCATCCCTCCCCCAGCTTTTTCCATTCCAAACCTTTGTTGTTGTTTTTCCCCTCTTTTCTTAATCCTGTTTTTCATTTTTTTGTTGGATTGGTTTCTCAGACTAACTACTTTGACAGCTGGACAAATGTAGGGAGGCCTTATTTTTCTCCCTAACCAGGTCCAATAAGAAGAAAATGATGATATTCTTCTCTGCTTTTTTCTTTGGTTAGAATTTAAAATTTGGAAAGGATCCCAGAGACCATTTAGTCCAAGAGTTCTTAATATTTTGTGTGTCATGGACCCCTTTGGCAGTATAGTGAAGCTATGGACCTCTTCAGAGAATAATGTTTTAAAATATACATAATAATATGCATATAATAATAACATAGGATCACAAAGAAAACTAATTATATTAAAATATAATTATAAAATATTAAAAAAGAAACAAATGAATGGTTTCAGGTTAAGAATCCATAATGTAGTTCAACCCCTTTATTTGAGAGATAAAGAAACAGGGGTCCAGATAAAGAACCTTGGATCTTTTTCTAAGGTTATACAGCTAGTAACTGTTAGAGCTGAGATTTGAAACCAGGTTTTATAATTCCAATGCCAATTTGATTTCCACTATGTCATGCTCCTTTAACTTTTGTATGGGGGACTCTCTTGTACATAAGGCTCAAGTAAAACATCAGGGGATTTTTTTCCTTATTCTCTTGAATCATAATCTTTACCCAGGAAACTTGGAAGCCTTGCATAGCACCTTTACTATATATGAGATTGATCTCCCCATTCTTCCCCCCTCCTCATAAGCATTCATTTTACAAAATCACTGTGATAGGTTATAATCAAAGGTAATAGACAAAATAAAAATCACAGGCTAAGGGATGTTAAGTTCCAAAGATATATGTAAATTCTCAGTCACTTACAATCACTAGTATGGGGGTTCCTCTGGCAGAGACCCTTTGCCCTTAAGTCCTGACTTGATTGATGCTTCTTATCCCTTGTAGTGGAAAGGTAGGGGACAAGAACAGCTCTTCTCTTTCTCCTCCTCTTTGTGCCTCTGGAGCATATCCACTAGGATGGAGTAGGAGGTCTGGGAGGGGTTGAAGTGGGGGTGTAAAGGGGAAGCAAAGGTCTCTGAATTCTTTGTAGTCAGTTTTTCAGTTTCTGCTGATGAGGTCCTGAATGGTGTTTTGGACCAAGAGAAACTAAAAAATTGATCCCTGAGGTAAGCAGGCAGAAGGTCTGATTGAGATCAATTTAAGTTCATGGTCCCCCCTTTGGGGAGATGGTACAGTTTGAAATCCAAGTTATGTCAGACTCCTGAGACCCACCTTTTGTAAAATCTCCAGCAGTCTCACCTTGCCATGCCCTGATAGAAATCCCCGTCATGTCCCTGAGGTTAAAGTTTCCCTATAAAATCTACTTATGGGCCATCCCATAGCTGCTGCCTTCTTTTGGGTTGGTCCACCATGGCACCTGTCTTGTGGTATCTTTCCCCTTCCCTTTCCCCCATGCCATGTAGTATCTCCCCTAATTCCACTATGCTTCACAACCCCAAATCCTCTCCTTATAGCTAACTTTTTTTTTTTACAACTTATATATATTATAACTTTTTTTTATAGCTCTTTTAGTGTGCTAAGTCCCTTTCATGATTTAGCTTGCCTGCTGAGGACATGTCCCAACCTCATAGAACACTTTCTTTGTACTGGGTCACTGTGAGTTCCACTGAGGAATTTGTCTTTCATAAGCACTCCAACTCCATTTCATATTTGCTATTCCTGGTGTTTATTGTATTCCTTCATTTTGTCTCTAACCTATTCCCCTAAATAAATCTACCTTTTGCCAAAGAGAATAGTCATTGTGAATTCTTTACATGACTGAACCCCAACTCTTGGTGTCTGCCATCATTTGGTAACAAAGCCATCATCATAGATCACATCATCTGCTGCAGGGTGGGTGCAAAAGAGTTTTTGGGTTCTTTGGTTCTTTCCTGAGAGGCTTCTCTCTTCCCTACTTTCTTCAGTCCCTTACCACCTGCAATCTGTACTAATCCTCATGGTATCCCTTTGGGGGGAGGGTATACTTTATTTTTACATTTTTTAAAAATTTAAGTTATTTAATTACATTGAAATTTATTTAAGTGGGAAAAGGAGAAGAAGGCTCAAAATACCATCATTTGATGCATTACATATTCAAAATAATCACTAGTGGTGGTTGGCAAGCTAAGATAGCTTTTGTTTCTTGACTAGGGACAACTCTGTCTATCTGTATATCTCTCACTTGGCTAAACCTGTCACCTGAACTCTGAATCTAATTTTGGATAGAATTTAAAAGTTGGAAGGGATCCCAGAGACCATTTAGTCCAGGGGTTCTTAACATTTTGTGTGTCATGAACCCCTTTGGCAGTATAGTGCAGCTATTGACCTCTTCAGAGAAGAATGTCTTAAAATGTTACAATAAAATACATAGGATCACAAAGAAAACTAATTACATTGAAATATAATTATGGAATACTAAAAAAGAAACAAATGAATGGTTTTTAGGTTAAGAATCCATAATATAGTCCAACCCTTTTGAGAGATAAAGAAATTGCCTACAATGAAGGAGAGCTCTTGCTACAGATAAGGAGAAAAAACTAAAACATATTTTTTTGATGAAAAGAGGTCATTGCCTCTTTTCTCTGGTGCCTCAGTTTCCCCCTTTGTTGAATGGGGCTGCTGCTGCTGCTGTTCCTTTAGGCTTGCCATAAATGCCTGTTATTAAAGCCATGATTCTTTTTGACCTACTGGATCTTTCTTGTCTCCAGAAACACAGTGTATTTGATGTTTTAAATATAATTCTTTATCTAGTTAGGTGGAGTTAATTCTCTTGATCACAATGTGGCAGAAATGGCAACTCACTGGGATCAGAAGAATGACATTGAGCAATTTACTCTGCTTCTCTGGGAACTTGGTGTCTTCCTCTGTAAAATGACATTCAGCATGCTATATCAGAAATAACAATAATAACAATAACAATAGCTATCATTTCTATAGGAAGACCACTGGATTTAAATGAGAAGATCTATACTTGAATGTCACTTACATGAAATTATTTCACTTCTCTGGACTCCCTCTTGTCGCTTGTAAATACTGGGTAATCTCTAAAGCTCTTTCCATTTCTAACATAACAAGATTGCATTTATATTTCAAAAAGAGAGAAACTGAGACCCAGAGAAATTGAGACCCAGAGAGGGGCAGGGAGATTACACAGGTTATAATCACAACAGTAAGTGCATGGGCAATACTCTAATGTAATGATGCTCTGTCGGGCTATCCAGAAGAAGCATCATTAGGGAGGTCCAAGCAGGAAGCATTAACAAGTCCAAGCTCAGGACCGGTCAGGCTCAGTGGCAGGACAGTGCCCAGCAGGTGGCAGTATGGAGCTGCAGAACACTGGTAGCCTTTGTCTCTGAGCTTTTCCCTGCTCCCAGTCAACTGGAGGCTCTCTCTGGCCAGGTTCCAGGTGAAGGGTAGGTATCTTCTCTCAAGGAGTTTGGGTTTTCTAAATCGAGCTAAGTCATGGGCCAGAGTAACCAGGGACTCAGGTGTCAGTTGCTCCCTCTTTACTTGGGAGAAGGGCACAAAGTACAGGGCACCTAAATAGCCCCTGTTACATTTTGAGAGAGGTTCACTCTGGTCCTTAAGAAAAGAAGTAACAGGAATTTTAGCACTCTCTAGTTCTTTTTATTTTTATTTAAATATTTTAAATTAAGAAGCGTTTATTGTTTCTCTCAGCATCCCCTCTGCCTTCAAAAAAAAAAAAAAAAAAAAAGAAAAAACAGTGCTCCTGTAACAGATAATGTATAGTCAAGCAGAACAAACTCCCATTTTGGTAATTTCTCCTTTCAGGCTCAGATCCCTGGATCCTAGAGCATTAATGTTCAGCCAAAAGCAAGCAGAAAGTTGTTGTTGGGGACTAAAGCAGCAAAGGCTTCTGAAATGCATTTTGAATGAGGGTTTACATGAAAATTGTATGAGAATTGGAGAGATCACGTCTCCCAGGTTAGCTGCTTGAGGGTATGGACCATAGCTTTCTTCAATGTGTCTCTCTGCCAATTTACAATACAGTGTTCTGCAAATAGGAGGTGCTTAATAAATGTTTACATTGAACTGGTGGAGACACAGAAAATTTATATCAGTGTGTGGAAATATGTTTAGAAGAATTGCACATATATAACCTATAATGGATTACTTGCTGTCTAGGAGAGGAGAGAGGTGAGGAGGGAGGGAGAAAAATTTGGAACACAGTTTTACAAGGGTGGATATTGAAAACTTGGCTTGTATTTTAAAAATATAGAAGCTATTATTATTAAAAAACAACAACAAAAAGGAAATTTATATCAGATTTTACTTTTGTACTCATGGGGAAGGAACATATAATAGGTAAATAACAAACATAAAATAATATATAGTGCATCTATCAATCAATAGGTGCCTTCTTTGGGATAGTCATTGAGCTAAGTCCTGGAGACATAATTGAAACAGGAGCTTGTCTTGAAGCACCATTCCTTAAAAAATTATAACTATTCTGAACCTAACAACAAATAAAACGAGCATTTCTATGTATAAAGTAGAACAGAAAAAGAAGAAATATGAAACTGAATCTCTCTTCTTTTCCTTATACAGATGTAATCAATTCAACTGTAACTTTCAAAACTTAAGAAGCTTATATTCAGGGGTAGCTAGGTGGTGCAGTGGATAGAGCACCAGCCCTGAAGTTAGGAGGACCTGAGTTCAAATGTGATCTCAGACACTTAACACTGCCTAACTGTGTGACCTTGGGCAAGTCATTTAACCCTGATTGCCTCAGCAAAAAAAAAAAGCTTATATTCTAACAGAAGAGACGGGATCTTTGCATCTCTGGCATCTAGCACAGTGCCTGGCACATACAGGTGCTTAGTTGGTGCTTGCTAATTTATATTCATATATACACATCTTAAGAGAGCTGAATAGCAAAGCTGTGTTTCCAGAATTGAGAAGTCAACAAATTATATATAAAGTTAGATAGGAAATAACTTGAGAAGGAAAGAACCTAGAAAGGCTTTATGGAGAAATTGGTGCTTAAGCTAAGTTTTGAAAGAAACCAAGAATTCTAAAAAGTGGAGGTGAGGGAGGGGGAGCATTTTAGACATGGGGGACAGACAAAATAAAGAATAGGAGGCCAGAGACTTAGAGCACCTTATGGGTAGAATGGAAAGTAAGTAAATTTAGAATTTAAAAATTTATTACTATGGAATAAGTAAATGAAAATTAAGTAAAGGACAGCATGGCTAGGCAGTAGAATGAATGAAGAATAATCTTTAAGAGGCCTAGAAAAAGAGAAAAGAGTTCGGGTTGAGAAGAATTTTGCATTCCAAATGGGAAAGTTTATTTCACTTCTGAAGGTAATATTTATTGAGTTGGGGTATGTATGTGCGCATGGTCAGAATAATAGTTTAGGAAAATTGCTTTAGGGCTGTGTGGAGGATTGATTATAATGGAGAAAGACTTGATAGAAGGAGATCAAATAGGAGGCTTCTGCAATAATCAAGATGAAAGGTGATGAGATCCTGTCCTAAGGTGATGGATAGGTGAATATAGAGAAGGAGATATAATACGAGAGATGTTGTAGAGTTAGAAATGGCAAGATTTTGCAACTGATATAATATATGAGGGGAGTGAGAATGAGGAATTGAGATTGATACTGAGGTTTCAAATGTAGGTAACTAGAAGGATTTTCATGCTCTCAACAGTAATAGAGAAGTCAAGTCAAGAAGCCATTATTAAGAGCTTACTATGTGCCAGTACTGATATAAATTCTGGAGATAAAAAAAAAGGTCAGAATGTGTTCCTACTCTCAAGGAGGGGGAGGCAACATACAGAGTAAATTAGAATGTAGTTTCTTTTCCCTTTTTTCTTTCTCTCTCTCTCTTCTTTCTCTCTTTCTCTCTTCTCTCCTTCTTTCCTTCCTTCCTTTCTTCCTTCCTTCCTTTCTTTCTCTCTCTTCTTTCTTTCTTTTCTTTCTTTCTTTTTCTTTCTTTCTTTCTTTCTTTCTTTTTCTTTCTTTTCTTTCTTTCTTTCTTTCTTTCTTTCTTCTTTTCTTTCTTTCTTTCTTCTTTCTTTCTTTCTTTCTTTCTTTCTTTCTTTCTTTCTTTTTCTTTCCTGAGGCAGTTGGGATTAAGTGATTTGCCCAGGGTCATACAGCTAGGAAATGTTAAGTGTCTGCGATCAAATTTGAATTCAGGTCCTCTTGACTTCAGGGCTTTTCTATCCACTGCACTACCTAGCTGCTCTATATAGAGTGAATTAAGAAAAAGGGGAAAGCTCTAGCATTGAGGGAGACTGAGAAAGGATTTCTGCAGAAGGGATGTAAGCTGAGACTTGAAGCTGGGAAACAGAGATGAGAAGGGAGACCATTTCAGGCATGGGAGGGTGGTACCTAGTGAGAATGCTTGAGAGATGGAGAAACAAGTTGAAGAGACAGCAAATAGGCTGGTGTCATTGGATCAGAGAGTATGTGGAGGGGATTAAGGAGTAAGAAGACACTTAGAAAGGGGAATGGAGATCTTTAAAAACCTAACAGTGGATTTTATATTTGATTCTGAACATAATAGGAATTCACTAGAGTCTATTAAATGGGGATGACATAGTCAGACTTGTTAGGAAGATTGTCTTGGCTACTAAATGAACTGGAATGGGGAAAGGAGTCAAGCATGAAAACTAATCAGAATGCTATTGCCATAGTCTAGGTTGAGATTATGAGATGATGAGGATAATTAAGAGAATGTATGTATCAAATACACACACACACACACACACACACGCATATAGAGAAAAGAATATCCAGAAAAAGGGAGTATCAGATGTTGCTGAGAAGTCAAGAAGGATGAGGAGGGCCATCAGATGTGGCAATTCAGGAGATTTTTGGTAACACTGGAGAGATTAATTTCCATTGGATAATGAGTTCAGAATCCGTATTGCAGAGGGTTTAGAAGAGAGTGAGAGGAGACTGATAGAGAACAAAGAGAAGGCACTGAACTCATTGACAAAGGATGTAGATTGTGTTGGGGTTTTGGTAGAACAATAACCTCTAGGATCTCAATTAGGGACTAAATTTGGATAAAGTGAACTTTAAGAGAGGAGAGGATGCTGAGAGATGTCATTAAAAGGAGAGTCTGGAAATGACAGTGGGGATTAAAAAGTATTGGAGCAGTGAGTATCATGATATCATGATTGAGACAAAATTTGATCTGGATTAAAGAGAAGGAAAAAGTGAGGAAGAGGGAGACATTGTGAGCAAAGTATGAAGGCAGGAGAGCAGAAGGCTCAAAGAATAGCTCAGTTTGGCTGGAGTGTAGAGTCTAAGCAAGAAGTGAGATTAAATAAATCTGGAAAGGGAAAGAAATGCTGGCAGCAGATTCTCCTTAAGGGTTCCCTTTCTCCTCTCCCCCTCTCTATCCCTTTGCTCCTTCCATTACTCTTCTTTCCTGTTGCTTCCCAGGGTACAGTAAGCACTACTTCTATCTCTTGAACACTTAATTACACCTTTCCCTGAAAACAGTGGCAAATGCAAATTAGTTTTGTCAAACCAGAGGGCCTTGAGCTCCCCAGACAGAATATTACACATACAGCTGTTCCTACTTGTCCCACAAGCTTTTCCTGGTTCTATTTGCCTTTTCCTACAGAGAACTGGGGATCCAGACAGGGCCTCTTCTTGGGGATGAACCATCAGATAGCTATCTTTGCCCTATGACATCCATTCTGACATGCTTGGGATAAAACCCTCTCTTTTATTCTTCATCCTATCTGTGGAAAAGAATAGGAATTTCTCTCCACCCTCCCAGCCTCAGCTTAGATCCCTTGTTCTCTATCTTCAGGCAAATGCTGCTGGAATTTGCAGTTTGGCTAAAATAACAACCATGAGCTTATCAGGATAAACTGGAGAGAGATTTGCATAATTTCTAATTTACTCAATGTTCTTGTTAGATCAATCTAGACCAAAAGAGGCAAGGGCTTTTGGATATGAAAATAGAGATGTGTGGAAGGGGCCCAGCATCCCATCCCCTACATCCCTGCCAATCTCCACATTGATAGATGTTGTGGCGGTGGTACAGAGGGGGGAATTGAGAAGATTTGGACTGAGCTCTCCTGTTGGAGATATATTTAGCCTAGACAGGAAGTCGGGAAATAGAGGAATTTAATCTCCTGATTTAAAGCCCAGGTATTAAAGTTTCTCTTTTCCCTACTTTTCCCATCATTCTCATAAACAGAGAAGTCTATCTGATCAGGAAGTTTATCTAAGAGCCCCAGGCCCCAAAAGTAGCGGTTTAGGATGGAGGTGAGATGCAAGAACTATTAACTTTCATTTGTTGAGCATTCCATTCCTGCCCCATTTTTTTGGGTGGGGGAAATGTAGATACATTTAGATCTCATTGTCTTTTCTTACAAGAAATATAATAATTAATAATCAAGAGACAAAGTAACAGGGCCTCTAACTGGTTTGTGTTTTCCTAAATTTAGAGCTTCCTTAGGGGCAATTTATCAGTCTGTATTTACTTCCTGTGAATCCGGATTCCTGGGCAGAGCTTCCAACAGGGTCCAAAAGTGTGTTACTAGCTCTGGGCAGAGCAGATCATGATGGCCAAGATGAAGCATTGGAATCTTGGAGACTGCCCTAGCTTCTAGCTACTTAACAGCTGTTTCTACTTTACTCACAGGACATTGCAATAATCACTTTGTACAGGGCAGCTCATCATTCATAAGTTCTAAAAGGAGACATGATCATCTCATAAAACTAATGAGCCATATTGATTATCCTGGATAAGGACATGACCCCAAGCAGCCCTGGCTCCTTTATTGCTTTTGTGGTCAAATCTATATTCACTGCATGGAATGGATACTGATTTAGGAGCTAGGCAGAGCGAACCCAGAGACCTCTGGCTCTTTTGTCTAGGGGCCAAAGCCCCTTCCCCAAAAGGTGTTTCTGTTCTTTCTTTCTTGCTGGCACAAGTTTCCCTGGTAATGGATGCCCTCTCTGACTTGCTGGGTTAAGTGATGGCAAGCCTTCATTCTTCTGAGACATTGTGAGAGGCAAAAAAAAGCTTTACTAAGAAATTAAGGCAAAAAGGCAAAATAAAATAATGTATAGGATGCCCATCAATGAAAGCGTAGAGATTTTTTTCAATTTAACCCTGTTTGACCTTACTTAAGACTGGGTCTTGGATAATAGTCTCTAGTCTGTTTCCTGGCTATTTCTTTAGATGTAATAGTAATGATAATTAGCATTTATACAATGGCAGCTAGGTAGCAAATGGCCCAGAGTCAGGAAAGATTCATCTTTCAGAGTTCAAATCTGGCCTCAGACATATACTCTATGTCACCATAGGTAAGTCATTTAGCCCTATTTGCCTCAGTTTCCTTGTCTGTAAAATGACCTGGAGAAGGAAATGGTGACTATTCCAATATCCTCTTATTTGATTTTCACAACAGCCCTATGAAGTAGGATGCTATTTTTGCCCCTGTTTTACTGATGAGGAAACTGAGGCTGAGAGAAGTTACATAGTCACATAGCTAGTAAGGTCTAAGGCAGGATTGGAACTCAGATTTTCCTAACCCACAGTCTACCCACAGCATTGCTTAGATGTAGTCATGTCTCCCTCATCTCTGGGTCTCAGTTAATTGTAGGCCCAGTCCATATGGCTTTAAATGACAATGTTTAGTGCGTCATACAGGCCAGACCCAGAACTTTATGCTGTTCTCTTCACAAGACTCAGAGATTTTTTTAAGGATCCTCCTCTTTGACATCTCCACTAAGATTCAGCTTCCCACGGTCTGAGCTTTTGGTCCATCTGGAAGAGCAAGAAAGATGAACATAGGATTTAGTTCAGCTTTGGACTATAATCCTAGATAGACTTATAAAACTTAATTGTTGGCAAAAGGGTTTGCTTAGAGGCTAATGTTTCATAGACTGAGGTCCTTGAAGCAAAAGTGTCAAGGGTGATTCAAAGATAAAATATCAATAAACAGAGTAGGAATCAACTGACAAGACCCCAACTCTCTTCAAATGACAATAGATAAATCACCTAACCTCTCTATGTCTTGGCTTTCCTTTTTTTAAAAATGGGTTTAAAATGATCCTTGCCTTTCCTACCTCAGGATTATTGTTGTCTAATGAACCTACCAATTTTGATTCAACTGTCCACTCTTGCATCTTCTCTGCCTTTCCTAGATGATGAGGCTGTGAACTCTAGGAAATGGCACTTGGGATAATTGATGGAACAAAGACTTGGTGTGTGGAAAAACATGGCTTGTAATCTAGCCTTTTAAGATGAAGATAATAAAATCTAGTTCACAAAGTTGTTCAATAAATTTATCAGTCAGCCCACAAACATTTATTTTTCACCAATATATTTTTATTTTGTTAAGTATTTCCCAATTACATGTATATTTTTAATATTGATTTCTTTCAATTTTGAATTTCAAATTCTCTTCCTTCTTCTTATCCCCTTCCCCTCCTTAAGAAAACAAGCAGTTTGACATTGATTGTATACCACAAGCATTTATTAAATGGCTATTATGTACTGGAGGTGGAGATGCAAAGACAGTGGATAAAATGTTTCCTTTTCTCGAGGAGTTTACAGTCTGGCTGGGGGAGTCAATATGTGCATATTTGTATACATCTACATGAGTAAATGCACACACACGTGAGCTGAGCCTTAAAAGAAACCAGAGATCATAAGAGACAGGAATAAGGAAGGAATGCATTTCAGGGATAGGGGTCAGTCAGTGCAAAAATAAAGAGGAAAGAGACAAAGAGCCATGTTTGAAGGACATTAGGTAGTCTAATTTATTGGCAAAAGCTAGTTTGGGAATGGGAGTAATATATGATAAGACTTGAAAAAGTGGGTTAAGGCTAAGTTATGAGAAGCAAATGAGATGTAATATGTAAATTCCCTAGTAAGACTTAAAACAACATATAAATGTCAATATTATTACTCTTTTTAGAATTTCATAGCAATAACATAGTGTATATTACTAAGGTACTCTTTTCATTTAAGGAGTCTGAGTGGAGCTTCTGTAAGTCCTGCCTGATGCTTTGGCAGTCTTGGGCTGTTTTAGAAATATTGTGTCAGCTTCTCTTCTCCTCCTCATTACTTTTCTCTGCCCAGCTCTAAACTTATCAACTCTAGCTCTAAGTCCACTGATCTTATATTCCCTTTTGTTATTCTTCTTCAGTAACCTCTGCCCTTAACTCAGGGATGCTGAGAGTTAAGACTTAAGATGCTATCCACTGTGGTGGATTGGAAAGCAGCAGTCACCAAAACCATTTGGTATTGGCTAAGAAATAGATTAGTGGATCAGTGGTGGATTGGGCATGGGATTTGGGATCAAAGATTCAAATCCTCCCTTAGATTGTTACTGCTATGGGACCCTGGGCTAACCCCTTACCTTCCCTGGGTCTTAGTTTCCTTCTCTACAAAATGAAGGGGTTTGAGTTGATACGTTTTAGTGTCCCATTTGGCTTTAAATGTGTGATTATAGGGTTCTATTAGGCTTCCTGGAATAAACCTGAAGGAAATGAAGGACACTTTGTTTTGGCATCCTGGAAATGACTTCCACCCCAGATTCCTGAAAGCTAACTCCTCTGTGATTACCCCCTCCCAGTACTTTCTTTAAAGTCTGAAGTCAGATTTCTCTCCTTCCTTGCTATTTCTACTCTTCCTCCTCTCCCCGCCCCCCTGCCCCCCAGGACTGCGTAGTGAGAAAGCACAGCTGATTAGTGAAAAAATTCCTTGTTATTTTTTGTTGTTGTTGATAGTTCTCAAACATACAAAAATGCCCCCAATGCTCAGATTCTTCCTGCATTCCTGATAGGAAAATAAATGGAAATGTTAGGAACACACAGAAATTTTATTCCATATTCCAGATCACTTGACTCTCTCTTTCTCTTTGAGAATCCTATTCAAAACACACCCCTCCAGAAAGCCTTTTCCTGATCAAACCCACTTAACCCTGAGCATACTTTTTCCTAGTACCCTCAGCATTTATTTACTCAGTCTGTACTATTGGTTTGTACTTGTGCATGTTATTGAATTATGCAGTCTGAGTCATTTTTGCTCATGTGTTCTGTCTCCCATTAGAAAGGCAACTCTTCCATGGTAGAGGATATCTAGGGACACTTTGGAACTAGAAAATTATCTGGGCTGTTTCAGCAGAACTTGATATACAAAGTACACGTACAGGATCAGTGCAAGTCTAGAAAAACCATTGGAGTACTTTGAATGACCAGCAAATATTTCATGGGCAAGTCATCTCAAAAATTAACATGATCACAACTGAGGAACACAACCAAAACTTTTGATTCTAAGCCCACAGCTTGGTTTCAAATATTTTTTCTAAATTTTCTAGTCTTCTGAATCTGTTCCTATCTTGTTGATCCCAGTGACTGGTCCCTGAGGGTGTAATTAAAAGAGAAGCCAATGCTTTGACAACAGATATCCTAAAAATGAAATGTTATAAGGAGAATTAGCATGGTCTCTGCACAAAAATGACATACAAAACCATGAAATGTTCCATATAAAAACAAAAAGAAAAGCCAGTCACACAGTCAATAAACATTTATTAAGTGTTTACTATGTGCCAGACATAGAAAGTGAACCCTTAAGGACTAACCATAGAATTACAATGTTTGTTGGAATGGCTATAGGTTTAGAGGTAAATGGGAACTTAGAGATCATTGAATCCAATCCTTTAATTTTACATGTAAATCTGATCTTTCTGTAACTGCCCCTCCAAATGCCCTTGCTGATCAGAGTAGAGGAACTTTGGGCTAAGGAACAAGACAGAAAGGAACCCTTTGCAGCTTGAGATGGTCAAGGTCAGAGAGTATCAGGGACAGCTAAATGGTACAGAGCTTAGAGTTCTGGGCCTGGGATCAAGAAGACTCATCTTGCTGAGTTCAATCTGGTCCCAGACAGTTGCTAGATGTGTGACCCTGGGCATATCATTTAACTCTATTTGCCTAAATTTCTTCAACTGTAGAAATGAAGTAGAGAAGAAATTGGCAAATTGCACCAATATCTTTGCCATGAAAACCCCAAATAGGATCACAAAGGGTCTGAAGTGACTATACAGCAACAAACAAGGTTAGAGGAAAACTTTAAAGAAACACAGCTATAACCTTCTTTGCTGGGACTGGCTAACAGATCTATTTGTTCTGCTCTATATAAATGCTCCAGCCTGGTCAAGAAGTAGATGAAAATACTGACCAACAACTACTAGGCTTCTAAGACCAAGTTAAGCATCCTTAGGATCATTTATTATTCTCTTAAGTAGTAGGTTTTGAATTAGGAGTTTCTCTGTCACCATTTACAGACAAACCCTACTGGAATTGTGATTCAGATATCTAAAAGGAACCCCTTTGATTATTTACAGAAGAATGGTCATGAGGAATTAAACTTGAACTCTTGAGTTTGATTGATCCTCTGCGTTATCTGAAGTCTGGGAGAATGCTAAACCAATAGAAGCAGCTGTACAAAATTCCTGACAAAGGGTTATCTATTCTATTTGACAGCTCCTCATATGGGAAACCTACTATCTACTACTACAAGGAAGCCCATTTCTGCCTTGGAACAGCTCCAAATAATCAGTAGTTTATCTTTACATCAAACTTAAATTTGCCCCTCTCCATTTTAATCTGTTATTCCTATGTCTTCTCTTGTAGACCAAGGAGAACAAGTAAAATCTTTCTCCTGTGTGATAGATTTTCAGAGAATTGATCATTGTGATGTCCTTCCTCCCAATCATCTCTCCTTCCAGCTACATATTCCAACCTTTATCTTTGAATGACATAGTTGAGATTCTCACAATGCTAATCATTCTTCTCTAGATTGTGCTGGAGTTCTCTTAAGATTCTCAATGTGTTTCCCAACACCTAACAGTCCAGATATAGTTTATGTGGGAAGTTGTCCAGATACAATTATGTTACAGTAGATAGAACAATGGGTAGAGCCAGGACTTGGATTCAAATCTGACCTCAGATACTTAATAGCTGTGGGATCCTAGACAAGTCATTTTGTCTGTCTCAGTTACCTCAACTTAAAAAGGGAATGATAATAGCACCTACCTGTTAGATTTGTGAAGTTCCCATGTAGTAATATTTTTAAAGGACTTGGCACGGTGTCTGGCAAATAGTAAAAGCTTAATAAATGCTTCTTTCCTTCTTTTCAGGGCCAAGTGCAGAAGTATGATCATCTCTCTTTTTTATGTTCATGTCAGTATTGATGCAGCCTAAGACTATACTAGAGTATAGCAATAGTATGGCATCATACTATTGACTCAAATTGAGTCTATAGTCCATTAAAACTCTCCAGATCCTTTTACTCAATTGTGATACTTATGCTATTTATTTAGGCAAATTTAAGAAGCTCACTTTTGAACCATTGTTCAATTTCACATTTATCTTTTTAAAAAAAAATTTTTTTTCTGGGGCAATTGGGATTAAATAATTTGCCTAGGGTCACACAGCTAGGAAGTGTAAAGGATCTGAGACCAGACTTCAGGGCTGGTGCTCTATCCAATGTGCCACTTTGCTGCCCCTATCACAACTATATTTTGAGTTATTAGATTCTTCCCAGAGTTCAACCTGTACAGTTCTTATTTATTTCCTGGATGCAGATGGTATATTCCAATTACAAAATTTGTTGGAATTGCCTTGGATCACTGTACTGGTAAGAAGAGGTAATTATCATAGCTGATCATCACACAATCTTGCTGTTACTGTATACACTGTTTTCCTGGCTCTTCTCACTTGACTCAGCATCAGTTCATGTAGTCTTTTCAGGATTTTATGAAGTAAATCTGTTCATCATTTCTTAGAGAACAATAGTATTCCATTACATTCAGATACCATAAATTATTCAGTCTTAATTGATGGGCATCTACTCAATTTCCAAATCTTAGTCAATACTACAAATTTTCCTGTCTATAAGTAGTACAAAATCACTAGATAATTTGCCTAGAAAGTCATTCTCCTCTTATCTATGTCCATTACCAATATTCTGCTTCCAACAGACACAAATGGTTTCTTTATTGGACAGTTCCCAGAGAAGGGAACCCTGGACAGTTCCCTTTTCCTCTGCTCCTAATCATTTCCCTCCCAGTCTGCCCTTTCTTCTTTCCCTTTCACTCTTTCATAGCTTATCTACCAGTCTCCTTCCAAATCTCTCCAACATCTGAGGTTTTAAACCAGATTTCTGAGAGTCAACCTCCAAGCTGGTTGGTGAGAATATTTTCTGCCTTCATCAGCCTAGTTGTGGCCAGTGTTATTTATTGTCAGATAAATGTATATTCAAATAAAACAGAAAATAAACAAATAAACATGGTGGCAGAGCTGTAAAAATCTTGCCGGCTCATTCACTTGAAGAAAAGCTTGTGTGACTAATTAACCCGGGCAGGTCTCCATAGTGTTTAGAAACAAGCTCGGAATTAATATTGCCCTTTTCAGACACTGGCTCCAGTCTCTATCTTTATCAGGCAGGAACGAGGGACAGTGAAAGACAGTGAAAGAGGCAGCTATAGAGACAGAGAGGCAGAGACAGAGAAAGACAGAGAGACATAAATGTAAATATGTCTACATCTATACCTTTATGGAGAGGCAGACAATGCTTCTTCCTGAGGGTGAGAGGCAGAGGGCAAAATATAAAACTAGTCTTCTTGTTCAGATACTGTCTGTATCTGTAGCATTGAAACCAGAATGTCACAGACACTGGATTATAAAGAGCATTTGAGAGATGATGAACTAGTTGGTGGTTTTGTAAGTGTACACAGTGAACCAAGACTCTCCCCAGTTCTTCACAAAAATCAATTTGGTTTATCTTTGGGAGGATAACCCAACTGGGGAGAATATGATGGGAAAATGGGTAAAGGACCAAGAACATGACCTGGGAGAGATGATCTAAAAGAAGTGGGGCTTTTCTTTCTCTTCTCTTCATTGTAGCTTTTAGCCCTTTATCTTTCCATCTTTTTCTATACCCCCTCAACCTCAAAACATTGTCTTAGATGCTTTTTGTGACTTTTCTGGGAGCAAGGAAGCTATTTGTCAGTACCTAAGGGAGAATAAGTCAGTGAACATTGTCCTTGGATTATCAGGACCAATTTCACAGAAACTCTGAGATCTACCTCAAAGCTCCTGACTCTGCACGACTCCAGATTTGTTTCAGGAACAAAAAAAGATGTGTGGATCAGGGACAGGGGAAGGACATCTTTACCCTATTCTTGGTAAGATAGACGAGGGGGAAAGCAAAAGCTGATAATATTACCGGACTAAGGTTTTATTTTTCAAGGTATTTTATTATCTATGGTATGACTTACACTTTTTTGCCCTTGTCTGTCAAGAAGGGTCCCTGAAAAGCCTGCCTAGTGGCCTGGTAACATTGAGTTCTGTTAGCTTCTATTTTGGGAAGACTGTAGTATGTGTTTTATGTATTCTTCATGTGTTCTATATGAAGATATGGAGAAGGCTTGGGTGCCTGTCACAGTCCTAAGGGCAGAGAATTCCCTCCTGAAGTTGAATTAGTAAATGAGGTATGGAGCAGAAATCAGGCAGAGTGTCTGCCATTTTCATTCCTCCAATTAACCCCAAGAGCTCTTGGATTAGGCCCAGACAATAAAGGGGGGAACAGCAAGGAGGAGAAAACACAAATCAAGAAGTAATGTTTTTTTTTGAAGGAGAAATTATAAATTGCAATTTAATCACATAATCACTTTGACACTCTCAAGCAAGCTAATTTCTTCCCTTGCCTCATTTCATCCACTTGGTGAGATGAATCTTAATGAATAATGTCCCATGAATATTTAATTTTTGATCAATTTGAATTTTCTCTTGTGTACCTGCTGGAGACATAAATCAACTCCTTTCTCACTAACAGAGCAGACCTGGACTGAGATTTCAGGTGAATAGTTATCTTTGTCCTAAGAGGAGCTGGTCTATCTGAAATGCTGGCTTGCTATCACTAATAGAACTCATACTAGCCTATGGGTAGATGGATTTCAATCCAATTGAAAAAGTATTTATCGACTGCCTGTCATGATCAAAACACTGTGCTTGCCTGATTTTGGAAGTGGGAAATAGTGTCCAGAATGAAGCACAGAAGCAGGCTCTGCTGTGCTCCTAGTCCTTCCAATTTTGACTCTTTCCTTCAATAAACGATCTTATTCTGGAAGAATCCTCTCTCCCATTTGGACATACACCGATTCAACTATTTCCCAGGATTAATACTACCAAAATCTGCAGAGGGAGCAAAGTGGGTAGCTCCAACACAGGCTCCAAAAATGACTTTGCAAGAGACAGAAATGGGGAAGAATTACTCTTTGCTGTTCCACATTCTGGTTTCCCTTTATTGAAGTGTTGTGATGGAAAATTTCTGCTTCCATGGAAGTCCATCCTTCCTCTTTCTGGGAAAAGAATGTAAAAAATGGAGGAAGGTCTTTAAATTTTCATATTTTCCAAACCCAGAATGACTCTCTTCCCTGAATCCTGTCACAGAAATATTTTTTATGAACACCGGAGAAAATGTAAGGGCAAAGAATGGACAAACACTCACAGATGTCATTTTACAATGATTATGATTTTATGACAGAAAGAGTTTTTATTATTGTTTGTGTGGGATTCACGTATGAAGTGGTTACTCCCATAGTCAGGGGAATGCACCAAATGACCTCCCAAGGCCCCTTTTCTGCCAAACACTTGATCATTTGCCAGTACCAGCTGCTGCAGTGAGTGGCCTTTTTTTCCCTCTAAGTATCCCCTGGAAATATCTTCAGTTTTATTTTCTTAATTGATGAACTGTAATTTTGGCAGTAATAGTGGTTGCACTAAAAGTTTGATGTTGTAGAAAACAGAGCTTTTTTTTTTCTTCTTCTGTGTTTTTCCCTTGTGAGTCTGGGAAAGAGCTTGCAATCTTGGATGAGACTGTAACCAGGAGAGCTCTGGCATCAGACTGGAATTTATGGTCACTGTTCCCGGGTATGTCTGCATTTGGAAAGAGCTATGGCACTTTGGATTTGAGAAAGGATCTTGACATTTGAGTCCTGTGGTTGAATCTCCTTGTGTTCTGCTCCTCCCACTTAGAAAATGAGCAAAAACATTATTCTCCAAAGATAGAATCCTGTGTTACTCCCCTACAGTGGAATTAGACAAGATTATTTTCTCTCATCCCCTAAATTAAAGAGCAATGGAGCAATAGTTCCATTGCTGTTGCCGAGTGCCCCGAGACTCCCTGAATTTTCAATGGGCTTAGAATTGAAATCCATCTTCTATCTCTGTGCCTTTGCCAAGGCTGTGCCCCATGCCTGGAATGAACTCTCTCCTCACTTCTACCTTTTAGAATTCCTTGTCCTTCTTCAAAGCTCAGCTCAAATGCTAGCTTTGACCTGAAGATTTTCCTGATCCCTTGCCACTAGTCATTAGTGTCTCTTCTTCCCTCTACTAACTTTATTGTCTATATGTTTATTGTATTTCTTCTCTGTAACTTTTGAATCTACATATGTAATGTTGTATATGAGTATATAGTACATTTTATACACAAAAATATAGATATCCATATAAATCTCTCACATCTAGAGATTTCTTTATCTCTTTTTCTCCCTTCCTCGCTTCCTTCCTCGCTTCCTTCCTCCCTTCCTCCCTCTGTCCCCCTCCCTCCCTCTCTCTTTCTCTCTCTCTCTCTTTCTCTCTCTCTCTCTTTCTCTCTCTCTCTCTTTCTTTCTTTCTTTCTTTCTTTCTTTCTTTCTTTCTTTCTTTCTTTCTTTCTTTCTTTCTTTCTTTCTTTCTTTCTTTCTTTCTTTTTTCTTTCTTTCTTTCTTTCTTTCTTTCTTTCTTTCTTTCTTTCTTTCTTTCTTTCTTTCTTTCTTTCTTTCTTTCTTTCTTTCTTTCTTTCTTTCTTTCTTTCCTTCCTTCCTTCCTTCTTCCTTCCTTCCTTCTTCCTTCCTTCCTTCTTCCTTCCTTTCTTTCTTTCTTTCTTTCTTTCTCTTTCTTTCTTTCTTTTCTTTCTTTCTTTCTTTCTTTCTTTCTTTCTTTTTTTCTACAGTTTGTTTTCCCAACAGAACATAAGTTTTTTGAGAGCAGGGATGGTTTCATTTTTGTCTTTGTTATCTTTAATATTTAACTCAGTTCTGGAATCATGGTAGCTATTGAAAAAATGTTTGTTGATTCATTGTTTTGTCTTAGAGGCATCTAAACCAACTTGTCTGAAGTATGAACCTCTTTTTCATTGTCCATCATAAGTGTTTATCTAGGCTTTGCCTGAACACTTTAAATGACCTGAGCCTCTGAGAATTTATCTGGCTTTCTGTGTGGAAATTGTTCCAATTTGAATGGGAATATTTCTCTTGTGAATATAAGAAAAGCAAGGATACAAGGGGTTCTTGGCTTTAGTCTGAGTGTTTTCTGCAATTCTTCATAGAATGATAAAGCACTAAAATTGGAGAAAAGTTTAGAAATTACCTAGCCCAACCACCCTCCATGTTGGAACTCCTTCTTTGACATATCTGACAGATAACCTCCCAAGTTCTATGTTCTCAAGGGGAACTATTTTCTTATTGAGGCAGTCTAATCCCTTGTTGACCAAATAGCATTTATTGAAATTTTTTTTCTTGAGTGAAGTTTTTCCTTTCTGTAACTTCCATTGATTGCTTCTGTGTCTTCCTATAAAATGGCCAAAAATATCTACTCCTACTTTCACTTAGCAACTCTTTCCTTTCCCACAAAGATTGCAATTGTGTCAAGCCTTTTCTTTTCTAATTCAACTCAATAAATATTAAGTGCATTCCATATTCCAGGTTATTGGCCTAGGTGCCTGGAATGCAAAACAGAAAAGAAATAATCCCTGCTCTCAAATAACATATTATTTAGGGAGAAACAACATGTATGTAGAAAATTAAATACAAAATTTAGTCAAATAATTTTTTGGGTGGAGGTGAGAGCATGACTTTAATGTAAAGGAAAGTTTATTATCAATATAAAGGGGCTCCACAGGACACAGTAGAAAGGGTAAGGTCATAGGAAGAATAAGGTTGGCATGGATGGCTGTGAGGGAGTGGAATATGGTGGCCAGTCTGGAGAACTTCATCCTGGGTAGCTTTCAACTCATTACAAGTATCCTAAGTATAGTGATAGGGCAACAGATTGTCATGCCCTTAAGGGATACAATAGTATAGATGATTTGACACTCAGTTCCTAAATAAAAATTGACATTTAATTGGGTGATTTTTATATGTGCAGTGGCAGGAAAGATGAGTACTTACTGATCTTTTTTCATGGTCAGAGTAGGGAACTGGGAAGCCTGTCTGGTTATAGAGAATTGTCCTGTGTTTGAGGGATTTACCACAATGCAGAATAGATTTTGTGCCCTACTGACTCACCTCAGGGATGTGGCTAAACATTCTCAACATTGTTTCCCATGATATGGTTTCCAGAGATCCTACCATCCTGGCTGTCCTTAAAACGTTTTCTACTTTATTTATTGAATTGAGTCTATATCCTCAACTGAACAGAATAATATAGATAATCCATCACCACGAAACACAATAGGATTAGTAGTTTCCTTGATCTATATATTTCTTTTAATTCAGATCAAGATTATTTCATCGTCTTCTCTTTCTTTCTCTTTTTTCTTTTTTCTCTCTTCCTTTCTTTCTCTCTTCTTTCCTCCCTCCCTCCTTTTCTTTCTTCCTTCCTTCCTTCCCTCCATCCCTCTTTTCATCTCACCCTACATGTTGCTAGCAAGCTCTTTATAGCTTGACATCTAACCATTATTCAATATTTGGTTAAAGTCACTCAGTCAGCTGCCACCTGATTCCAGATACAGCTATGGAGAACCAAATCCTAGAATGAATTCTTAGCATTAGGGCCCTAGGTAACCTAATTCTCCCTTAGTGCAATGTGTCACCCTAGTAGGCTCAGTGTTCCCAGAGCCACATGCTCCAAAGCAATAGCAGAAAATGTTTTATTTCAAGCTTCTGGGTGGCGAGTCTGAATCTGTGAAGCTTTCCCCACTACACATCTCCAGAACAGTCGGCATCTGCCTGTATTTACTCTTGCTGTTGATTAAAGCTGACAGCTGGAGCACCAGGAGCCCTGACTGTGGGCCCAGAATTGCTGACAAGAGGAAAAGGAATCAATAGAGCTGGCTAGACCTGAAGATTTCTGTTTCCTACTTTTCCACTGCCAGAATCCAAACTGTGAGAGAGGGACAGTCAGTTTGAGACTTAGAGATGGGGAGGGAATTGCCAACAAGACATATTCATCCTCATCGAGGTAGGGAGTAGTCTCTGGGTCTTCATTCTGGGTGAAAGGGAGAAGTGGAACCAGGGATGGGTAACCTTCTACAGAAAGCAATGGACCAACATTGACTCCAGACTCTGAATTGCACCTAATGCCTCTGGCTGTATCCTTTGTACTTTCTCATGAGGAAGTGGAAATAATAGTAGTTGAGATTATGGAGATCTTTCTTGTGAGTTCAATTCAGTAAGTGCTTATTGACATCAGGAGGCTATGCTGGGCTATTTATTTGATCAATATTGGTTTAATTGATTGGAACTGTTGAATTGCTATGGCAAAGTTATTCCAATCTCATGGAAGAAGTAGTAGATTCTGGAGACCCAATTTCTCTTAGTAAAAATCAGAATGACCTTATGGAAGTCAGTTCTAAGATACAGAAAGAGAGGGATTTATTTTTCCTGATTTTAACATTTTTTCCCTAGATGAGCTATAGTTGATGACTCTTTGCAGATAATCTTTATACCTAGCCAAGTGCTTGATAGGCCAGTAGCAAGAAATAATGGCTTGATTAATTTTAAGATTGTAGATTTTGAGCTTGAAAGACCCTCAGAGATCATTTGGTGCAGGGCTTTTTAAACTCTTTCTGCTCGTGACCCCTTTTTGTCTGAGAAATTTTTATGTGACCCCACGAATATATAGGTGTGCAAAATAATTATACAAACGAACATTTACTGATAATAAATCATAATTTTGTCACCCTCACTTTCAGTTATGAGATCCTTTGTGAATCTCATAGTTTAAGAAACTAATCGAATCTAACTTTCTCATTGTACATATGAGGAAACTGAGGCATGAGGAGAGTGGGTAACTTGTCTGAGATCATACTTATAGTAATTAGAACTTGAGTCCATGTTCTCTGACTTGATAGCTGCTATTCTTTCTATTGTATCATGAAGCTAGCATTGATTGGGAAATAAAAGAAGAGAAGGAAGATGGGGAGGAAGGAGATAGATTATTATTCCTACATATGATAATTCACAAGTTTAGGTTTATATTTCCCAATCTTTCCAGATGTAAAATCATTGACTGTAAAGATACAGAAGGGAAGATTGAATGTTAGAAGAGATGGGGCTCATGCCTTTTCTCTTTGTTCTTTTTCAGAGTGAAGATGCTTAGAGCAGTCATTTTAGGAGAGTTGGAGAGAGGAGGGAGCCAATATTATGAAGAGAGGGGGAGTCTGCTGGGACTGGCTCTCTGTGATGCAGCTGTGCCAGGAGCCCTGAATGAACTCCCTGTTGTCACATATGGTGGGGCTGGGGTTGGGGGGCTGCTTCACAGGCTGCCAGTCTGTTGTCTCGGCAGGATTAATTAGCACAGGAGTTGATTGCTATCGAACAAATCTGGGAAAGGATTTCTAGCTCACTGCCCCCCTGCCGAGGAGGATCTAGCTCTTGATGCATGTTGGGGGCTCTCTTAAAGGAAAAGGGGGAGCTGTCACATTCTCTCTGTTCTCACAAATACCACAAAATGCCCCACATAGCCCTTCACACAGAGGAGTTGCTCAATAAATGATGATGTTAATGATCATACTGAAGAAAAAAAAAGAGATTTTAACCAAAATCTGTCCATAGAGGAGATGCTTTCTCCTGGGGCATGCCAAAGTTAGGTCTAAGTAACACAGGAGACTTGAGCTAAAAAGTTAGAACTATATTATTATATTAGATGCAGGAAATTTAGGGAAGAAAAAGACAGTTTCTTGCTGGATTTAATCCTAGATGTTAAGGAAAGAGCAAAGTAGGGGATAAAGGAAGAAAAGAAGATAAGGTGATTTAGTGATGACCTCTTCTTCCAAGTCACCCAGGTTAATTCTGGGCTGGTAGTTTACTGGGAAAGTTGTGTCTATGATGTTTATATATAAGCTGTTTAAAATATTTTCTTTCCTCCTCCTTCTCCTCCTTTTCCTCATTCTTCTTTTTCTTCCTCTTCTTCTCTTCTTCCTTCTTTTCTTCTCCTTCTCCTTTCTTCTTCTTTTCTCCTTCCTTCTTTTCTTCTTTCTTCTTCTTTCTTTCTTTCTTTCTTTCTTTCTTTCTTTCTTTCTTTCTTTCTTTCTTTCTTTCTTCTTCTTCTTCTTCTTCTTCTTCTTCTTCTCTTCTTCTTCTTCTTCTTCTTCTCTTCTTCTTCTTCTTCTTCTTCTTCTTCTTCTTCTTCTTCTTCTTCTTCTTTTGCTTCTTCCTTTTTGCTTGTGAAGATGATCTCCTCTCTCCTCCTATATCTGTTTTACCATTCTATTTCTGTCTCTTTTTCTATGTCTGCTTGTCTCCTCAGTTCCCAGTGTTATCCCTCCCCCAATTTTTTGGAGGGATGATATCCTTATTGAATGATGGATATGGCAAAGATTAGGTAGTCATTCATTTATTCACTAATTCACTCATTCATTCATGGGTAGCAGTCTTGAAGTGAATTGAGTTGCTAAGGAGCCACATCTCAAGGTCAGATCTCATCCTTGCAGAAGAAAAAAGGATAGGGAATCATCTATAAATAACTCACTCTTTCTGCAGGAATAGCTTCTGGGAATATTGAAGAGGACATCTTACCCCAATTGACATTCCAACCTGGTCCCAACCAGGGACGTGACAAATACTGGGGAAATTGAGAAGGCAGATATAGAAATATGAGAGTTGTCCAGGTTTCACATTTTCATGCCTCCCCCTCCCCCTGAATATTCAGTATGATTTTTTCCTTCAGTGTTATATAGTTGCTTCTAGTTTGTGTTAAGGGTTTCTTGTTTAGATAGGTCCAAATGGGGAATAAGATCCAAGGGTTTGACTAAATCTTATTTTCTGGGGAATTTGGTGAAGATAGTCCCATGGAGAGCTCATAAAAATCAAAGTCTTCAGAGGTCTCTCTATCTATCTTCTAGAGATGAATGGGAAATGGAGGTATGGGATGTAAATGTTTTAATCTTTCTCCTCCAAATACTCAGAGGCCTTAACAGGTGACTGGCTTTTTCATGAGTAAGGTCCACTGTATGATGAGGTTCACAGATGTCTACACATCTTCCATTCCTTTAGTACTATTTTACTAAGTTATAGGTATGACTGTTTATTATTCAATTTAATTGTGTCCAAAAATGGATGATGAAGGGACTAGAAATCTTTACATGGAAAGGAAAGAAATTTTGTCTTACAGGAAGAAAAGATTTGGGATAATCTGAAATATTTGATAGCTATTTAAAAAAAATTGAATAAATTTGAAACAGACGAGGGGTAAAACTTATTTTGCTTAGCTTTAATGGACAAAGCTAGGCTCAATAGTGAAATGGGGAGGCACAGTGTGTATCAACATAAAGAAAACCTTCCCAACAATTACAACTGTCCAGAAATGAAATAGATGGCTTTGCAATGCAAGGAAATGGATGTGATAGAAAAGATAGTAAATTTCTTATTACTAGAGAGTTTTAAAAGTGAGACTAATTAACAGCTTTAGGAGGAATATTATAGAGGGAATACCTGTACAGTTATTGTTGGATTGGATGACCTCTGAAGGGTCTTCTCACTCTGAATGTTAGCACCATAGCTAGAATTAACAGAGATCTGGGAGCAGAGGAATTTAACTGCCCTGTCTTTACTGACATAACCATTTACCATATTTTCATGTGTGTCTGTGCTATGTGTATGAGAAAATGTAGTAAGAATATTTGAGGAAGAAGGACAGTGACTCTTGCCTATAGATTATAAGAATTGGGATTGATGTCGAATGGAGGGCAAACTTTCAGATATCATGAGCATCAGGGTATTTATTCCCTTAGAATTAGTTAAATTACACTGTCTAGCATTTAATGAATGGCAGTTCATTAAGTTAAATTTTTTTTTTTTCCAGCACGAAGAGGCACCCATTACACACTAAGCTACTTTAGTTTGCTTTTCTGGTTTATCTTGTAACCTCAATAAGTCCTTATTTTAATAAAACTAGGTAACTTTCTTGGGGTTTGAGCTAGATCCAGAAGGTTTATAAGTGGACTCAAACAAATATACAAGTTATAGTATAATATATTCTTCTGGCAGGAGTTCAGACCCTGTAATATTTCCAAGAAATGATGAATTCTTATGGGTAGTATATTCTGGGGTAGTCAGGGTTGATAAATGCATTTTTTTGAGAGTTATAGAAAGGCATATTGTTCAAGTAGGATGTTGCTTAGAAAATATCACAACAAATTTTCATGACTTCACTATTGCTTAGATATTTGAACCCTTTTTGGCCTTTAGATGGTTATAGAGTCAGCATTCATTCAAAACTCACCAATGAAGAAAAATGTTTTCAAGCCCAAGGCTATACAGCTCCCAGGTTTGTTTTATTCTTGCAAGTTGATTTTGATGGAAAGAAATCATGTCAAAATGAACTGTGAAGTACTACATATTAAGGCAGCCTTGAATACCTGTGGCCTCAGTTTGAGGAAGCACATAGCTATAGTCTTACTGGATAATAAAAAAAAAAAAACCCTTATCTCCCGAAGGCTGGATCTTATCTGGATATCACACCTTGTGGGTTTTATTATTTTACTGTCTTTTCTCTGGGTGATTAATGTTTCTGGAGTGAGAAACACATTAACCAACATGTTGGCTCGAGTTTAAAATCCAGGGAGGAGAAGGTTTGGGTAGTGCTATCATTTGCCCCCTAACTATTTATTTTCTATACTAAGGAAGCAGAGAAAGCTCCCACTTATAGTTTCTCAGATGTGGGTCATAATACCATAGTTTCATTGGGAGAGGAACCTATATGATTATCATTAAGTCCTATTGGCTGGATATTTTGGGTGAAGACCAAAAATAAAACCTCTTAGCACTATCTGAGTCTACCCTGGGTAGTCCAGCAGAAATACTATTAATTCTGAAGTTAGAGCATCTGGAATTGAATTCCATTTCTGATACTTCTTACCTGGTGTGCTATTCAACAGCCTCCCTGAGATAAGCTTTTTTTTGTTATCCAGTAAGACTAAAACTAGGTATTTCTTCAAACTGATACCACTGTCTTTAAGACTTAATATGTAGTAATTCGTAATCCATTTTGATGTGAATTTTTCTTATCAAAGCTAACTTATAAGAATAACATAAATCTGGGAACTGTATAGCCTTGGGCTCTCAAACATTTTCTTTTGAGTGAATGTTGACCCCACAACCATATCAGAGGCTAAAAAGGATTCCAGTATCTAAGCAACAGTGTGGCCATGAAAGCAATTCACTCAGATTTCTGAGTCTCAGTTTCCTCATCTATAAAATCAGAGAGTTAGAAAAAATGACCTTCAGATTTCTTTCCAGCTGTAACAATAGCTAGCATTTATATAGTACTTTAAGATTTTACATAAACTATCTTGTTTAATCCTCATAATAATTCTGTGAGGCAGGTGTTATTATTACCCCCACTTTGCAGATGAGAAAACTAAGGATGAGAAAAGTTAAGTCACTTGCCAAAGTGACACAACCAGTAAATATTTACTTGGGATTTGAATTAGGGTTTTCTAAACTCCAAGTCAAGCACTCTTTGTCATCAGGTTACATTTCTCTGGATTTTTCCATCATACCTCAGCAACCTTTTCATCTTGGAAGATCATTTCAACCCTGGAATTCATACCTTGAAAGTACCCCACCCTTAGATTTCCTTCCTCTCACAGGACGAGTCCTCCTAGAGTCTCCACTTAAGGATGGTGGCCAGAGCAGCCATCTTTTTATTCCCATTAGGTTGCCCTTGTCTGGATTTGTCCAACATGACAAATATCTCGAAATATCTTCTTTCTCTCCCATACCGTGTTCTCCCTCACACCCATTATCATCTCTCTTTTATATTTTATCATTCCCATTAGAAAATAATCTCCTTGAGGGAAGGGACCACCTTTCCTTTTGCATTTATATCCTTAATATTTGGCACAAAGCAAGCACTTATTATTCATTAACTGGCAATGCCATCTGGCTCGAGAGCTATGAACTTATGAACATCATTACATTTGAGACGTAACTGGAACCAATGTACAAAGAAGAACTTATCAAAGCTCTGGCAACTCCAAGGAATTTTATCATTGACTCCTGGACATTAGTCCTGGATGAGGCTTGATTCTGTAACTGAGTTTTCACCTTCACCAAGAAATGATGCCATTTTTGAGGTACCAGAACTCTTGTAGAGAATGTGCCATTTGATCCACTATTCCAAACTAGCATTTCCAAATAGCATGATTGTTTTTGAACGAGATTTTCCACCTGCAGGAACTCCCTGAATAGATTGTCCTGGATGTGATCCCCCAATTTCTAGCCAAGTTTGGGATTGGACTTCAAAAAAGATTAGACACTGAATATTTCCTGACCATGTTCTACCACCCATATTAGTCAATAAAAATTAATATTTCTAGGGCATGAAGAATCAAGGAAGAGAGATTGGAAGACCTTATCATACAATGGACATCAGTGTCTGTGCTGTTATATCACACTCCTTTGGCAGGCAACCATGTAGAGCTGGAAAGGACCTTAAAGACCATCTAGTCTAACTATTTCATTTTATAGATAAGGAAACTGAACTCTAGAGAGATTGTCTTGCCCAAAGTCACAAAAATGATAAGTAATAATAATAATAACTGACATTTTATATACCACTTTTAAGTATGTAAAGCTTTTTACATATGTTATTTGTTTTGATTCTCACTACAACCCTGTGAGATAAGTGCCATTATTATTCCCATTTTACAGATGAGGAAAATGAAGTTAGAGTTATTGAGTAATTTGTCCAGGGATGAGTGAGTGTCTGCTTGAATTTGAATCCAAGTTTTCCTGATTCTAAGTTCTCCATGTCTTTTGACTTTGAGGTGGGTCTATTTCCTTCCAGAGGCAAATTTCTCAAAAATATTATAATATTCTTAGACTTTGGCAATTCATCTCTTCATGTAGCATGTGAATTTTCTTCATATATGTACCAGTAGGAATATCAGGGACTTCTCAGAGACTTAGACATTAGAGACTCAGTTCCAGAATGAATCAGAAATAACACTTAACTGAAGGAAATCTAGGCTAATTACCAAGCACTAAAGAAAGTAATGGGAATAGAAAAGGAAACAGGGGGCAGAACAAAGAATACAAAAGCCCTATGGTCAAAACCCAGAAGTCAATTGCAAATAAATGTTGCAATATCTAGTCATTCTTGGGTATTAGAATTTGCTTGTCATCTCTTCAGGACTGGAACCACTAGATAGGAAGGCCATTAACCTGGAAGATTCAGCCAATTTCCCATGAAGAAAATACTTCTCTATTATATATACTCTTCAATACAGTGACACTGGCCTCCTGGTTGTTTCACAAACAAGACACTTCATCTCTCAATCCTAGGAATTTTCCCTTACTGTTCCCCATGCCTAGAATGTTCTACTTCTTCTTCTCTACCAAAGGAATTGCACTTTGTATCCCACAGCTTAGTATGGTGTCTTGCACATAGTAGGTATTTAATAACTGTTTATTTATTTGTTAATTGATTCATAACAAATCTCAAGCCAATTATTAAAAAACTTTTGTTAATCACCTACTATCTGCTAGGTGCTATGCTGGGTGCTGAAACCAGTGTGTTCCCCCAAATTTCCATGGCAACACTAGAACAGCATAGTCTTGAGTAGGATTTAATAATGAGGTATTGAAACTTTAGAATTGATGACAGGAAAAAAGAATTTTAGTTCTATACTATTGATTGTAAGACTACAGTGCAGAGGAGTGCATGTGGGAACTAGTAGAAAATGCCTGTGGATTATCTCAGCAAGAAATTTTATCAAAGATACACAGGGGGTGCTCTGTCTACCTTTTTTAAAGTGGTGGTGGGAAAGGTAGAGTGGGATGCTTGCTAGCATCATGGCTGAGGGGAATAGTGGAGCTAGGAGCAGGTCAACTGTGCTGTGCTACCATTATTAGTCACATTTGGAGTTGATATATGACTGTTCTTTCTATGAAGAAGGAAGGGAAATGAAAAGTTCCTCTTGGATTATTAGGATGGCTAAACTCTATTTCTGTTGGTGGGATTCAGTTGTGTAGTGGATAATAAGTCTTAGGACTTGAGACAATTGGGGAGGGGGGTATCATCTGACTTGTTCAGGATGTTTCCCTGATGTGGTCAAGTTTCTTCCTAAAATTTAGAATTACCCCAAAGTAGAATGATCTGCCTTGAGGAGAAATGGATTTTCCTTTGTTTGAAGACTTTTAGTGAATGTTGAGAATGCTACAGCAGGATTCTTGTTCAAGTACAGGTTGGACACCGAGTTCCCTTTGAACTCTGAGATTCTATAATTCTGTTTATTTCTCCCAAGATGTTGATTCAAAGGAAGACATACAGAGAAACAATGCATTTTCCTTCTGCGTATCTTTGATGTGTTGTGTGTTGAGTTTTGTGTATGCTGTGGCTGTACTAGGGACCTTCCCTGGTGGTACAAGTCAATATTCTGCTGTGTAGGAGCAAGTGATGATAAAGCTATTCAGCTGCAGTACCAGATGTATTTCTGATTCAGAGATCATTCTAAGACTTAGTCTCATCATTCTGTGAGTATATAAGAGGCCCAGACCTAACTTGGAAATTTATATTTTTATGATCTAGGGAATTCATTTATGTGAAAGTGCATTTTCCCAAAATGCCTGCAAAATAAAGCATTGATGCATTATAGTTTAATCAATCAATAAGCATTTGACCATATATATGTATATGTATGCACATATATTTGTGTATATGTGTACACATTATTATTATTTAATAATAGCTAGCATTTATATGGCACAATAAGTTTTAGAAAGTGCTTTAAATATGTCATCTTTTATGATCCTCCTAACAACCCAATGAGGTAGGTGCTACTATTATCCATATTTTGTGAATGAAGAAACTGAATCTGAGAAAGTTCAAGTGATTTGCCTCACATGGCTCCCATAGCAAGATTTAAATTCTAATCTTTTCATCTTGAAGTCAGCAGTATATCCACTTTACCACCTAACTGTCCACCATTTATTAAGCAGCTCTTCTGTGCCAGACGGTGTTCTGGTCATTAGAGAAACAAATTCAGAAATAAAACAGACTCTGCCCTCAAGGAGCTTATATTTTTTCAGAGAAAACAACACTTACATATATAAGTAAACATAAAAGGATTTACAAAGTAATTGAGGTGATGGTACTAGCAACTGGAGGGATCAAGAATAGCCTCATGCAAGACATGGTGCTTTCATTGAATTTTTTAAAAATTAAAGCTTTTTATTTACAAAGCATATGCATGGGTAATTTTTCAACACTGACCCTTGCAAAACCTTGTGTTCCAAATTTTCCCCTCTTTCCCCCCACCTCCTCCTCTAGATGGCAGGTAATCTAATACATGTTAAATATGTTAAAATATGTGTCAAATCTACTATATATATTCACATTTATCCAGTTATCTTTCTGCACAAGAAAAAATGGATCAAGAAAAAAAGAAAAAACCTGAGAAGGAAAACAAAAAAATGCAAGCAAACAATAACAAAAAGAATGAAAATGCTATGTTGTGGTCCACACTCTGTTCCCAAGATTCTCTATTTGGATGTAGATGGCTCTCTTCATTACTGAACAATTGGAACTGGTTTGAATCATCTCATTGTTGAAGAGAGCCACGTCCATCAGAATTGATTGTTATACAATATTGATATTTCTGTGTATAATGATCTCCTGGTTCTGCTCACTTCACTCAGCATCAGTTCACATAAGTCTCTGCAGGCCTCTCTAAAATCATTCTCCTGATCATTTCTTACAGAACAATAATATTCCATAACATTCATATCCCATAACTTATTCAGCCATTCTCTAATTGATGGGCATCCACTTAGCTTCTAGTTTCTTGCTGCTATTAAAAGGGCTGCCACAAACATTTTTGCACATGTGGGTCCCTTTCCTTCCTTTAAGATTTCTCTGGAATATTTGCATTGAATTTTAAAGAAAGCTCGGGATTCTGGGAAATGGAAGCAAGGAGTGTTTTCATTATGGGGTATGGAATAGCAAATATGCTTCCCTTCCCTTTGATGATCTAGACTATTCTTCTGTTAAAGTGTTTACAGACTCTGCATCCTTGAGGCACTTCCATTTACCTCAATGTTTTCCCCAACACTCTGCTATCTCAGGTGTGGCTTGCTCAGGCTGCCAAAAAACTCAATAGTTGCATTTTGCCTAAATAGCTTTGCCCTCCCAACAAGAAGTTCTCATAGTATCCGATGATTAAGTCTATTTTTCTGGTCATCAAGCTTGCCTTTGGTCAGGGTAAAAGAAATACCTTCCTTTCTCTACTCCTTATGTTCATCCATCTTCCTCCTGAATTCCATTATGTCGTTATTATAGTCAATAAATTATCACTACGATCAATAACAATGTCATTAATAAATAAGGGTGAAAATACCTTCTATTTGTTTAGTACTTTGTACTTTACAAAGTCCTTTCATATATATTATATCATAGCATCTCAAAGATGGGAAAGACCTCAGAGGCCCTGTAGCTCAATCTATCTGCACTTGACCAGGAACCCTCCCTCAAGCATCCCCAACAAGCATTCATCCAGCCTAAATTTGAATATTTCTAGTGAATGGGGAAACCACTAAAATCCAAAACCAACCATTCCACTTCTGGACAGCTGTGCTTGTCAGAAAGTTTCCATTATAGTTATCTAAAATGTGTTCTGCTACAACTTTGACCCATTGTTCATAGTTCTTCCCAGAGGGATCAAGCAGAAGAAATTTCACCTTTCTTCCATATGCTGATTTTTCATTTGGGAAGACAATTATGGCATTCCCCACCTACAAATTTCTGTGTGCAAAGGCTGTTTTGTTTCTGTATTTGAATTCCCAGAGGCTGATACAATGCCGAAAACATGGTCGGTCCTTTATAAGTACTTATTGATTGATAAACACTATTAGTTCCTTCAATGAATCTGGGGATAGAATATGTTCTATCTGCCAGCATCCTGTTTGCCTTCCTCTGGAAGCTCTAAGTTGTTCATGTAAAAGAATAAGAGAATCTGAGGGCTGGAAGTTGAGCTCAGAGTCCCTTTGGTCCAGTCTGAATCTAAACATTCTGCTTACCTTTCTCTGAAAGAGGAATGATTTTCCTCAAATGTGTAATGTGATATTTCACATTTGGTCTGACCAGAGCAGAGTATTACTTCCCTCATCCTTTACTGTCTCTTCTAAAATAATCAAAGATTGTATTAGTTTTCTTGGCTTCCATATTAATAAATATTAAATGCCAATCTTTGTGCTGAACACTGAGTACAAAGATAAAGAATGAAACAGTCCTCGCCCTCAAAGAGCTTTCATTTTCTCAAGGTGATGGATAGGTATCACTTTGGACTTGGAGTCCTGAAGACTTAAGTGTAATTCTTATCTTAGTTGTTACTAGTGACCCCAGGTAAAATAATTAACTTCCTTGAGCCTATTTCCTCATTCATAAAATGAGGGTAATAATAGTATCTATTCTCTGGATTGTTGTGAGGATCAAACAAAATTGTACCTCTATCTATCTATCTATCTATCTATCTATCTATCTATCTATCTATGGATATTGATATAGATAGAACTTTACAAATCTTAAAACACTGCATAAAACTTAGGTATTACTAATAATTATTATGTATACCGTACTGTTGTTATATTATGTTTACAAGTTGTTAACATCTCCGGATTTTTCAGATAAACTTTTGAGTAGACGTGCTTCTTCCATATTTCCTTGTGAAACTGATATTTTGAATCTAAGTCTAAGAATAGATTTATCTCCAGATGTGCTGGCACTTGCCTGTATAACTGCTATTGGGGATTCTAGCTCTGGTGGTTGCTTGTGCTTGGAAGTTCTGAGCTACAGAAAGGTTAAGACCAATTAGATCTCCCCTCTATACCCTTTATAACCAATATAGACAGCCTCTTGGAGCAGGGTGCTGATGCTTAAGGAGGGATGGATTGGCTAGTATTGGAAAAATTGAGCAGGTCAAAGCTTCTGAGTCAATTCAGACCCACAAATGTCTCCAGTCTGGGCAAATAATGGAGATCCACCTTCAAAGGAAGAGAAATAGAGACAGAGAAACAGCAATACAGAGAAAGAGAGATCAGATTTATCTATGTTCTTTTCCTTATTAGATTTTCCCCAACATTTTAGCTTATGAAGACTTTTTTTTTTAGCTCCTGATGTTGCCATCCCATGTGTTTGTTATATTTAACTTTTTGTCATCTGCAAATATGATAAGCATATTTATTATTTTTGTTCCTATCCAAAGCAATAATAAAATTGTTAAATAGCTCAGGGCAGAGTAGATCCTTTGGGTACCTCTCCAGAGATCTCCCTCCCACTTTCACTGAATTCTTTAAGATCATCTTTGTTTTTTTTTTTTTTCCTCAGAAATCATTTATTCCAATCTATAAGTGGACAAGCATCCTCAATATATGATCATACTGCTTCTGCTTAAAGACTTCCAGTGATTGAGAATTTTGAGAGCCATTTCACTTTTGGCCAGATCTAATCAGTTAAGATCATCTTTGGATATGATTATCCACTAGTTCTGATTTCTTTTAATGGTATTATCATTGAGCTCATGTGTCTCTATTTTGTCCTGAAGAATAATATAGAGGCTCTGTCAAATATTTTGCTCAAATCTGGATGAACATTTTCCCAATCAACCAGTTTACTTAGCTTGTCAAAAAAGCAAATGGGGCCATCTGGCATGATTTAAATTTGTTGAAAACCTACTGACTCTTTGTGATCACAACATTCTTCTCTAATTGTTTCCTAACTCTTTAATAATGCTTTCTATAATTTTCCCAGGTCTTGAAAACAAGTTAACTGGCCTAATATTTACATAAACTTTCTCTTTCATTTTTTATTTTTGAAAATTGGGACATTTGCCCTTTTCTAGTACCTCTCCTCTTTTCAAAGATTTTTAAAACATCCCTAGCTGTGTATTAGTGGTTCTGGTGACACTCTGGAGCTGGAGTTTTTCTAGACCAGGTGGCATGAACCCATCAAAGATACTTAGGATATTCTTGCTGTCCCTCTACTTACATTAAGAGCTCACATTTCTATATTGTTTTAAGGCTGGCAAAGTGCTTTATATACAATTATCTAATTTGGTTTTCCTTATCATTTCCCTATTAGTCTCTCCTTTTCCTCTTGCTCTTTCCAGTTCAAAGATTATTCTCTTTGGTAGAGAAAACAGAAGTGAAATAAGACTTCATTTCTTTATCTTTCTCTACCTTCATTATTATTGTTCCATTCAGCCTGATAAAGCTAAAAAAATCTCCCAAACCGAAATCCAACTCAAACCTACCTTTTTTTTTTGTTGTTGTTGTCCTTAGCTTTCCTTTCTAACTCCAGTTTGTTTTAAATTTTTGTTCTTCTGACACTACCTATACAAGACAATTTCCTGCTTTTATATTTCTTGTCTTTGCTTGCTTTAATATTCTTTAAAAAATCTAAATTATTAGAATTTCATTTCTTCTCCTTTTTCCTCCTCTCTGAACCTCCCTTTGTGTCTTCAGAATTTCATTCTTGAGAATTTCCTATATTTCCTGTCCTAACTTTCCAAACAGAATTTTGGGCTGTGGGATTCTGTCCTTTCTCTGATCATTTTGAAGTCTAATGTTCTAAAATCTAGTTACTTGCAACTCCATTCCAAATTTTCCTTCCTATTTCTATCACAACTTTTAAGATAGAGTGAGAATCTCCCTGAGATTCTTCAGCAAACATTTTCTTCTTGTCCATATATAGCTTTTCCCTTTTTTGATTTCTCCACTTTTTGAAGGAAGGATTCATCATTGGAGTAAGCTAAGTAATTATTAGCAGTCCTGCTCTTGGCAGGGAGAGAGAGCTCCAGCGGAGGTCTACCTAATTAAAGGTCATCATCATTATTAATGCTAATATATCATGTCTTCCAGCAAGATTGTAATATCTTCCAAACTTCTTGTCTATTTCTTCTTTCTGTCTAAAAGGTCTGTAGTATACCTCTGTTTCTTCCTCTATTGTTCTTCATCCTTTCTTCCTTTTTCTGATTCTTGAATTTTTTCATATTAATATATTGAATGGAGGACTTGCCAATAATCTTTGTCTTTTTGAGCATGATTAGTTGATGCAATCCCCACATGGATTTAGTGCATATATAAACATTTTGAATGCTTCTATGCTGATGAGAATTACTTTTGATGATTGAATAAGGTCTTGAAACTGGGGTTCATTCAAAGGACCTTAGTCAACCAGAGTCTCTTCCTTGGTCATTTTTTTGGGTTTCCTGGCTGTATTGTGGTGAGAGACAATATTGTAAGGTGAGAGGTCTTGAAGTAAAGTTTAAGAAGACTGGAAAGGTAGGTTATAAGGGTCTTTGAAAAGTAAATAGCATTTTGTATTTGATCCTGGAGAAAATAGGGAACCACTAGAGTTCTAAGTTGGGTGTTGGCATAGATGGCACTCTGCTTTAGGAAAATAACTTTGGTGACTGAATGGAGAATGAACTGGAGAAGCAGTGACTTGGCAACCTTGGTGGGAGATAGTGAGAGATGACTCTTAAGTTGTGAGCCCGAGGGACTGGAAGGAAATCCACATGGAATCAAATGACATAGAATCTCAGTGGGACTTCAGAGATAACATAATTTTAGAATATCAGATTTAGAAGGTATCTTGAAGGTCAGCTAATTAATATAGTTGATGGGCGGGGGGAGAGAATTCTTTTTGCAACACTACTCCAAAGAGGTCATCTAGTCTTTGAAGACCTATTTGTTCTGAGTAGAGAACTGCAGGTTCCAATTTAGGGCTGTTGCAATTATTAGTCATTTCTTATGTCAAGCCTAAATCTGCTTTTATGCAACTTGTTCTCATTGTTTTTAATTCTGCCACTTAAACTGAACTAAATGCAAAAAAATTATTCATATATCTCTATTTTCTCCACAAGAATAATATGAAATACTTTGCTAAGTTCTTGATAATTATATTCACATCCTTCTCCCCATCCAATCTTTTAGTAATTCTAGGAAAAGTTAATCTAGCATGACTCTGATGAAATAACCCTGGCCTTTGTAATCATTTTCTTATGTAGATGTTCTCCAATCACCTCTTTAATGATCCATTACATAATTTTTCTAGGAATTAAAGATAAGTTTGCTAATCTATAGTTTGCAAATTCTGTTTTCTTCTTTTTCTCTTGAAAAATTGAGATTTTTGATCTCTAATCTTGTGGTATGTCTTTTGTTTTCCATGATCTTTCAAAAATCATACATAGTGACTCAGCAATTACATCTGCTGGTTCTTTTAGGACTTAAGTATATAATTATCTAGGTCAGGTGACTTGTATCATGCACAGATACTAGGTACTTTCTTACTATCCTTTACTTATCTTTGCCATCAGATCCCTTTAGTCATTCCCAATGTAAATGTTGTTTTCCTTTGCAGAGAAAATGAGCAATATAAGAATTCAGCAAATATGCTTTCTTTCTATTGTCAATTAGGATCGTCCTATTCACTCCAAGCAAAGGTCCTATACCTTCTATAAATGTTTTTTTTGGAACCAATAGAGATTTAAAATCTCTTCTTTGTTGTTCTTTTCTTCCTCCACTTAGTTCATCCCGAGTATTAGCATTCCTGAACTACTCTTATAGGACCATACCATACTCATATTCTGTGTTAACTTACCTTGCTTCCATCTTCTGTGTGTTTCTTTTAAAAATATTTTATTGGTATTGTACTTCATACTCTCATGAAATTTGTTAATGGTTTCTTACTCCAACCCCATTCCCAAGCTTAATGTCAGCTGAAAATAAGGTCAATATCTCATCTTTGTCTTCACCTGAAGTATTGCTAAAGTCTAAAGATAACAGGGCAAAGTAGATCCTCCAGGAGTGACTTCCCTCTAGGTGTACACCAATAGATTAATTAAATAATCTGAGTCTACTCAGTTAATAATCTATCTCTGAGCTTTTAACCATACTATCATCCAGTTCATATTTTTCTATTTCTCACACAATGAGAGCCTCATCAAAATGAAATTTACATATACTATATCCATGACTTCACCTTGATTTAATGACCTGTTCCCCTGTCAAAAAATGAAATAGATTTAGTCCAGCATGACCTGCTATTTTTTTTAAAGTAGGGTTTTTTAATCCTCCTTCCCTGATAGGATTCTATTAAACATTAAAAATCTTATTTGTATAGGTAATTTTTGAATTTCCATAACTCTCATTTCCAAATATATGTTCCCCTTCTCCCATTCAAGGAGTTATCCCTCATAACAAAGAATAAAAAGAGAAGGAAACAAAAAGCAAAACCAGTCTACATATGATGTGTTTGACAGCATATATAATATTTCACAATTATAGTCCTCTGCCTCTGTAGAAGTGCCAAGAAGGAGTGCATTTTTTCCACTTTTCTCTGGGACCAAAATTAGTCATATAGTTACATTGCATTCATTTTCATTTTATTATTCTTTTCATTTATATGATTGTGGACATTGTACATCTTGTTTTTTAATTTTATTTTTAATTTATGGAATAGAACAAGCCTTTTCATCACATAGTACAATAAAAAGACTATTATTGTACATGAAACTGCAAATTTACTATTCACAATATGCCATTCCTTTCAAATATATAACAGTTATCATGTAAAGTTTTTTCTTTTTTCTTCCCTTCTCTTCTCCTCTCTCTAGAGATGGCTACTATTAGACATATAGATGCACATATAAACTATATATATATACATACACACAACCTCACACATATATATGCAAAATTATTCTATACAATTTCTGTGTATCAGTTCTTTCTGTGGATGCAGACAACATCTTTCTTCATACACACTTTATAGTTAATTTGGGTATTTATAATAAACAAGATATCTTATTTGCTCAAAATCATTTTTACATCTTGTTTTCCTGCTTCTTCTTTCCCTTTGCAACAGTTCACATATCTTCTGCTTCTTTGGATTCTTCACATTTGCCACTTTTTTCAGAATAATATCATTCCATTATGTGTCACAATTAATGTCTTTAGTTCTGACATTCCATATTCATTCTTGATTTTCCATTTCCCTTTCACTTCTTCCTTCTTACAAAGAACAATGGTTAAGTAAAACTCACCAATAACCCTCTTTCATCTTTTGTAGTCATTGTGGATGTGTTTCTAGTGTGTTCCTTAATTACTTGTTCAGCTCATTAAACCTCTTTATGGTTTGTTAATATGTTATGACTCAGGTGGCTCAGTGAATAAAGCTATTTCACCTTTCTATTGAGAGAAGGGATGGATATTTTATTCTCCATTTTTTAAGGCAAAATAATATCAATTTTCGCAATGAATCTGAGTGTAGCTGCCTTTTAGTGTTGTTTTCACTCACACTGCCTTTGTCATTGTATAAATGATTCTTTGGGGTTTATTTCTGTGTGCCGGTAGTCCCATTTCTTTATGTAATGAGAGTTTATTACATGACTAGACCAATCAAGATAATATCACCCATGTGGAAGATGTTAAGGGAACTGCTTTTGGGTTACCTGAGGACTAGAACATGTGTAGACATTCTACATTGGCTTATCACATAATAGGAGCATTTTTTTCTCTTTGGCTACACAGTTAGAACTTCAGGCATCTTTAAAATAGCCTGGTATAGACCCTGTGTGACTTTCTGCAGTATTTACTTTTAAGAATAAAAACGTATTCTTTGCTCATAGTTGGTGAGATCATATGATTAGAGCCTCCTTTCTCCTCCCTCCTCACACACTTAGGCCACGTGGTCCCAAGAAATAAACCTAGATTTCTAGCCCTTTTAATTTCATTCTTTTCTGTTTTGGGTACAGGGAATGAAGTTTCAGTCCTAGTTTAGGAGTGCAAATTAAAGACTAATTGCGATTCCAGGAACATAGATCAAATATTGTACCCAATCCAGCAGTGAAATGTAGAGGTATAAGTGTCCCAAAACTTTGGGCCTGAAATATAGTGAGATGAATATTACATAGGAACTGAATTACATTATGAGCCAAATCCACAGTATTCCTTCCTACTTTCCCCAGAGTGTTGGGGAAAATGTATGTTTGTTCTTGCTATATCTATGAAGAGAAATTCCTTAATTCCCTTAGAGTACTGAAAAATTCTAAGAGGCAAAATATACCTTTCCTAGCCCTAAGATAGTTAGGCTATACCAAATCATGTTACATTTAAATTCCTTATCATTGTCATGGCAGGGCACAATAATATTTTACTGTGTTAGAACATGATTTATGACCTAAGTGTTCAATCTCTGGAATTTCAGGGATCATGTTCAATCTTGTGAGCATATCTCCCAAATCTTAACTATTTGACTCATTTTGCTGACACCGAGTAATCTTTCTTAGAACATGGTGGAAATATAGCTTGTGTCCATTCTGTCACAAATAGGGTAAAAGGGCAAATCAAAGTAATAATGCCTATTGGGTAAAGGACAAATTATATCTCACTCCTTAAAAAATTCAATAAATATCTAAAGAATTCACAATAGCCTCTAAATAATAAATATACATTCTCCTTTCTCAGTCTGGGGAGTATAACTTTTCTTCTAGGGAATGATTTTCAGTACCATTCTTTAATTTGGACCCTACTTGGAAATTTAGAGTTGCTAAAGAGACAATCCACTAAAATTCCAGTGAATAAATACTACTAATACTTCAGGAACCACTCTAATTTAATTCAACTTTAAGAAGAAATCCCTTGCAAGGGATTCCAAGGGAATCATGTAGATTGGGGGCCTCATATGGGATCACTTGATATTTTTTTCATATCCCTGATTTATTTGTCCTAGCATGGTATAAGTCAGAAGATATTCCCTCAAAATTTTACAACCTGAGACTATTTTTGAGTTTCATCTGAGATATTCTGTGAATTGTAGTTTTATGGAAAAAGGTTTCTAAGTTTTCTACTTTTAGAGGAAAGGAATGTTTGATTTTTCTTTTCTCTTCTATTGTTCCTGCTATTGTTTATTTATTTTTAACCTTCTCATTTTCCCTTTCCACAATTCTATTCTGATTCTTCTTTGTGGTATGGATATAATTCTAGGTTCTCAAAAGTTATGCCAGAGGAGCAGACACTCTGGCATTTTCTATCCTGGAGGAAAAACTTCAATTATGTGTCTAGTAGAAGATAGAGTTCTTTTTCCAAAGATGATTCAGGCTAAGTTGCAGAGAGTCATTTTCACTGGGCTGACTATTTTGTGATCTGTTCTTTGGTCGTGGTAACCCATGAATCAAAGAAAATATGAAATTATCTTCCATCCTTTTGTGGCCCTATTCTGCTTCTGCAGTGATGGTGGCAGGGTGGTAGAAAAGAGGGCATAATACTGAGAGGGCAGAAGAAAGTTGTGAATAAATGAAAGAATGGCTCATAGACTCTTCTTGAAGGAGCAGAAAATGGAATTGGAGGAGCTGATTTTATCATGCACCTGAAGGCAAAAAGAAGCATCATTTATTTCATGGAACATTTATTCACTTCATATTGCAATGCTTATGATAAGTATTTGCAGAAAGACTATCATGAAAATAATTTCCGTTTATGCAACAGTATCTGTTTCAGAGCATGAAAAGGCAGAGAAATTTGATGAAGAACTCAATGTGACTCTCCAAATTAAATTAACATATTCTTTGATATTCAGTGATTTCAATGGAAAGGGGGAAGGTGAGAAGGGTAAGAAATATGTTGAAAAACAGGTCAGGAAAAAGTAATGAGAGTGTTCAAAGATCTGTAGACTACCCAGAAAACTATCTATATATCATAAATGTTTTGTTTGCAAAAAGAATTTTTATGTGTTAGACATGGGAACACTAAACACCATTAAAAAAATGACAGTAATTATATCTTAGCAGACAAGTAATGACTTGTTATTGATGTGAGAGTCATTCCCGAGTTATCTCTCTGTATAAGTGAGATCACAGACTTGTTAGAGCAAAGATCAAAATTAGCATAAAGTTCAAAAAACAAAACAGACCTATTCAAACAAATCATTCATATGAGCAATGAGCAGTGAATGGAAGAAAGGATATATATAAAAAACACACTATCATAATTTCATGCAGAAATTTAACTGCTACAAATTAATTTCCATATCCTGTAGACCTAAGGAGCCTTATAAATACCTCAGTCAGCAAACACTAGAATTTCTTGCCAAATGGATAGGATTGGCAATCACAGGCAACACTGATTTATAAAATAAACTTGTTTATAAAATCTTATAGAAAAGAACAATAGAAGATTATGAGGAATATCATCCCATAAAACAGAAAGAGGTAGCAAAAATAAAATCAATTTAATGAAAGTTTGGTAACAGATTCATATAAAGCATTTAAGAATAAAAATGGAAGCAGGGTAGCAAACAAAAGAAAAATGGAAAAGATCAGCAAAGGTTTTTGATGGTCTAAACTTTTTCTTTTTAACTCGTCCCTTATCTGCCAGTTGGGATCTTCACTAGCAGTGCTGATCCATCAACCAATTTTTCTTAGCTTTTGCTGGTCTAAAAGCAAAAATTTTTTTCTATGTAATTCATAAATATATTGTTGAACTATCAAGAGAAAGTTGTAAATAATATGTCAGAACTTAGTGCTAAAAATGCATCAGAGCATTTGTCCGTAGAACTCTTTTTAAAAAAAAAAAAAAACTTTTTATTGACAGAACCCATGCCAGGGTAATTTTTTACAGCATTATCCCTTGCACTCACTTCTGTTCCGATTTTTCCCCTCCCTCCCTCCACCCCCTTCCCCAGATGGCAAGCAGTCCTTTACATGTTGAATAGGTTACAGTATATCCTAGATACAATATATGTGTGCAGAACCGAACAGTTTTCTTGTTGCACAGGGAGAATTGGATTCAGAAGGTAAAAATAACCCGGGGAAGAAAAACAAAAATGCAAATAGTTCACATTCATTTCCCAGTGTTCTTTCTTTGGGTGTAGCTGCTTCTGTCCATCATTTATCCATTGAAACTGAGTTAGGTCTCTTTGTCAAAGAAATCCACTTCCATCAGAATACATACTCATACAATATCGTTGTTGAAGTGTATAATGATCTCCTGGTTCTGCTCATTTCACTTAGCATCAGTTCATGTAAGTCTCTCCAAGGGTCTCTGTATTCATCCTGCTGATCATTTCTTACGGAACAATAATATTCCATAACATTCATATACCACAATTTACCCAGCCATTCTCCAATTGATGGGCATCCATTCAATTTCCAGTTTCTAGCCACTACAAACAGGGCTGCCACAAACATTTTGGCACATACAGGTCCCTTTCCCTTCTCTAGTATCTCTTTGGGGTTTAAGCCCAGTAGAAACACTGCTGGATCAAAGGGTATGCACAGTTTGTTAACTTTTTGAGCATAGTTCCAAATTGCTCTCCAGAATGGCTGGATGTGTTCACAATTCCACCAACAATGTATCAGTGTCCCTGTTTTCCCACATCCCCTCCAACATTCCGCATTTTCTTTCCCTGTCATTCTAGCCAATCTGACAGGTGTATAGTGGTATCTCAGAGTTGTCTTAAGTAGCATTTCTCTGATTAATAATGATTTGGAGCATATTTTCATATGGCTATAAATAGTTTTAATTTCTTCGTCTGAGAATTGTCTGTTCACATCCTTTGACCATTTATCAATTGGAGAATGGCTTGATTTCTTATAAATTAGAGTCAATTCTCTATATATTTTGGAAATGAGGCCTTTATCAGAACCTTTGACTATAAAAATGTTTTCCCAGTTTATTGTTTCCCTTCTAATCTTGTCTTAAAAGCAATTTTTATAACAAACATTTTATATCTTCAAGGAAAGTGAAACTACCACATTTACACTTGACCATTAATTCAAAGATCTGCTTATAAAGAAAACAGAAAAATAACAGGATTAGAGCTAGTATACATAAAGAAGTATATTCTGGAGGTTACAAAGTTGTGAGAGCAGAGAGTAAGACATTTGAAGGAATTGGTGTGGAAAAATCTTGGACCTTATTAATATTGAAAACCATAATCAAGAAAACATTAACAGACATTGATTTATCTCTCTATTTTCTAATCTATATATAAAGTTTTATAAAAATCATTTGTGATTACCATGAAGATATCCTAGATGAAGGCATTATTAGGAAACAGACCTTAAACCCATCATTGAGCTGGGGAAGGGTCTCAATCCCAAACATATAAAGACTTTTCCTGGTAGAATGGGCAAATTGCTCTTATCTGCCATGAAAGTAGCTGAATTAGGCATTGTGGAGTGCTTAGAGCTTGGACGCCAAGGTCATCCATTGCATCCTGTCCTCTTGACTTTTGGCTTGTTACTGGACTTCAATGATTTAATGATTACACTTTGTGAAAATCTACCTTACTTAAATCCAATTCATGCATAAGCCAAGATATCACCCTGTGATGTCATTGAGCTCTGAAAATAAAAGATGAACAACAACAATAAAAGGATTCTTCATGGCAGACTTGACCCTTTTAGTGCTTCTTGAGCCTTTTGGCCTTTGTTTTTAGATAGACCAGAGAGCACTAGAATTGAGAAAGGGACTAGGGATCATGGTTGTGGGAAGCTTCCCTATGTTCTGTTTTACTAATAGGTACCTAGGGTCATAAGCACTTAAAAGTTGCATGTACTTTTTACTCACAGACTTAATAGAAAAATTTCCAGGAAACACTTCAAGTTTAGGCACTCAACTTCTTATGGAAGGAAGGGGGAATTATAGGGTTAGTGCTTGGACTGAAGAGGATACTGGAATTTTGTCTTGTAGACTGAGAGACGAAATGTCTCTTTACCTACTTGAAGGTTGACTCTTCCTTCTGGAGATGGAAGGATTTTCTAGTAAACATTGAGTTCCTTGAGAGTTTCAGGATCAAATCTCATAGGTAGAAGATGATTTGGGGGCAATTCCAGCTTTGAAGTGCTACCTTTAGGGATCCTACTTTTTTTTTCCTCTGGAAGGCTGAATCCCAGATCTCTCAAGGTTGGTACTAACTAGGAACTCTCTCTCTCTCTCTCTCTCTCTCTCTCTCTCTCTCTCTCTCTCTCTCTCTCTCTCTCATTGTTGATAGTGTGTGGGAACTACCATATTCCTTCTCTAAGACCGGATCTCTGAATTTGGGGTCTAGAAACTCTCCTTTAAGGTCATATGGGGTTAAATAACATGCAACTCCCACATCCTTCCCTGCCAGGGCAGCTGTACAAGGCTTTGGGGACTGTTGCAGGAGAGAAAGGTTGCTTTATTCCATCTCTCCACCATCACCTTGGGAACCAGTACCACTCTTAACTCTGTTACATTTTGGAAAATCACAAAAAGTGCTGTCTTCAATGAAGACACTTTCAGTCCCTGCACAAAAGAGTTACTCTGATCCATAATAGTCAGAAACAACCAATTTTTCCTCAATCAAACCACAACAGTTCTTACCAATCAAGTCATTCCCAATGAATGAGACTCAATAACTTATCCTCAGTGAAGTATAAATAGATATATAAGTGCCACCAGTCATGTTGACATCCCCCATAAAGAGATACAATCAGTCCTAAACAAAGCCTTGTTTCCTTTAAGCTCATGTAATTGTTGGGATACTCCTACATCAACTTCCTAAATATATACCACAATTTGTTCAGCCACTCCCAGATCAATGAACACTTAGTTGGTTTCATTTTTTCCCCCTGTAATATCCAAGAAGTCTTTCTGTGAGCATTTTGGTAATAAAGGGGATCTTTTTCTGTGACATGACTTATTCTTAAGGAGTCACATTAGCTTTTAGTAATCACTGCTTCCTTTTTTATGTGCTCACAAATTGCTTCTTTATCATCTAATCTGGAGTTTTTGCCAGCTATCAATCTCAAGCTCATGGAACTATAGCTTTAAGTATCTGTCTTCTTTTTCCTTTACAAATTGGGACATTTGTTCACTTCCAAGGCTGAGACACCTTTCTTGTTAGCAGAGGTTTCTTAAAAATCACTAAGAACAATCAGCAATTATACCCACAAATGCTTTCAGTAGATTGGCACATAATTCATTAGGGCCTGATGACTTGCCTTCATTGAGGACAGCCAAGGGTTCTCATCAACTTCTTAAGTTATCCTGGACTCAAATTCCTTGTTACTCTGAAGATTATTCATCTTGATAAAGAAAACAAATAGAAATTGATTAATTATCCCCATTCCCCCCCCCCCCCTTTTTTTTTTTTTTTTTGCTGCTAATCATTTTATGGGAGGCAGAATGGTAAACTGGAAATAATCCAGTTTAAGGACAAGGAAGAGACGAAGACTTGAGTTTGACTCCCACCTCTTGGCATTTAGGATTGTGAGTCTTGGTCAAGTGATTTAGCCTCCCTGGGCCTCAATTTCTTAATCTGTAAAATGAGGAGATTAAACTTTCTCACTTCTAATAGGATTTTAAGATCTGAAAATTGCTTTACAAATATTATCTTATCATAGTAAGGAGGGAAAAGAACCCACATATGCAAAAATGTTTGTGGCTGCTCTTTTTATGGTGGCAAGGAACTGGAAATTGAGTGGATGCCCATCAGCTGAGAAATTTTTTGAACTTCTACACTCTTTTCCATTCCACTTTCAAGGTAGCTAGGTGATATGGCATATGGAGCTCTGGACTTGTAGTCAGGAAGTTCTGATTTCATAGACAGCTTCAGACACTGTGTGACTCTTGGTGAGTCACTTAACTTATGTTTCCTTCTCATCATAATAATATCTGCCTCCCAGAGTTGTGAGAATAAAATGAGAAAATATTTGTAAAGTGTTTTTTCAAACTTAAAGCACTATATAAATGTTAGTTGTTATTGTTATTCTAAAGTCTTTTCCAGCTCTAAACCCATGTCTTCTTCCCTTCTGTGTCCAACAGAGGTTCTATCCCTGTTCTTCTTATCCACTCCCCAAACCTTTAATAGCCTTATAATTTTCTATAAATTTGCAACACTAATTAAATTTAGAGTGAGTTTTAGATTCGTTAAAGGACCTTCCTTATAGTACTCTTTTTATTGGTTCACAGCTACTTGAATTTCTTTCTCTGTATTTGCAGCATTTAGCATAATGCCTGGCACATGATAAACACAATAAATACTTGTTAACTGATTTTCTGAGTCTTTTTAGTACATGTTTTTAAACAAGATAGCTATTTGGCTCAGGGAGAAGCTATTTCTTCTCCCAACAATCTTCTCATTTAATCACCTTTGGTTTCCTGACTTTTCCTTATCCCATATAGTTCCCTGTCCTTTCTTCTATATAATCTGTTCTTCTTGGATGGACTAAATCATCATATTTTCATATTCCTGTCACAAATTATATTTGTCACGTCAATTATGCTTATAAAGTCACATTTACCTCACTATTCTATCTGGTTGACTTTGCTTACTATCTGTACTCTGTGAATTGGTGTATAGACAGGTGAGCCTATGATTATTGTTTATATTCTTCCTCCTTGTGATATCCTCCATGATTTCTGTGGAATAATACATAATTCTGCTTTTCTACATGTCTTACTTGCTGCCTTCTATCATATTAGATTTCCTGGTTAAGTCATTTCCCCATAATCACACAACTAATAAGTGGCAGGACTGAGTTGATTGTGCTGTTTTCCCTAGGTTCTTTCTTTCTGCTACACCACAGAAAAATAAGATACCAAAAATGGTCAAAAGTCTCAAGCTATCCTCTTTTCTAATTTGTCTGCTTGGGGCAAGGAGACAAGATAAATTCTTCCTAGTATTCTGGTTCATCTTGTGGTTGAAATTTCAGTGGAAAAGGAAAGAGAATTTAGAGATGTTGCTGATCAAAGATATGCTGGAGGCTGAGCATCCGAGTGTCATAAAATAATAGGGAATCCCAAGTTGATTTCTGAAATATGTTGTTCCCTCTATTGGCCATCAGGAAACTTATTCCCCGCGTATATGGTCACTCTATGGATCAGTGTCCCTTTATCTTTAACCTTGGATCCAGTTCATCAGAGGATGGAAATAAGAACCAAAGCATTCTGCATGTTGTCTGTTCCTGTGATCTGGCTTTGAAATAGGGAATGTGGTTGTCTGGATGAATATGAATTCTGAGATTTTCAATGAAGCTGGGAATAAGTTATTTGCAGAGTAACAGGAAGCTGCTCAAAGGAGACAGGATAGGGTATGGCTACCCCTAATCCTGAAATTATGGAGCTAGAATAAATGCCTCTCCTTATATGTTCACTGGGGAGCATATTTTGCAATTTCTTTCAGTACAGGAGATGGTGGTAGGGGTAGCAAAGTTTTATTTGAATCTGAAATAAAGAAACCCACCTAACTTCTGTTTTCCCCAAGTTCTTCCTTCTTCAGTTGTTTGTCTGGAAAGAGCAAAAAGACAAGGGAAGGGAAAGAAAAGAAAAAAAGATGAGAGAGTGTCTCTACTGGGCTTGTATACCAAAGAGATCAGAAGAGAAGGAAAAGGACTCACTTGTGCAAAATGCTTATAGCAGCATAAGTGTCAAGGAACTGGAAACTGAGTGGAGGCCCATCAGTTGGGAAATGAATGAATAAGTTATGTTATATGAATATAATGGAATATTATTGTTGTATATGAAATGATAAACAGACTAATTACAGAAAAGCCTGGAAAGATTTACCAAAGTGATGCTGAGTGAAGTGAGAAGAACTAAGGGAACATTGTACACAGCAACAACAAGTTTATGTGATGATCAACTGTGATGGACTTGCCTCCTTTCAGAAATATGGTGATTCAAGGCAATTCTAATAGATTTGTGACAGAAAGAGCTATCTGCATCCAGAGAGGGTCATGGAGACTGAATGTGGATTGAATCACAGTATTTTCACCTTTTGTTTGTTTGTTTGCTTGTTTTTTCTTTCTTGTGTTTTTTCCCTTTTAGTCTGATTTTTCTTACACAATATGATAAGTATGGAATTATGTTTAAAAGGATTGTACATGTATAACCCACATTAGATTGCTTGCTGTCTTGGGGAGGGAGAAGATAATGGAGGAAGGAAGGGAGAAAAATATAGATTACAAAGTCATACAAAAATGAATGTTGAAAACTATTTTCATGTGCATTTGGAAAAATAAAATACTTTTGAGAAAAAAGAAAAGAGGTTAGAGAGATAAGCATGATAATGATGATAACAATAATAGCTTGCATTTATATAGTACTCTATGATTTGCAAAATGTTTTATATGCATAATCTCATTTGGTCTTCACAAGAATTCTGAGAGGTTGATGCTATTATTGCTCCAATTTTGAAAAAAATATGCTTAGAGATGCTAAAACACTTTCCCAGAGCCATGTAGCTAGCAAGTGTCATTCAGGATCTGAACCCCATATCTTCACGACTGCAAGCTCACTGCTTCAAGCAGGAAAAAGAAGGGGGGAAGGGAAAAAAGGATAGAAAAAGAACCTGAAGATGAAATAGAGAGGAAGAAGAGTTAGGGGGGAGCAACTGGAAGGAAAAGGAAATACCCTTGAACACTGACTTTGGTTCTGCTTACTTCTCAGCTTTGTACTTGGTCTGGGTGATTTCCTTTCTCACAGGGAGACTCCTGGGGCATCAGAACTGGGACCAGTCTATTATAATCAAACCTACCAAATACTGATGTTGTACTCTGAGGATCAGCACTCGGATCCAGCTCTGTGTTATCTCTCAATCCAGTTATACAGGTAGGAGATACTTGTCTGCCTTATCCCATAATCCATTTTCTCCCTTCCACACTCACATCACAGAATAGGCTCCAGAGGTCTGCACCTGGAATTTCAAAATATACCTTCAAATAGCATCTATAAAGCACCCCAAGTCATTCATCCCCACTATAACCTGCACCACTAGCCATTCAAGTCAACACTCACAGTGTTTTCATAGTCAGTCAAACCAAATATCAATTTTTCTATACACCTAAACTTCAATTTATACTTTTTCATACACACTCAGGATTAGCTGTTTAATGTCTATTTCACTAATTAGCCAGATCAGGAGAAAGTCCTAACACTCACTTATACTCTGAGTTTGGGATAATTTACAACCAATTATAGGCAGCTGGGAGCCTCATGGGTTTGTTGTATACTCTATATCATTTGTAGATTTTCTTTCTAAGGTCATAGTTTGATCTAGGAGTGGGTTTTCTTGCTAACTTTGTGTCTGAGTATTCCTCAGCCTATGACAGAATTTTAGTTTTGTGAGATAATGTGTTATAATGGGAAGTCCACTGAGTTGGAGTCAGAAGAAACTCCTCAAATCCTTCCTCTGACACTAACTGACCAACACAGATAAGTCAATAGCATCCCGAACTTCAGTTATCTCATCTGTAAAATGGGAATAAAAGTACTTGTGATACCTATCTCACCAAGTTATTATGAGATTCAAATGAGGATGCTCTTAAAGCACTTTTCAATCTTAATATTTTATCTTATATAATTTTAATCTTATATAAATACATATCTTAAAATAAATATCAGTTTTTATCATTGTGCTATTACTAGGACTGGGTATCCATGTAAAATATAATAAAAATTAATAATAACAAAAATAATAATAATAAACAGTTACTTTGTAAATAAATAATAAAATAATAACAGAGAACATTTTTATTTGAACATTTGAGGACTCAGAAGAAATGACATAGTTTCAGATTTTCTAACCCTGTATTTATTCCATGCTGGTGATCACACTGAGCCTATACATTTTGTATACATGTAATACATTGTATTACATGTATACATAAATACATTTAATATCCCCATATTAGACCTAGCTTGGTCTTCTTGAATGAACATGTCAAATAGCAAAGGGCTCCAGTTGACTCTCTGCTATCACCACTCAGCCAGCTTCTTTGGATGGCTGGTTGGTAATGTAATAATGAACATTTTCAAATTGTCATCCCATTAGTGCTTATGTCTAACATAATCAGTTTCTAGTGAACAGCTGTCATTGCCTTCCTGATCTGGGGAAGAGAAGATGCATTAGAGAGCAGATTTGTTATCTTAGCCCCTTTTTTCAGGCTGCCGGAGGCTTGACTTCTCAGAAGGACTCCCCCAAACACTAAACAGATGTTTCATCCCTCTGCGCTGAAGAGAATAAAACAGCTGGAGACCTCTTTTGCTTTCTTTCCACCCCACAACTTTCCCTTCTGTTTTGATGCTGCCATCTGCTTTCCATGAAGTTGTATTGCATCCTGGCTGAGGCAGGGCTGATATATGGCAGTGATTAGGAAAGTCACTAGATGGAGGAGAGACAAGTCCATCCCGGGCTAAGGAAACAGGGTGTAGGTTGGAAGGAGAGCAAATTAGAACCTAAAAGTTGGATTAAATTTGTACCAGGGTGTTTGGAGAGCAATGAGGTTCAAGGACTGAAATGGGCAAGGAGACCATTTACTAGGATTTTGGGTACAAATTAGATGTGCCCACCTATGCTGGGCAGAACATTACTCATTAGCAAAGCAGAAAAAAACTCAGGGATTCTATAAGAACTTAGGAAAGCAAAATATAAGGATTTTAAAGAGTTAACTATTGTTTGATTCAATTTCATTCCCCCAATTTTTGGTCATGGAATAGGCTTCCATTCCTTAATTATGACCAATAGGAACATCTGGAATTATCACTGGCTGATATTTTTTATCAATTAAACCATTTTTGGCTGTCTGTGGCTACAGTCAGGGTGGGCTCCCTTAGAAGGCAGTAAACGAGGAGCATATGAAAGCATTGACCAATCATACTCTTCTCCACAGTTATGTCCCATTCACCCCTCAAATACAACATGTTAAAAACAGAACCTTTAACCCTTTCACTTCATGCCCTTATCACTGTTGAGAGCTCTGTTAGTCTTCCCAGCTATCTTAGCTTTAGCTTTAACTCTTCCCTTGCACAAGTCCAATCCATTTCCCAACTTTGTCATTTCTTTCTTTGCTGTGTTGACTATATGCCCCCTTTCTCTCTATTCATACAGCCACAGTCCTAGTAAAGAACCTCATCACTCTCACATACATTTCTGCAATGAACTTCTAACTTCTGTCTGATTCAAGTCTTTCCTCACGCCAGTCTAGCCCTCTTCTCACTTGGGAAGTGATGTTTCCAAAAGCCTAGATCTAACTGTGTTCACCTCTTGATCAATAAGTTCTACTGACCTCCTATTACCTCCAGGATCAAATAAAAATTCCTCTGTTTGACGTTTAAAGCTCTTCATAAATAAACCCCTTCCTTTTCAGTCATATTACACTTTATTCTCTTTCATAGACTCTCTGATACAACAAACTGGCCTGTTTGAAGTTCCTTGATCACCATATTCATTTCCCATTTCAGAGCCTTTGCAATGGCAGTACTCTGGCCACCCCTACTCCTATTGTCTGTAATGATTACTTATCCCCCACTACTTTCCCTACTTCAAGATGGCTCAAAATCCCACTTTCTTTTTTTATTTTTTATTAAAGCTTTTTATTTTCAAAACATATGCATGGATAATTTTTCAACATTGACCCTTACAAAACTTTGTGTTCCAAATTTTCCCCTCTTTCCTTTCACCTCCTCCTCTAGATGGCAAGTAATACAAGATATGTTAAACATGTTAAAATATATGTTAAATACAATATATGTATACATATTTATATAATAATCTTGCTACACAAGAAAAGTCAGATCAAAAAGAGAAAAAAGAGAAAGAAAACAAAATGCAAGCAAACAACAAAAAGGGTGGAAATGCTATGTTGCCCACACTCAGTTCCCACAGTCCTTTCTCTGGGTGTAGATGGCTCTATTCATCACAAAATCATTGGAACTGATCTGAATCATCTCATCTCACTGTTGGAAAAAGTCACTTCCATCAGAATTAAAAATCTCATTTTCTTTAGGAAGCCTCCTAACCCCTTCTCTCATCAGCTGCTAATGCTTTCCCCTTTCAGATCACCTTCATGCACTCTGCAAGTATATTGTATGTACCTAAATATTTGGAAGTTTCTTTCTCAATTAGAACGCCCTTCTCTGTGAAGTCAGACTCCATTTTTGCCTTTCTTTGCATTCCACAGAACTTAGCACAGAACATTTTGCTGTATTTAGTAGTTTCACAAATAAACTACTAATTTATTTTGTAAATTAGTCCAACTCTGTTTCCCCATATGGAGTTTTCTTGGCAAAGATATTAGTTTGTCGTTTCCTTCTCCAGATCATTTTACAGATGAGGAAACTGAGGCAAACAGGTTTATGTGACTTGCCCAGGGTCACACAACAAGGGAATAACTGATGCCAGATTTGAACTTACAAATTTGAATCTTCTGACTTCAGACCTGACACTAACCATTGTGAAACCTAACTGTCTCATATGCGATATAGTTTTGGTGTTAATGGGTAGTCTTCAAATTCCAACTTTTTACTAGCCAACTTATTATTTCATGTGATGTGGATTTTCCCTTCTGGTATTTGTAATTTGATGTGTAAATTTTTTCCTTTCCCTTTCACCTTCTGTAAAATTTCATTGTACCCACCCTGCCAAGGGAACTAAAACCTATGAAAAGTATTTGGATCTACAGGTTTATGCTAAGCATGTAATAAATAAATCATAATTATATTAAAATGTTTCTGTGTGTTGACAAGAATGATTGATAGCAGTACCTATCATTGAACAATTTTTATGTCACTCTCTACTCTAAAATATCCTCCATTCAGTAAACCAAGGTAATTTTTTCCTAAAGCAGAATTCCAGCCATGTCATTCTCTTATCCAATAAATGGCTGTAGCTCCCTATTGCCTCCAGGATCAAATACAAAATCTTCAATTTGAAGAGCAATAGCTCTATTCACCACTCCCCTGGCTCCCAATCATACACGCATCCCTACCTCACGGGGATGTTGGGAAGACAGGAATTCGTATACAGTTAAAGACTTTGGAAATGTGAAATGTTGTGATCATGATTCCCAGGGAGGCAGGCCCCGCCGAGACCTTTGAAGCCCCAGGAGGATGGAGAGGCTGGAGGCAGTGGGCAACCGAGCCCAGCAGAGCCCAGAGAATGATCCCCTTATTACAGGGCTGCTTGGGGTTTGCTTCTGCCCGCCCTCCCCTATGGCCCAAACAGCAGCTGTGAAGCTGATGAATTATGGCTAAGCTGCGAGACCTCCTTGGGAGCCTGTTCCAGGACACGCTGTGACGGCTTCCCGAGGAGGCGACAGGGACACACAGCAGCTTGCAAACAAGCTGCTTCTGGCTGCTGAGAAGGGAGGCGGGTGGCGTGGGCCCCTGCCCGCCAGGGGAGCCGATTAAAGCTGTGAAAAGGCTTGCAGTAAGCACTGTCAAAAAGCTCCATTTCATCTGGGAGAAGGGAGTGACTGTGGCTCTAGTTAGCTATGGGAAATCTGCCCAGAGAGTTTGGACCCTCTCAAAATCCCCATCTCAGCTAGCGCAGTACCCCCTCCCCTGCAATTCTCCCCTTCGTGGTGGGGCTTTGGTGTGGCCCTTGGCCTCTGCCCACCATTGCCACCTGGACCAGCGCTGACCACTGGTATTAACTAAAGCAGGACAAAGGTCTGAGGGAAAGAAGGAAAACTGAGGGAAATGAGCTTCTGTAACAAGTGCTTCTGTGAAGTTCATGCAATGTTATTCAGTATGAATGGTGATGATGACACATACTAATTATTAATAACAGCATTTTAAGGTTTGAAAATACTTTGAATGTTATCTCATCAGATCCTCACAATAACACTGTGAGGTAATTGCTATGATTATCCCAATTTTTTGTTCAGTCGTTTCAGTCATGTCTAACTGTTCGTGATCCTAATCTGGAGTTTTCTTGGCAGAGATGCTGGAATGGTTGGCCATTCCTTATCCAGCTCATTACAGATGAGGAAACTGAGGCAGGCTGGTTAAGTTACTTTACAAGGGGTCACCTAGTAAATGTCTGAGGTGGATTTGAACTCAGGAAGATGAGTCTTCCTGACTCTAAATCCAGAGTTCTAGCCACTGGGCCACCTAACTGCCCGGTCTGGAGTCAGGAAGACCTGAATTCAAATCTGGTCTCAGACACTTACTAGCTGTGTGATCCTGAACAAGTCACTTCACGCTGTCTCCTCATCTGTGAAATGAGCTGGAGAGGGAATGGCCAACCACTTCCCCCAATGGGATCATGAAGAATTGGACACATTGAACAAAATGATCTCATGATTCTAAGTCATTTAATTTCTCTGGGTTTCAGTTTCCTCATTGTAAAATTGGAGAATCCTCTAACTCCAGAGGTAGTGAGTCTAAGACCATGATACAACAGACAGAGCAATAGATATTGGATTCAATTAATAATGCAACTATGGGCAAAGCCCCTTTATTCTCCCAGACTCAGTATTTTCATCCATAAAATGGGGAGATAGCCCATTTCAGCTTTGACATTCCAGTTTTGACTCAATCATGATGTTGATGGAAAATTTGATATTGGCAATAGAAATGAAGATGCTGCATATATTTAGGACCTTCTTAAAACAGACTAGACACAATGACACACTCAGACCCCATGGCTTTCAATGTTTCAGGCCACAACATCTCTCTTATTCTGAGGAACTACAAGAAGAGACTTGTGTTAGTCACAGGTCTTTAGGCAAATATTCAGTGTCTGCGGTGGTTTGGCCCACATGGGAATGATGAAGATGCAGATAAGGTGATGATGAGATAAAGAATAGTCATGTGGCGTTATTGTGGGAATATTGGGGGTGGGGGGAAATAACAGCAGATGCTCAAAAAGTCTAGGTTCCTGTGCACTGACAGGTCCCTGTCCTAAAGAAAATGATGCTCCTCCCTTGTTTAAGACTTCCGTTTTCCTTAAATTTAACAAATCAAGCTTACTTGATAAAGCATTATCCAGTTTTGGTTTTCTTGAGATAATTCTAGACTATAGAACATTAGAAAATTTAGGGATTTTATAGATAATTTAGATGGATGCTAGTAAATCTCATTTTATAGACTAGAAACTTATGTCGATTGATGAAATGATTTGTACCCCAATTATGTTGCTAATTAATGGGAGAATTAGAACTAGAACTTGTTTTGTGACTCTCAGTAGCATACTCTTTTATCTATATTCAACAAATATTTATTAATATAAATTAATAAATTTATATTTATTATATAAATATATAATATATATTCAAAAAATCTTTAGAATTTAGGATTTAAACAGGTCCCTGTTTAAGGCACAAGTTCTAGTCCATTGTCATGAACTTGGGACTTATACTAGATTTTATAGAAAGATTGGATCAACCAATCAAAGCGATAAGCTTTTCTTTGACATTGTCTTTCCCTTCATTTCTCCAAGGATGGTGAAAACATTCCATTTTTTTTGTTATTACACAAGGTCACTATGAATATTTTGGTATATGTGGGTCCTAGATTTTTAACTTGATGTATAAAGTGGCACTTTGATGAAGGTATGGCAGGCCTGTTTGTTAGGATTCATAAGGAGCCCTGGCTCTTTGGCCCTAGACCCTGACACTGTCTTACTTTGCAAAGTTCCAGTCACATGATCCCAGAGGATTTGGAAAACTGATAGTGAAGTGGACAACCAATGTGGGTGGGCAGAAAGCACTTGTTTTTAGGGTAGAATCTTCCTATTTAATCTGTCAGTTTGCTAGAACTCCTTGCTGCCAGTGTGGCACTTTAGAAATTCTGAACAGTTGGAATGCATGGGAAAACTTGACAAAGTGACAGGAGCTATAAAGACAGCTGCTTGTCATTCACTGTGGCTCTTGAGAAGAAAACAACTAGGAAAGAGGTTAAATAGAATGCAAAAAATATGCTTGTATCTGTGACTAGAAATAGCTCTGCTTATAGATTTATCATTTATGTCAATATATCCATCAATCACTGGTAACCTAGAATCATCATGAAGATGCTACCCAGGATCAACTAGTGACATAGGGATTGCTGGGAAGAGCATTTGCAGGGAATCCTGGTAGTAAAAAGGGAGAACAAGCTGATCAAGGAGGAAAGATTTGGAGTCTCATCCTCCATTTTGGTACAATATGGGCTTTTTCCAGATTTGTGAACTTACCTGGCCACTTATCAATGTTACTTGGAGATTTCTTGCAAAGAATCTGAAGGTTAATGATGTATTTTGTTAGTGGTGAGGCAAGGAGAGGGAGAGACAGAAAGAGAGACAGAGAGTAAGAGAGAGGGAAACAGAGACAGAAACATAGAGAGACAGACAGAGAGGGAGAGAAAGGGAAACAGAGAGACTGAGACAGAGAGACACACATACAGAGAGACAGAGACAGAGAGAGAGAGGAGAGAGAGGAGAGGAAAAAAGACAGAGAGAGAGAGAGAGAAAGAGAGAGGGGGAAGAGAGAGAGAAAGAGAGAGAGAGACAAAGAGTGAGAGAGAAGGAAACAGAGAGAGAGACAGATAGAGAGGGAGAGAAAAGGAAAGAGAGAGACAGAGACAGAGACACACACACAGAGACAGAGAGAGAAAGACAGATACAGAGAGAGAGAGAGAGAGAGAGAGAGAGAGAGAGAGAGAAAGAGAGAGAGAGAGAGAAAACAATAAATATGATCCTGATTGAATGAAGTTTGGTGAGATGCCCCCTATTACCCTCTTAGAAACAATTTCCTTTTCCTGAGACACAGAGTTGAAGAAGGAAGCAATTGTGCAAATCTCACTCTGGCAACCAGGTGGATAGAGAGCCAGACTATAAGTAAGGAAGATTCATCTTCTCGAGATCAAATCTGGCCTCAGATACTAACTGTGTAAGTGTCACTTAACCCTATTTTCCTCAGTTTCTGTAGGAAATTCCAAACAACTTTGCTAAGAAAACCCTAAATGGGGCCACAATAGTCAGACACAATTGAACAACAAACCATGACTCTCTGGGAGAGGAATGAGCTAAAGAGACAAGTTTTCTGACTTGGACTGAATATCATAATGCTTGCCTGCTCATTCCACTTTGTCTGCTGCCCTTTCTGGTTTCAACTCCATGGAAAAAGATACCGTGCTCTTCTTTCCTGCCTTCTTTTGTGCATTGTCTCGTTGTTCTTGAGGGCATAGGTTGTCTTTTTATTAATTTTATCTTCAGCACTTAATATAGTGTCTGGCACATAGTGGGGTGCTTAATAAATGGTTATTGGATTGGATGGCTTCTGAAGACTGGTCCCCTTGCTCTTATTTCTCTGTTCTTTCCTTTGCTACCATTTATTTCCATTGTAATCTAAAGAAATTAGTGCACAATAATTCTTTTTGTATGGCCAATATTGTTTATGGATAATAGAGGGATCCAGGAAATTTGTCTGTTTGGAAAAGGGTGACGTGTACCGTTAGCCCCTAACGTGTATCATGGGGGACAGAACAGGGAATTAATGATTATGATGGGAATGGAAATCACAAACTCAGTGGTGATGCTCTGCTATATTATTATTTAAACAGCTTTAGGTGATGAACAGGAGAAGTAGTAAACAGAGAAAAATTAAAACAAATTAAGAAATAAAAAAATCTAGACTAGAAATATTGTGAGAGCCACCATGAATGAAGAAAGATAATGCAGTATCCTTTGGAGTAATCTCCTGGTATACACCTGAATTAACTTTCATATATCTACCTACCTCTGAATTATTATGTCTTTCCCAAGGAGACTAGTCTATGCAAACTTAAATGTGGGAGATCTAGGAGCAAGACTAATGTTCTCAAATTTTTCTTTAATTTATTTTATGTGTGGGAAGCCACCCTCCCCTTCTTTTTACACAATCCATCAACAAATATTTACTAAGTGCCTAATACAGCTTATATGTTGATATCAATCAATCAAAAATATACATAAACATATAATAGTCCATCTGGTATGCTGAAGCTTATCCAGAAAAGGGGAGCCAAAGAGGTGAAGGGCCTAGATCTTTGGGTGATGTCATTTAAAGATCACTTGAAAGAACTGGGATATTTCACCAAGAGAAAAGAAGAGAAGATAGGAAAGTGATAGCTGTCTTTATGTATTTTAAAGAATTGCTGGGAATGATGGATTAGACTAGTTTTACTTGACCCCAGAGAGTAGACCTAAAAGTAACGAGTAGAATTTGAAGAGCCAGATTTAGGCTTGATATTAGGGAAAACTTCCCAATATTACAAAGTAGAATGGACTACCTCTGTACTTAGTTCCTCTACTTCTTTCCACTCTTTCCCATTGCTATCGTTGGAGAGCTCTGAGCAAAGACTGGATGACTCTTAATGTAGTTATGGCCTCTGAGGTCCTTTCTAGCTCTGAATTTCTGAGATTTAATAAAGTTGTGTCTTTGAGTTAGTTATATATTTTTCCTGAGTTCTTCTAAACTAATATCACTTAAAGGAACCACTCCCCTATGGTCCATAGTTTGCCTTAAGTTCTGGTTTAATTGATCACTTTAGGCTGTTGAGCCATTTCAGTTGTGACTAACACTTAGAGTTTTCTTGGCAAAGGAATCATTTGGCATTTCCTTCTCCAAGTCATTTTACTGATGAGGAAACTGAGGCAAACAGATAAAGAGTAAAAGGCAAATGTCTAAGATCCACAAAACTAGTAAGTGTCTGAGGCTAGATTTGAACTCAGGTCTTCTTCACTCCAGGTCTACCACGATGTCTACTGGGCTACTTAGAAACCAACTTCTCTATCTTACAAAATTTTAAAGACCATAATCTACACATATCTTCTTAATGAAGGTTTGAGAAAAACAGGTTGACTTTTGCAAATGATATCCCGCAGAGGATCACATTTTAACTATCACACAATTGACTGAAAGGTATAGAGAATACAAGATTCTTCTTTGTTTATTTATGTTTGACTATAAAACAGCATTTGATATCATAGATCAAAATGTTGTCTGAAGGCTGGGCTCCAGCAAAATGTCTTCCCTAAAAAATTCCCTAAAATTTTATAAGATTCTTTGAAGGATACAATAGAGATAATTATATTTGCCGATCTTTTGATTGGCATAAATACAAAAAACAGGGAGTTGTATGTTCACTAAAGGTGTCTGCCAATATCTTAGAAGATGTCTGGTGCAGAATCCAAAGGAGAGAGAGATTCCCCATAGATGGTAAATTGTCTGTCTAATGTATATATATGACACTTGTGCTGATTGTATATACATTTCAGAGTCTCTTACAAGAGATCCATTTAGTTTAACTGCCTATTCTGTAAAAGTCTGAAGGATAAAGAATACCTGTTGTCTATACACAGTGATTTACAGTTATTACATGCCTAGAACTCATCTATCAATATATGTATCTTGGATCAGCACTTCAAAGGACAGGGAGCTAGACCTAAAATTGAATAGGAAGAGGAGACAAGACTAAGTTGCCTTTGGGAAATTGGATAATGCTTTTAAAGACCCTAACTTTCTTCCCAAAGCAAAGACCAGTCTTTTTTCAACCCTAACAGTCTTTTGGTGATGTTGAATAAATATGTGTCAGGGAATTCCATAGTCTATGAGGAAATGAATTTGAAGATTATCCAAAGGGCAATGGAGAAGTGAATAGTGGACAAGACCAGGCTTTGGAAATACATTGGAAATAAGAGATTATGCAGAAGAAGTGGGGTAAGTGATGATGCTAGAGAAATGTTCAATGGTTTTTTAGTTGTGTTTGATTCTTTGTGATCCCATTTGGGGTTTTCTTGGCAAAGATACTGAAGGATTTTGCCATTTTCTTCTTCAACTCATTTTATAGATGAGGAAACTGAGGCAATTAATTAAATAACTTGTCCAAGATCACACAGCTAATAAGTGTCTCAGGCCATATTTGAACTCTGGAAGATGAGTCTTTCTGATTCCAGGCCTAGCATTCCACCCATTGGATCACTATCCACATTGTGAAAGTGAGACTTAAGCAGTGAATTGCCTACTTGCTTCATTGGTATATAGATATTTTAAAGAGATTTGGAAGGATAGCCCAAACATCTTAGGTGGACCGCCTAGGGTGGATTTATAGGAAAGGATGGACTTTACAGAATGGACAGACAAGGATGAATTAGTAATGTTTCAAATCACTAGAAAAGGTACCCCCATCAGTGAGATCCCAGGTCCAAAGAAAATATCAGAAATTTCCCTTTCACAGATCCTCCTTTTACACATTTCCTGAACTTTTCCTCATCAAAATACTACTGGTTCTTCATCAAGCTAGCAACCTCACACGCACAAAGATCTCTTAACATGTGCTAAAGATCAATAGATTTGTTTGGATTTTTGACTGAACTTATGACGTTACCAGTGTTGAGAACTTCCAGTGAGGAAATTCCCTCTGAGAATGAGGATTTCCAGCTGTTGTACAATTAATAGCTTTAGAGATTTGCACAAAACATTGAGAAGTTATTGATTTGTCTACAATCAAGATGTGTCAGAGACTCTCTCTCTCTCTCTCTCTCTCTCTCTCTCTCTCTCTCTCTCTCTCTCTGTCTCTCTCTCTGTCTCTGTCTGTCTGTCTCTGTCTCTTTCTTTGTTTCTGTCTCTCTGTCTTTCTCTTTCTGTCTCTGTCTCTGTCTCTCTTTCTCTCGTCTATTTCTCTGTTTCTCTCTCTCCTTTTTTTTTGAGGGAAACTTGAAATTAAAAAATAATGGATTGATTTTCCACAAAGCATTGAGGTATAAAATAGCTTGACCCTTCAAAGCACATGTTTGTTTTAATCCCTCACCAGTCCTCTAGGTTCTATTGCCCCTCTGCAGCTCTCTCTTAGCGTGTTCCTTTACCCCAGGGCAGAGCAGTAGCTCAAGAGGAACTGAAAAGTTAAGACTTTCTCTTGGAACCCCCTGCCTCTCAGGTTGGTGCCAAGAATATGTCTCTATTCCAAAACATTAAACAATCAGCACTGACGTGCTGGGTCTATTCTGGTCTCCAAGTTGCTTCACATTGCATAAAATTAAGTTAGTACTAAATTTTATTGACTGTTCAAAAAAATTCCACTTGTCTGAGATTTAACAAGACAGTGGCTTCAGAATCCCAAACAACTTTTAATTAGCACCTCAAGGCAGAACAGAGTCTCTCTGTCAATTCTGAAACATCCCCCATCTCTTGACTATTTCTCTCATCTTGAGCCCCACATTCTTATCTCTTGTTAGGGTATTTGGAGGTCATGTTGATACTTCCCTTGACCCTAGCAAAACTTAAAAAAAAATAAAAAATTTAAATTTCTACATTCTACATTTTTAATGTAGAATTTACATTAAATTTACATTTACATTTTACATTATGATTTATATTCTTATGATAGTTATTTTGTGGACTGTTTATTAGGGGAAAGTTGCTGAATTCAGAGGCAGATGATCTGAGTTCAAATCAATCAATCAACAATCAAATATCATGTACCAGGCATTGTGATTAGGCCCTGGGGTTAAAAAGACAAAAATGAAACAATTCCTGTCTCTGAGAAGCCTACATTTTCTCAGAGTAATGGTACATGCACATATCCCTAAATATAAAACATATGCAAACATAGGGGGAGAAGGGCAGGAGAACAAACCTATAGCTGGGGGAATCGAGAACATTCTCTTGCAAAAGATAATGCTTACACTGATCTTTGAAGGGAAGTGGGAATTCCAAGAGTTGGAGAACATTCCATTGTGCATTAAGGCATGGAGATGGATATGGAATGTTTTATACAAGGAAGGAAAGAAACAAGCATTTATTAAGCACTTACTATGTACTGGGCACTGTGCTAAGCAATTTACTTTGAGACGCACGACAATTCTACAAGGCAATATCTGAGGAATTTTTCTTTTAATTAATCATAATTTTAAAAAAAGCATCAAGAAATTACTTCCTCATTAATACAAAGTGTCCCCCAAATCCTCCTATACTTTAAGACCCCTGAAGCTTAAAATAGCACTGAAGCTTCTGGGATACCTTGTGTTTAAAGATACCCAAACAAATAATGTTGAAAACAACAACACAGATTTGAAATATGATAAACAAAGCTTGGAAAATTTCCACATATTATACTTGCCTGTTTAACATACGCTGGTAGGTTTTAATTAATTTACAGTCTGTTACAGTTTTGACTAGTCTTCACTCAGCTCAGCTTGTAGGTATGACTGTTGGTTATTCTCATTGACCATCATTGTTGACCTCAAATGTAGCTTGTTTAGTCTAGAGATGTTCCCTCTGTCCATTCAGCTTCCATTTTTGATTCTGCCTGATTTCCTGGACCTCATAAGGAAGGAACATTAATTCTTCCTGTCATAGTCTAAGAATATATGGCTAATTAGTGGCAGGCAGATTGAGAATTTTGGATCTGAAATTCCTAAGTCCATTCTTGTGGTCTCCACTATACCATTTATATCTCTTAAATACTTTTTGTTTTGGTGGGGGAAGATGGTATTTTGTGTGACATCAAACCTAATTTAAAAATGACTTCCTTTATTTGTTTTTTGTTATTGTGAATTTTAATTTTTGATACTGGCAAGCTGGTTTTCTTCTTTTTTCAAATCCTAGTTTCATTTATTTCATTTTTCTTCTTGCTTTCAATTTTGTTCTTTCCTTCTTTGTTTTTGGAATTTATATTTTAGTTGATTAGTTGGTTTTGAGGGGGATTTGTTGCTTTTCTAATTTTTGTTAGTTACAAAGTTAATTGATCTAATCTTTGTCTTATTGATGAAAGTATTTATGTAAGGGAGGGGGGGTCTGACACATTCATGAAATGCCTCTGATAGCATCTGATGGTATATAGAGAAGTTAGGGAGTCTGTTTCTAGGAGAATCATAATAATGTATAATAGAAATGTTTTAGAGAAATTGTAGGACATTCTAGATGTTCTGTGTCTGGTTCTGATATCAATGAAATTAGGATGAGCCCCCATTTATAATAAGTATGCTTGTAGCATTTTCACTCTTTTCGGTTGTTGTTTGCTTGTATTTTCTTTTCTTAGTTTCTTTTCCTTCTTGATCTGATTTTTCTTGTGCAGTAAGATAACTGTATAAATATATATGCATATATTGAATTTAACATTTATTTTTAACATATTTAACATGTATTAGATTACCTGCCATCTAGGGAAGAGGTGGGGGGGAAGAAGGAGAAAATTTGGAACACCAGGTTTTGCAAGGGTCAGTGTTGAAATATTACCCATGCATATGTTTTATAAATAAAACCTTTAATAAAAAATGAAAAAATATAATAAGTATGCTTGGAATTGACTTTTGGAATTTGTAACTATACAAAAAGCTCTTTGTAAACCTTCAAGTGCTTCAGAAATAGAAAATATTATCCAATTAATCTCTCAACAACCTTCCTTTCAGGTTTAGGGTGCTTTGATAGGTTTGGATTGATCCCCTACCAGCCAAGTTCCTTTCATTGACAGATGCCAGTTGTGTCCTAGTTCTGTCCAATCTCTTAACACTAATTATCTATTACAAAGGGAAATTTACTTCAAAGATGTAACAAGAGCAAAAAAAAATTTGTTAACAACACCTTGGGGGCTTGGTCTCTCCTATTCCACCTTAAATTCTGGGAAGAATGGGCTCAGATTTACCTCCATTTTTACATAGCTTTGGTCCCAACAAATTCATGTCAAAATATGATATTGCTGTTGTATGATTTCATGTCTCAACTGCTTTTGGGTTGAACCCCAAAGATCACTTCTTGCTTTTCAAGCCATTGCTGCTCAGCTGGTTACAAAACCTGGATATTAGGATGATAGAATACCTTCTCCCTTCAAACAAAAGAGCAAACGCCAAGGCAGGTAAAGAACTCAAGCCTGCATTCACAGAGCCACATGGCCTCAGAGGACAGAAGACTCCCCCAAGACTTTTCCCCTTATAGCATTTATTTTTCCCCCCACTGGACACAGTCCACAAAGAAGTAGAACTACCAGAATAAATCCAACAAGAATAATTCAAATGGAATTTGAGCCTGAGGCCATCTCAGGCCTTTTTAAAGATGTCCCTGCTTCCAGCTCTGTAACCAATGAAACAGGCTTCTTTTAACTGCATGATTAGCAGACCAGAACCAGGTACCGATTTTTTGAACATGTTCCATAGCTTCTCCAAGGTACACGTCATGACAAGTCTTCCAGGAGCAGGATTCCTGGCCTTTCCACATGAGGAGATGCTATTGGAGGCACTCTGTATATATCAACCCCTATTACATACAGAAATATAAATTTCCCTTTGTACCTAACACAGTAGCCTACATCAGATGGTTTTGTAGTATGATGGAAAGACCATGGTGATGAGAAGATCTGGGAATACATTCAAGCTCCAGTGTTTGACTTGGGTCACCTCAGAGCCTCTGACTCTCTATTTCCTTATCTGTAAAATGGTATTAACAGTACTTAGTCTCCCTTCTCACAGGGTAACCATACAAAAAGCTCTTTGTAAACTTTCAAGTACTTCAGAAATAGAAGATATTATCCAAGTAATCTCTCAACAAATTTGTTAATAGATTAATTAATTGAGAACAAAGGGCAGTTTTTCTGTGAATTTCTCATCTAAGAGTCTGTTGAATAATGTGAATTGAATTGTATCCATTTACATAGGGCTTGGTCATCTTTTATGGGACACAGCTCAAAGGATAATGTAAGGTCTGGCAACCCGGCAGGACCCAAAGCTCAGAGAGTTCCAAGTGATTTCTTCCAAGGCTATAGATTTAGAGGTAGAAGGAACCTTAAGGGCCAGCTTTCTCATAGGTACTAAGTTGGAGAGCCAGGATTTGAATTTGGAAGTTCTAACTCCAACTCTGATGCTCTTTCCAATTCAATTTAATAAATATTTATTAATCACCTACTATGCACTGGAGATACAAGTAAGAAGAAAGGTTGTCCCTTGTCTTCAAGAGCTCACAATCTAATGGGGAACATGCAAAAGGAAAGGGTGGGAAACACTGAGAGGGAACCAGCACTGGGGTATCTCGTTCCATGGAGGTAGGACCAGGAAGAGGAGCAGATGGAGAGGGAATGAGCTGGAGAGTCTCGTTTCTGCCTTTTATAAGGAAAGCTTTGGGAGACATTTAATATTCCTCTTTCCAGCCCTTCAATCAGAGAAGAGAGAAGGTGAGGAAGGTGGTATCCAAGGTGTGAGTTAGCAGTGTGGTGATGAAATTAGAAGTGATCAGTTTATCCTAGGAGAGCAATCTTGTTTATTGGAGTTAACACTAGTGAGAATTGTAGATGGAGAGAATCTCATGGTACCACGTTACTTTCTAGGAAGCAGGAGATCTTTATCCTAGATTCAGGCATAAAATAGCTGCACAAAGTCCGACTTGTCTTAACTTGTTTTTAGGCATCAGAGGTGGTTGATGGAACAAAGCTGTTGTATGAAATGATCTGTAAGGTCCCTTCCAGGTCTCCCATCCTTCAAACCCACATCAGCATGGGCTGCTTGGAGAACGGCCGGGGTGGAGCTTAGAAATCCATGTTTGGGGATGGGAGTGTGCACAATGATCAAGAGTGGATAAAATTCCATTAGAGGTAAAATGTTGTCAGATGGAGGCCTGGAAAGATATATTTTAAGCTGAGAAATTACTTAATAAATTCAGACCAACACTCTGTGACATTTCCCACAAGACTTTAATGCTGTTTACAAATTCCGGAGAACACCCGAATCATTTCTGGCATGGGCTTATGATTTATTTCAAAAGAAAATGGGACAGAGTGTGTGGGTTTGTGTTTAATGTGAGAAGGGATTTGGGATGGAAAGTCAACTGGTATGAAAGATTGCAGGGCAAATGCAAACTAACAAAACCTGTGGGTGGCCTTGGAGTGTATGAGAGGGCCCCGGGAAGGGAAGGGGCCTCTCTAATCAAAAGGTTTCATTTGCTCAAGCCAACGATGCTATAAGAAAGTAGAAGAAGTCATAATAGTATGGTGAGTTTCATAACACTTTTAACCTAAAGGACTTTGAGAACTAGTAAAAGAGAAATAAGTACTCCAAAGAGGCAGCTCAGTGGACAGAGTGTCAAGTCTGTAGTTGGGAAGAGCTGAGTTCAAATTTGACCTAGGTGACTCTGGGTGAGTCACTGAACCCTGCTTGCCTCAGGCATAAAATGAAATGGAGAAGGAAATGTCAAATCACTCCAGTGTCTTCTCCAAGAAAACCCCAAATGGGATCAAGAAGAGTTGATTGAAATGACTGAACAGCAACAACCACAACTACAATGACAACAAGAAGAAGGAATCTTCTGAAACCTGCAGAAATGAGAGCTGGGAAGAAAGTGGGCAGATGAGCTGAAATAAAATTACAGAATTCTTACAGCTCCTCATTGTATTAACTCTGTCACATCACTGTTTTCCTTAACTGGATAGTTTATGATCACCAAGGCAACGCAGATGGAATTACTCCTTTAATCTTCTAGACTGGGCATCAGGAAATCTGTGTTCTTGGACTAGAACCACCATAAATTATCTGTATGACTGAGTGAAACTCTTTATTGATCTAGACCCAAGTTTTCTCATTTGTTAAAACTAGATTAGACAATTTCTAAAGGTCTTTCCAGCTGAGATAAAACTTTTCTGATCAAATTGAGAACAGAGGGATTCATTTTCTAACAATCATGTTCTAAATTGTAATAAGAGATTATTAAGGACTTCCTGAATAGTCAAAAACCTGAGATACTGAGTTTCTTAGAGGGCCAAATCAGAATTATAGCAATAGAGCTGGAAGAGACTCCAAGCTCCATAGTCTAGTCCATCTTTTTTATAGATGAGGAAACTGAGATCTCTGGAGAAAGGGATTTGAACCTGTTTTTTCTCAGTTCAGACGCAGCCTTTCCACCACTGTAGTCTGAGTGCTTCCCCAATTTAATTTTCTTTCCTTTTTGGAAAGCACAAGGCTGGTTAAGGCTGGATTAGATGACCTTTTTTTCACTCAGAATTCTGAAGGACAGCATCAGCAAGGGGCTAAGGGAGGAAATGGGATGAGATGATGGGTTTAGCAGAGTGGGGGTCTTGGTACTAAGTTTCTAATCTGTGTGCAGATTGAAATGTGAAATAAGTAAAAGCTGCTACATGGTAGGAAGCCAGACTAGCAGGGAGAATATGAAATGAAGAAGAATCTGTGCCTGATCCTTGCCCCCACCTTCTTCCCCTTAGCCCCTCTTAGCCCCATCAATCTTTCTTGCCACACTAGAACGTGTGGTTTGAATAGAAACAAGCATGATGACGTTTCCCCTGTCTCTCTCTCAAAAAAATGACATTCCATTTGGTTTTGGAAAATACACAATATTCTGCTTATAAAATATTCAATCATTATCATTAATCCTCCTGCCAGGACCACTCTTGCCCCACTTAAGCATGTGATCTAGACCTTGGTTGGATGGCCACTAGCCAGGACTTTTCTTTCCCTGGCAAATTAATCAGAGGCTCTGAGACTTCAGTTATTAAAGGTCTGGACTGGAAACAGAATTTCAGCCCACTGAAAGCTTTCAGAAAAAAGGGTTCAAGGCTGCCTCAGACTAAAGATATCAGGGGCAGAAATTTACCTAGAGGTTATACCTGGAGCTTGGTTTAGGGACCTGTAAGAGGATCCAAGTTTTGGGACATTCTTACACAGAGGCATTGTTGTGTAGTAGAAAGAATAAAGAAACAGAAATCACTGGGGGAGGGTTCAAAGCCAGATTTTACTATTTTAATTCTATTTAGCACAAATTCATCATTTACTATGTTCCTTGGAACCAGAATTGTGCTAGAGCCAGGCTGAACTGACTCTTAAAGGATGATTGGTAATTTTCAGTGTGAACATTTATATCTCCAAAATCAGCAAACACTACAATCCATTTGTTCCATTTATAGCATTGCTGATTGTCTAGAATTAGGAAAATGATGGAGAAAGTGTTGATATTACACATTAAATTGAAAAGCATATCTTGGTGCATTCATTCCCCATCCCTCCAAAGAGTTGGTTGTTAAACATTCACCAACAGACAACTGCTCTGATCCTCCCAAGCTGAGTACTCTTCCCTGCTTTTGGTACCCAGATTTTTTTTCTTGAGGTATTCAGCCTCAGTAGTTTCTTTGGAGCTGCTGCTTTCCTTCCTATTTTAGATTCAGTTCCCCCCTCAGTTTTACCATTCCCCACTTTTTCATTCAGTTTCTCTTTCTCATCATCCCTCCACTTTCTTGTTTTTTTAAAAATAGTTTTACTGATGCCTTTTTTCTAATTATTTTTTGCATTTCCATATATATTTCCCTTTACTATTGAGCTCTTTTTTTCTAACAAAGATAAACAGTTAATACAAAACAATTGCCATAATGAATCAAATCAATTCAACAAGCATTTTTAAAAGTACCTAAAAGAAGGCACTAAATCGATACTTTTTTCTTTTAAATTTTAATGGCATTTTATTTTTCCAAATACACGTAAAGATAGTTTTCAACATTCATTTTTGTAAGGCATTGTATTCCAATTTTTTTCTTTTCCTCCTTTACCTTCCCTCTTCCCAAAACAGCAGGCAATCTGATGTAGAACTAAATATGTGCAAACACATTTTCATATTTGTCATGAAAGGAAAAAACACAAGGAGAAAAACAAACAAAAGGTGCAATCCTATGTTTCAAACTACATTTAGTCTCCATAGTTCACTCTCTTGATGTAGATGGCATTTTCATCCCAAGTATATTAGAATTGCCTTGAATCACTGCAGTGTTGAGAAGAGCCAAGTCCATTACAATTAATTATTACATAATCTTGTTGTTATTATGTACAATGTTTTTTTGGTTTCACTCACTTCATTCAACATCAGCTCATGTAAGTCTTTTTAGGTTTTCTGAAATCAACCTGCTCAACATTTCTTGTAGAACAATAATATTCCATTAATATTTAGATACTATAACTTATTCAGCCATTTCCCATCCACTCAATTTCCAATTTCTTGCCACTACAATTAAATTTTTAAAGTACTTATTGTGTACCAAACAATGAGCTAAATTCTGGGGATATAAATACAACAAAAAAGAAAGACAGTGCTGCAATGTATGATCTATGTAAAATTGCTTGCCTTCTCAAGGAGGGAGAAGAGGAGAGAGGGAGAAAGAGAATTTGGAATTCAGAATTTTAAAAAATAAATATAAAAAAATTTTTTTAAAGGTAATTAAAAAAAACTCTCCTCAAGAAGCTGACATTCTAGACAGAGAGAGGAAAGACAAATAGATAGGATGGGATAATTTCCAAGGAGCCAAAGATGGTTGATTTGGGTTCTTTCTCAAAATGGAAGTTCCAGAAGGAATTCAGCAAAGGCTAAACAGGGTCATTGAGAACCACTACATAGAATTCCCAATCATTCTATTTTTGTCCGCCTGCATTTTTGATTTCCTTCACAGGTTAATTGTACACTATTTCAAAGTCCGATTCTTTTTGTGTAGCAAAATAACTGTTTGGACATGAATACATATGTTGTATTTAACATATACTTTAGCATATTTAATATGTATTGGTCAACCTGCCATCTGAGTGAGAGGGTAGGGGGAAGAAGAGGAAAAGTTGAAACAACAGGTTTTGCAATTGTCAATGTTGAAAAATTACCCATGCATATATCTTGTAAATAAAAAGCTATAATAAAAAAAAAGAAAAGAAAAAAAAGAGAAAGGGGTCATTGAGTGGGAATGAGAAGACAGCCCCAAAGTGTGTTGGAAGCTTATCTTATTTGAAGGCAGAATGCCCCACCCTTAGTCTCTCAGTTTTTTGCTTATCATTCTTGTTATTTAAACTCCTTTTCTTAGTCACTTTCTCTATATGTTGCAAGTTTAGCCTCCAAAATGTCTTCATTGCTAGGCTGTTCCTCTTTTTGTTCTAACTAGTGCCCTCATCTTTTGATTCCTTATAACCTTAGCATTCTAAAAGCCCATATTTGCATAAGATAAATTTGTCTATAGCCAATAGGAAAGCATGATAATAATACATTATATTTGAATGACTATCATTTTACCAAGAGTTATCACCAAGCAAGCATTTGTTAAATACTTAGAATATACTAGGTATTGTATTAGGTGCTGGAAATACAATGATGAGAGTGAACAAACCTAGTCAGGGAAGATAACAGGCTCTTACATAGGTATGGATATACAAAATAGATACAATAGATTCAAGATAATTTGAGAAATGGAGAAGTCACTATTAATTTGATGAATCACAAAAGATTTCTCATAGAAGCAGAGAAAAAAGGGAAAAAAAGAAAAAAAAAAGAAAAGAAAAGCCTTGAAGGAAAGTTAGGGATTCTGAGAAACAGTGGTGAAGAGAGATTTAATACCAGGCAAGAGGAACAACCAAGGCAAAAGCACAGTGTTCAGAGGTGGAAGGTTTTACACAAGGAACAACGAGGGAAGGAATGTGGTTGGATTCTAGTGGATATGGAATAGAATTATGTGTAGTAAAGATGAAAAAGCAGTTGTAGTCAGGTTGTGAAGAACTTGCTTTTAAAACCAAATAGAGGAATTTTAAAGATTTAATCCTCAAAGTAATAAGTATCATTGGAGTTTATTAAGTATGGAAAGTGACACGGTCAGATCCGTGCTTTAGGAAATCTTTGGCACCTGGGGAGGATGGATGAAAGTGAGAGAGACTTATTTCAATAGTCCAAGCAAGAGTTAATGGAATTTTGAATTAGAATAGTGGCTGTGTAAATGGAGAGAAAAGAACAGATGGAAGAGATGTTATGGAAGAAGAAATAACAAGATTTGGCAGTGGTTATTTGTATTGGTCAGGAGAGTAGGGAGTCATGGTTGATATCAAGGAATTGAGGATGGTGGTGAATTTAGCAGATATAAACTTTAGAAGAGAGTTGGGTTTGGGGAAAAAGATGAGTTCTCTTTGGATCATGTTGAGTTTGAGATGCCTTTTGGTTGGAAATATCTAATGGGCTCTTGGTGATATGGGGCTGAAGCTAAGGAGGGAGACGAGGACTAGACATGAAGAGCTGAAAGCCATCTGTTGTTTCATTTGAGACTCAAACAGCTCTCGAGAATTAGATAATGTAGGTATCATTATTTCCATTTCAAAAATGAGGAGGCTGAGGCTCAGAAACATTATAGGGGTTATTCAGAGTCACACACCAACTAAGTGACAAAGCTGTAAGTAGAACTCAGTGTTCTGATACCTAGCTCTTTCTAGTCTAGAGCACTTTCTACTTTACTCCATCTGTCATGATGACTATGTGGTAATCTCATAATAGCAATAATGTATAATTAGATATGAGACTACTTAACCCTGTAACTGTGTGGATCGAATTGTTGCTTGCTGGCCAGGGATCCCCTGAAAATATCATCTTCTCTTTTAGAATGGAAGTTCTTGTGAGCAGGTTTTTTCCTGTTTGTATGCTCAGTGCTAGCATAGCCCGTGGCACATCATAAATACTTCATAAATGATTGTGGAACTCAAAGGCGATAACATCTGTAGAATGTCTTTGTAAAGAAGATTCCATATTAATTTCATATTTATTAATAGTATACATGTATATGCATATAGAGGTATACACATTTGCATAGGTGTGTGCATTTACACATAATTTTACATGTGTAAACATATGCACACACATATACTATTGATATAGACGTTGTTCATTTTCCATTCTAGAAGACCATGGCATCAGGGAGGTGATGCCTTAATATGCAAGTGAGTTGGTTGATGCAACCAGATTAGACTACACTTTACCCCCCAAACACACCTTAAAAAAATCAACTTTTCTATTTCCTTATGTTTAGAATGCTCTTCATCATCTTCTACTAATTTCTTATCTTTTATTATTATTTACTTATTTTATTTATTTTTGGCAGTGAGGCAACTGGGTGACTTACCCAAGGTTATACAGCCAGGAAGTGTTAAGTATCTGAGAACATATTTGAACTCAGGTCCTCCTGACTTCAGGGCTGGTGCTCTATCCACTGCTCCACCCAGCTGCCCCTAATTTCTTATCTTTTAAATCTTTTTTCAAATGTCTTCCCTTCCTTGAAATCTTTCTTGCTTTCTCCTCTACTTTATGTAACATTAAAAAAAAAGTCTCTATGGAATATATATGCAATGTACTATAATATTTTTCAGTTCTCGTGATTCAGTCCTTTGCTAGATTATAAGCCCTATGAGGGCAGGACCAATGTCTTAATTGAACTTTGTTCATTTCTCTTAGCCTGTATTTGTAACCTATACACAGCAGGAATTTACATGTAATAGCGGCTCATATAATACATGTTTTCTGGTTTTGAATTTGAATGAAGGTGGAAGACTAATAGTCAAGATTCATTAGTTAAATGCTTACAATGTGTCAAAAAAGTTTTTTTAAAACAAAAAATAATAAAAAGAGGAAGAAAAAAATGAACAAGACCAATCTATACATTAAAAAAAATCTGGAAATAGGTGCTATGGACCTTCAACCTTTTTTTTAAAAGATGAGGGACAAGAATGTCTCCTTATTTCTTTTATTTAGCACCATGCTTTGTCTTTGTGATTATTATGCAATGCTCATTTTTTTCCATTTACATTGCTGTAGTTGTGTCTATTGTTTCCTTGCCACTGCTTCCCTCATCAGTCCACCTAAGTCTTCCCATGCTTCATTGAATTCATTATGGTCATAATTTCTTAAGACACAGTAATATTCTATGACATTCACATAATGGACTAACTTAGCTATTCTCTAATGAGCATCTGCTTTTTTTTTTTTTTTCCAAATGTGCATGTATTTTGGTGCTTATGGGGACTTTCTTCTTATCAATGGACTCCTTGATATAACCCTGATAGTGGGATTTTTAGGTGAAAGGGCATGGACATTTTAGTTCTTTGTTTGTCTGATTCCAAAAGCAAAAAGCAAAGGTAAGAAAAGTGAATACTCCAGGAGTAGAGGGGGCAGTCTGTATAGAGACACATGGAGCTGAACTTGGAAGGGAGAGTAGGATTTAGAGAAACAGAGAGGACTGAGGACACCTTTCTGAGTAGAGGAACAATATAAATAAATAAGAGATGGGGAGTAAAAATTGGTGTGTAATTATCCCTTCCCCACTGAGAGGATTAGGGGCATGGTATTCTCACAATCTGGAAAATGTGTACAATTTCTTGGTCCTTCCTTCATATCAAAAAAGAAGTCTGAATTTTTTCTTTTTTATGGAATGTTGATAATATCTTATTATAGAATTTGGGTTAAATATTTGATCATAGGCTTTGTACTGTTTTCACAAAACTCCCCTAAAATTTTCATCTAATTTCTTATGCTGACTGTAAAGGGGAAAGTTGCAATGTGGAAGGGTTAATTGTCTGAGTGATATGAGGAAGCGTCCAGGAGAGGAGTAGGTGATGAGTCAAAAATGAGTTGGCATTAAGCATTTGCTACACATGATGCACAAGGCTGTCCATTCTTGGATAAATTATTAATCCCACCAAATATACTTTGTATCCCTAGTAACTGATGGACAGTCCAAGGACTCCACAATATGGGAAGAGAACTGGAGGAAGGAAGATCTGCCAGCCATAGGTTAGGGGAACCTCTCTGTGATGACCACACAAAAGTCTGGGCAAAAGGTCTGAATCACTGGCAAGAATGTCCACAACAATCAGATCTAGTATGTATTGGAATATTGACATATTCACATAGCAGATAATTGAAAAATAGATTGCTTTTGCTAAATGTTAAAGACATGCTTCTGTCCTCAGTAGAAGTTGTTATCAACCAGTTCCCTGTTAATAGTTGGGTAGATTTTTTTTTTTTTGCATTATTTCCCCAGTTTTGAAGGATACTCTCAAACTATCTTCAATAAAAAGAGGCAATCCAGGAAAAAAAAGTACCCACCTGGCTCTCCCACTGAGTCTCTCATCTGGGCTAGAGTTAAACTCTTTGATGTTAAAATCCTCTGATCCTATGTTCCAACCTCTAGGGCTCTTTGCTTTTTTGTTCCCTGCTGGAGAACTAATTTAAATAATGCTCTCCCCAGACTCCAGAAGGAGCCCAAAGAAAAAGCCTCTTCACCCAGTCACCTACTGCTGCTTTGGATGGAATCCAAATTTGCGGTTCTTCAGCACTCTTTGAAATGGACAGCGGATGGGGTGTAGGTTGGAGGTGTGTTGAAACCATTGCTGCTGCTTTCCTTCCTGGCAAAGGACACCATATGCAGGTGACCTCACAGACCTGATGGCACTCAGGAGAATTATACCCTAATGCTAACAGGTTCCATTTATGTAGCACTTTCCAATTTAAAAAGCACTTTCCACCTAACAGCCAGGTGAGGTAGGTAGTTCAGGTGCCATTATCACATTTTTCAGATAAGGAAAATGAGGTGCAGAGAGGATGAGTAATTTTTACATTGCTACACAGTTGGTAATGGTCAGATTGCTCTAATTCAGGTTTTAAAATCACTAAATGGGCCTTCATGATCAAATAGTATATTGATATTTTTGCACAAATGAAATAATTGAGGCTCCTACAGGTGTCTGAAGTCCCCTGGCTGGTGGAGCAGTGGTTAGAATGCTGGCTTGGGAGTCAGGAACAATTGAATTCAAACTTGACCTCATACTAGTTGTATGAACTTGGACAAACCATTTGCCCTCTGTTTGCCTCATTTTCTTTGACTATAAAATGGGGATAATAGCAACTATTTCTTAGAGTTGTTGTGAAGATCAAATGAGATATTTGTAAAGCACTTTGCACAATTCCTGGCACATAGTAGGTGTTTTCCCTTCCCTGGATCATTTGACTCCTAGTCCAAGGACTTTTTATCAGTGGCAACAAAATTCAGCTCAGGGGTTTATTCAAGGCTTTCCCTCCTCTTTTCCATTGTTAGTGCTCTTTTGCCCTTGAATTCTCTTATTTTTGCCTCTCTGTATGAAGGTTGTGTACCATTCCCTCTCTTTTATATCTTTAAAGTCTAACTTGGTGCCTTCCACATAGTAGGAACTTAATAAATATTGAATTTAATAGAATTTTCTCTCCCTCCAAGATCACAAGGGCAGCTGATAGGTGTAGTGGATAAAACTCTGGCCTGGTCTTAGAAGACAAGTTCTAATCCAGTCTCAGACACTTGCTAGCTCTGTTGACCCTTGACAAGCTACTTAAACACTATTTGCCTCAGTTTCCTCATCTATAAAACCAGGATAATACTATCTTCCAGGGTTTTGAATACCAAATGAGATAATAATTGTAAAATACTTAGCTCAGTGCCTGTCTCACTTACTATGTGTATAAATGTTAGATATTATTGTTTTTAATATCATAGGATCATAGATTTAAATCTAGAAAGCCACTAGGTAATTAAGAAAAATGGGCCACAGAATCCCAGGACTTCAGAAGTTGACTGAACACCAGAGATCATTTAGTCTAATTCTTATTTATGACTATGAATCCCCTTTAGGATATCCATGATAAAGAACTACTTAAGAACAGATGTGCTCAAACTTCCTTGGAGGTTATATTCTCTACTTCCTGAAGCAACCTATTCTAGTATTTTAACTTGTCCATATTAACTTTGTGATGAAACATTTTTTTACACCAATCAATAAATCAATAACCATTTATTAAGTCTCTATTCTTTGTCAGGCACTGTGCTAAATGCTAGAGATACAAAAAGAATCCTTGCTTCAAGGAGCTAACAGTAGAAAGGGGAAGACACCGTACATGCAAATATAAACAAAGCAAGCTGTATACAGTAGGCAGCTATACAGTGGATAGATCACTGGGCTTGGAATCAGGAGAACTTGAGTTCAAATTCAGCCTCATATACTTATTGGCTGAGTGACACTGGGCAAGTCACTTAATCCCTATCTGCCTTAGTTTCTCATCTGAAATGGCAAACCATGTCTTTGACAAGAAAATCCTAATTGAAATTGTGAAGAATTGGACAGTAACAAAGCTATATATGGCATAAATAGAAAATAATAAACAGAAGGAAGACATAATCTTGTTGCAAGTTGGGCCTGATTTAGTCCTGTCTGTGGCTTCAGGAACAAGGCATTCATAGGTAACAAAAAGCCCACTTAGCTATAACAAGGAAAGATTATTCAGTAAGCATGAGACATTGATGCACTTGGGTGAAGTTTTCTTCCTTTGATGTTAGCCATGTTGAACTACTGGTAAAAAGTCTAAGGGATAAGCCCCTGATTACTCATGAATAGACTTTTATACTTTGGCCATAAGGAGCTAAATCAATGATTTGAAGTTCAGCCCATCTTAATTGAGCCAATTAAATTTTGATGACAGTTTTATTCCTCTTCTGGCTCGGTTACTCCCAGACTTTAAAAAAAATGGGGGGCTAGATGGGACAATGGATAGAGCACCAGCCCTGAAGTCAGGAGGACCTGAGTTCAAATTTGACTTCAGACACTTAACACTTCCTGGCTGTGCGAACCTGGGGAAGTCACTTAACCCCAACAGCTTCAGCAAAAGGAAAACAATAAACAAAAAAATAAAATCATGTCTTTCATGCTGTCTTATCTTAGAACTGCCTTTAGCTTGGAGGGTCTCCTCATCTGAAACATCCAACTATTTCTGCATCTTAATCATGGAAAATCTCTCCAAGTGCCTGCCCCCTTTTGCCATTGATGAGTTGTTCCTGGGACCTCAATTTTTTCAGGGATCTAAGCCAGCCTTCATTTCCCTCTTCATTCTTTTCCTAACTTCCAAAGCATCCCCTCTCTTCCCCCCTCCACTTTGCTTTTGTGCATCATTTTCTCTTTTGTTTATATTGGTATATTTGTTTATCTTTTATCCCTATGCTTAGCATAGATCCCACAGTGTTTAATCAAAGCTTGTTTCCTTATTTCCTTTTAAGGAACAAATTTGGATTTGGATAGGACCTGGGATATTGCTCCTACCACAAACCTAAATTTCTCTCTTTAACATTCCCATAGTCCTCTTAGCTCTGCCTTTTGCAGGTCCAGCAGAGCAAATCAAAATGTAAGTAAGTTTATGGTAGCATATGAACTCTCTAAAGGCAGGGCTGGTTTCTTTATCTTCCTCCCCCTTATGCTTTCCCCATATTAGGCACTTCATGTTTTTTTTAACTGAATTGAATTGCATTCTAATCTCTCTTCAATTCCTGAAGATATCATGTTTGCATCCAAGTCTTCCCTTCTTCCGGGTAAAAATCTTCCATCCTTCCATTTAATCTTTATGCAATAGTTTTCAGTCCTTTCACCACTTCCTGGCCATCCACCTCTGGACACTCTCCACTTTGTCCACCTCTTTCCCAAAATGATGAATGTGTTCCTAGGAAAACAATTTTCTCCCTGTACCTTCTTGTTCTGTAAGTCTTTGTTTGTCTACCTAATAGAATGCTTTATTTAGAGCCAGAGAATTTTAAAAAATGAATTCTAAGGTGTTGGTTTGCATGCTCTGTGACACCAAATCTAAATATTCCTCAGTTAATGTTGGGTCTGGTTATAGTCTGGTCTGAACAGAATTCTTTGTGGGCTTCCAGCTGGGAGCCAAACGTCTGTTTGCCTAAAAGACTATTTTATGGAAAACTCAAACAAGGCAGGCACTCACATAGAGTTTGGAAGAAGTGATGCAAGGGCACTCTCAAGGTCTCTCTGAAGAACTTTGGAATTGATTGTATGTCATGGGAGACACTGGCAAAGGACTACTCAGCATAGTGTGCCAGAATCAAAGAAGGCTCTGTGCTTTATGAGCAAAGCAGAATTGCAGTAGCTCAAAAAAGGCATAAATTTAGAGAGCTCTCCACTCCAAATGTTCATATGGACTATTTGTGCCCAACCTGTGGTAGAGCCTTTTGAGTTCCTATTAGTCTGATCAATCAGTCTTGGGCATACTGTATCTTGACTCCAATACAATGGTGCCATTTTGGTCTTATTCAAGAATGAAGGACAACAAGCAATTCTTCTTGATCACATAGCTTTCCAACTTGCTTCCCATCATCTGGCTGAAATGCAGCACTGAACTTGAGTCAGGAGACCCAAGTTTAAGTCTGGGTTCTGCCACTAATAGATTAACACTCATGATTCTGGTGGTAGTACAATATGATAAAAAAAAATAATGGATTTGGAGGCAAGGGACACACGTTCAAGACCTGTTACTTACTAGCTATATGACCTTGGGTTGTTATTTCACTCCTCTGCAAAATGGGAATAAATAATAATGCTTACTCTATTGAACTTACAGTGCTGTGAAGAAAAAATTATCAACCTTAAAGTGCTTTTATAAATGTGAATTATTATTATGAGGAAATTGAGCAGTCTGGATGGTTTTGAAAAGAAATATAAAAACAATGAAGTGATAAAAAAGGAACGCCTAAACCAGACCATCGAAACTGAGTGCTGTTTTATTTCCTTTCCTTTAAAATAAATTTTATCGATGCCTTTTGTAGGTAGTCATTTCCTAATATACTTCCCAGTGATTTCCAAATTATACCATTAACCATCTTCCTTCTCTGGCCACCCTCCTAATCCCCTGACTCCTGTTCTCTGCCCCTTGGCCTCTGAGCTCTGATAACTGAGGTTTGATGTGATTTTGCCCCAGAACCAGGGGCCCAGGTCACTTTTCTACCATTCCCAAACCATATCACTGTTGTACATGCCCACTCTAGTTCCTCTCTATGTGTTACCTCCCATCATTAGAATGCAAACTCTTTGAGGATACTTCCACTTTTGAATTTATATCTCCTTGCTTATTATGGTACCTAAAACATAGTAATCACTTAAAAAAATGCCCATTTATTTATTTATTAATATCCTCCTGCTGTTGAACCCTTATCAAGTGAACCGTGTCTGACAAGTGCAACACTGTGCACCCACAGTCCCATACAGCTGTTCCATTTCCAGCAGCACCAGTCTGGCAGACACCTCTGGTTGACCATGGCATTTGAGTTTTCTTTATTATGTTGTCTTTGTTTGTGAACCTAAAATTTTTATTGGGTATTAAATTCTAGCATCAGGCTGCTGTTTATGGTACCAAGCAAAAGGACAAGGGATTTTTACTGCTTTGCAAAAAGTAGGGTCTGAATCATTTATGAACCAGCATCACAAGAAACCAGTACTGGTGGGAAGAGAAAAGTAGCTTCCAGATGGAAAATGTTTATTGCTCAAGTTACATCTCTGCCCATATCCCATAAATCTATAAGCCCTTGTTAGAGAGATCATGTGTGTTATTTACCTTGTCATTAGAGAATTTCTTTGGGGGAAAAGGGGACAGAGATGGGTTGAAAACTTGGGGTAAATAGAAGTCATAAAGGCTGAAAGAGATGTTCTTCTTGAATTGGACTGGGCTCAAGAAGGCTTTTTGATTTGACTGTGACATAAGGAAAAGGGACATGTTCTTTTTATTGGTTCATTTTATTTTTTAAAATCTCACAGAATCTTAAAATCTCGGTTACAAGGGACCTCAGAGCCTGTCTAATCCCATTCATTTCTGAACTAGAATCCTCTCTATAAAGTACATAACCGGTGGCCATACCTTTATCTGAGATTTGCCAGTGAGACAACATCCATTACTTTCAGAATGCTGATGCTCAAATAATAATCTAGCCTTCTCTAAAAGGCTGTGCAACTTTTCCAGGGCAGGGCAAACACTGGACTTGGAATTGGGACACCTGGCTTTGGATCTCAGCACTGACACTGACTTATCTATGATGGAGAAATCATTTAACCTTGAACCTCATCTAAAAATGGGGATAATGCTATTTAAACTTCTTACTTCCCATAATTGTCGGGGGGAAGCGCTTTGAGAACTTCAAAGGGCTATATAAAATGTGAGCTATTATTCTCGGATGCTGGGCCAGTAGCTAGAATTTCTGGTGTTCGTATTAGTGCTTTTTATCTTCCTCCTCTGATCTGGAGTCCAAGTTTCTTTACAGGTGCTGAGCAAATGTATCCATCTCCCTCTAACATCTATTTACACCCCATTGAGGCCCTTTGTCTCATTTTTAAGCCTGTTTGGCCACCAGGTGGTGCTAGACCCACTGGAGAATCCCAAGCTATCCATTCTCCTGGCAATTTTCATGTGCACTACTGGGGAGGCAGGTATTGAGTAAGTGGGCTCTTTCTGTGGTTACCAGAAAATCAGGGACCTTCTACTCCCTCCTCAACTCTGTTTCTGTCTATTGATTGATGCCTCTTGTTGTTTAAGGGTGTATAGATATGTAGATCTACAAATTAGCCCTCAGTTCTGCATCCCTGCCCATTGGTCAACCCTGCCTGCTTTTGACTGTGTTGTCTTTCATTGAGCTCTAGTACTTTGTCATTATAGCATCAGTTCTCTATGGAAGCTGACACATGCTAGAAAAGCATATATAGAATTTTTATTCTTGCACAGAATCAATCAATAAATAATAAGGACACAATAATAAGGCAATTATAATAATATCTGTCACAAAGCTCTGATAAATTACAGAATCGCCTCTCCCCTCATTCTCCAGCTATTAGAAGGATTAAAGCCCAGAAATTTGAGGACATATGCAGACTTGTCTTATTTTTAGCAGGAGATAAACTACATAGATATCTCAGGATGCTCAATTCACCATTCTCCTAGGACTGTTCAATACATATGGACTTAAAAACTCTGGAGTCAGAGTCTTATCTCATTTAGGGCAGACATGAAATATGGGTCTAGCATGAATTGGAATTCAAGAGGTTGGTACATGTCTTACCTTGATTCTCTGGTCATTAGTGACTTGGATTGCTGACCTTGCCTTACCAAAGCTAACCTATCATGGAACAAGATAAGTGGAGTTGGCAGCCAGTTTTGGCCAGGAACCCCATTACCACTGTTCTTATGTTCCTTTTGACATTTAAAGTGTTTCCCCTATGGCCTCCTGCTGATATACCTCTTTATTTATCATTCTATCCCTAGTATGCAATAGAAGAATGGGGAGAAAAGATAAGAGGGTAGTACAATTGTAATGCTCTTTCTTCTTCCCTTCTCCCCTGTCTAAATTTTGTCGCCCTCCAAGGACTGGTTAAATCCCTTTTCTTCCACAAAGTCTCCCCTGATGACTCCAACCTTTGCTCATCTCTCATATATTTGAAATCTTATTACTCCTAAAATCATTGTTGCATGATTTGTCATTTCCTGTCAGTTTCTTTTCAATAGACTCCAAGGACAATTTCTTGTACTTTCCTTAAACATTCATCATCATCATCCTCACTGACATTTCTCTACTTCCTTCAGGTCTGCAAAGTGTTTTACATGTTATCTCTCTTGATCCTCACATGAACCTTGAAAAATAGATACTATTATTATCCTATTTTACAGCTGAGGAAACAGAGGTTGAGAGAGGTTAAGTGATTTGTCTGCACAACTAGGGATTGTCTGAGGCACAGTTCAGACTCAAATTTTCTTGACTTCATGTGCTGATGCTCTACCTACAGATTCAGACATCTGTAAGAGTATATTCAGGGAAAAAAGAGGTATACAAGGGTCAAGGAGAGGCGGGACAGGATATCTTCATTCTAGTTCAGTTGCTGCCATTGCTCAGCTTTGTAACTTTGGCTAAATCAATCAGTTTCCCTGGGACTCAGTCTCCTCTGTAAAATCAAGGGGCCGAAAGAGGAGATTTTAAAGGGGAAAGATAGAGAGAAGAGAACCATAGGGATACAGAAACACAATCTATGCCTGAAATGTCCCTCTTATCCCTTCCCTTTTGCATTAAGAGATCCATCAGTCAAGTACTATTTTTGATGTTAGATGTACTATTTGTCCTGTGCCATTCTGAGCATAGCCATAAGAGAGAAAGGAGAAAGGAAGGGAGAGGGATGATTGATGGCAGCTCAAAAGGTGTCTTTCAGTCCTTAACATTGTGTAAGCCTATGATTTTATGACCTGTTGATATTCTTTAAGCTTCCCAACATCATTGGTAAATCATCATTTTAAATTGCTCTCAGTTGAATAATAGACTTCAACAAAGAGTTCTGTCTAGAGAAGCAACATGGCATTGTGGATAGGAGGCTGGATGTGGAAATTGATAGATTTGGGTGCAAATTTTATCTCAAATGTTAGTGATGGGATTTTAAACAAGTCACTTAACTTCCCTGTGCCTCAGTTTCCTCATCTGTAAAATGTGTGTGTGTGTTCTCACTAGCCTCTAAAATTATCTTTTAGATCTAAAATTATATTCCTATGTGTAAAATTACAAAATTCTTTTGGTTACCCCAAGATAGTACTACGTCTTCTTTTATTTTTCTACTTTATCCAGTGGAGGAACACATTTTATACATAGAGGAACTACTTGGTAAGTATCATTTGAATAGTAATTAATGGTGATAGCTGCAATGGCTGTCCCTTCAACATGACTCTGAATTTACCTATCTAGCTTGAAGGCTGGGGTGAGGTTGGAGGATGAGATGCATTTGCTGGAGGTAAAAAAAAGAGCCAGCTCTGGAAAAAGCCCTGGTTAGTGTCTGACTAATGGTCTTTCTGACAGCAGCAATGTGGGGGCAGTGAGCTGCCAGCTTGTAAACACCCTGGGCTCCAGGTCTAGATATTATTCTTTATGTGCCAACAAAACTTAACACCTGCTGAGCTGCCTTGGTTCCCAGAAGTCTTTGATTCTCCCTGTACTTCTGGTGGATGGGCAAGACTGTCTCTCTTTTCTAAAGTCTCTCTTTTTGCTAGTTTCACTACTATCCTCCTAATCTTAGGTTCATAATCCTAGAATTATCTTTGACTATTTTCTCCTTCACCCCTCACATCCAATCAGCTTTCAGATCTCATAGTGTATTTTTTAAACTCCTGCATTGACTACAGAATTCAGACCCCAATTTCCAGTCTTTCTGCAGTTCCCTTTGTTTTAAACTTTTAATTCTTCTAATCTAGATTATTACAATAACCTCCCAACTGTTCTTCCTTTCTCTAATCTATTCTTTCTCCAAGTCACTCTCCACATTACAGCTTGAGTAATCTTCCTAATGTACCATTGTGATCATGTTTGTAAAATGGGGATGATAATACCTATAATACTGCACAGGGCTGTTATGGGGATTATATGATATAATATATGTAAAAATCTTTGTAAGCCTTAAAGTGCTAAACAAAAGTCAGTTATTACTATCATTATATTATACCATTCTATTAAAAATCTTCAGTGACTCTTCTAAATAAAGTATGAACCCCTGACTTTGGCATTCCAGGAAATCTACAAGTTGGCTCCAACCTACCTGTTCAGCCTGATTTCTCATTATCCCCTTTTAGTATCCTTCATTCCAGTTCAACTAGACTACCTTTTAACTTTTGTCCTCAACCTGCTGCTCCCAATCTTTGTATCTTTGATCATGTAACCCTCCATTCATGAAATCTCTTCTTTGAATTTAAGGCTCAGGTCAGGCTCTACCCTTTTCATGAAACCTCATTCTTTCTTCCAGTCTGACCCCCAGGGAAAAGTAATCTCACTTTGCTCAAAAATTTCTTATGGCATTGGCCTGGACCTAATTTTTGAATTTATCTCATTCTCTTTGGAATTGGACAATTTTTAAAAATAATTTTCCTTTTCCCATTCAGTTGTCAGCTTATTAAGAGCTGGACTGGGTACAGTAAACCTATATCAAGGCTATCTTTGTATGTCCCAAACTTGGTACAGTACTTTATGCTTAACCATTCAGGACTTCAATGGTTCTGTGTGTATCCCCTTGAACTTCATCTATACCTTCCCATTCTTTGCTACTCTTATCCATGTCCTCTAAATTTTTCCCTATAGAGAGTATATCTACATGATGTTTTGGGGGTCTTCTCTAGGTCTTTTAACATTACAGAGCAGGCTGTGCATCTGTTATTCCCTGCCTTTCACTATGTGACTGCACAAATTCCTTTTCCATTCAAGTACCCTTATACTTCTTTGATGAATCTTTTACATCACTTTCTGAGCACAATTTATTGTTGGCAAAACACTGCAGCCAATTTATATCCACCATCTGTTTTCCCATTACCCTTTGGGTAACTCACAATTTTGATTTTTTGGAAATGGTGGTATTTCATTATTTACAGCCATATAGAACCTCTGGAAGAATACTGATGTTAAAAATGTGAGTTTCTGTTTTGAGGAGAAACTTAGAGTCATTGAAATGATGTGTAGTTACCTAACTGCAATCCATTCTGAACCTTCCCTTCTAGAATCATAGAGCTAAAATTGAAAAGGAGACAATTCAGAGACAATTTAGCCCAACCCCTTCATTTTACAGATGAAGAAATTCAGACACAAGGAAGTTAAGTAGTTTACTGAAGGTAGCTATTTAAAGACAGTATTTAATGCTTGGCCCAGCTAACTGTCCATCTGAAATGTCTGTCTAAAACATATGTACTGGTGGACTAGCTGCATAGACTATCTTTCCAACTGTATATCATATGTTCTGAATAAGTAATAAGTAGAACTTGAAGCCAGTCCATCTCCAAGTCTCTAATTCTTTTCATTAATCTAAGCTTTTACATATCCCATTTCCCTTCACTATTCTCTTTTCCTCAGTCTCCTTATTTTGCCCAGTCTAGAAGTACAGTGGCCACTCACAGCCACCAATCCTCAGCAATCCCATCACTTACCCCATTATACATCAGCAATCAATCAATCAGTTACTAAACACGTGTCAGACTGTGCTAAGTGCTGGGGATACAAAAAAGGCAAAGGACAGTCTCTGCCCTCAAGAAGTTCACAGTCATTTAATAGGAACGATCACTTCCAAACATTTACAAAGAAATATATCCTGGATAGACACTGGAGGGTTCAGGTCTCCTTAGGCAGTCTGTTGTGTTCCCCACCTTCTGGGAGCTCACGAGTGTGTATATCCAATCAGCTTTAGTCCTATTACAACTCAGACTCCTTGCTCTCAAGTGAGTCATCAGCCTTAGCCTTCCCAGTAGCAGAGACTATATGTCTATATCACCATGTTCAGAAGCTTATTTTCTGTAAACCTCTAAAGGCCAGAACCATGTTTTCTAATTCTTTATATACTCAGGACTTAGCACAATGTCTGGTACACAGAGCCTCATGTAATAGGAACTTGGTGAATTTTTGATAATGATGACCAGCGTCTAGGAGAAGAATAGAAAAGACTGAGATCCTACACAAAATGGTCATTCTATCACATTTAGTTTCTTACCTATTTGCTACCACTCACTCTTAACTTTGACTTTATTTTGCTTGATATTGACTTCTTTTCCCTTTACATCATTACAGTTAGGGGTCAATTGAGGCAATCTGGAATAGTGGATAGAGAAAGAGATTCAAAGTCAAGAAGATCTGGATTCACACCTCTGATAAACACTGGTGGAGTGAGCTCGGGCAAATCACTTAACATATTATTCCACATTATACATTATAGGGAGGGTGCCAACTGGCTTCAGGTAGAAGGAGTCCCCTCACCTGAGAGTTTTGTGCATCAGTGAAATCACAAGTCCAAATCCCTACTCTAAAATTCAGTTAATGAATGGGTTTTTTACTTTGTATATTTAAAAATTTTATAGTCTTACAGAATCATAGAATTGCTGAGGTAGAAGAAGTCTCAGATTTGATCTAGTCTAATAATAATAGCTAGGATCACGAATGTTATCTCATTTGATTCTAACTCAACTCAGGGAGGTAGGTACTATTATTATTAATTTCATTTTACAAATTAAAAAAAAACTTAGAGAGACAGAGGGCATGTGACTTGTTCAGAGTCGCTCAATTCGTGACTGAGACAGCGTTTGAACTAAGTCTTACTGACTCTAGATCTAATGCTCTGTCCATTAAGCCACCTTCTATCCCATCCGCAAGCCTATTTTCATCCCCAAACATCGATCATATCTACAAAATTCTAGTTGTCAAATCTCCATGAAGACCTCCAGTCCTGGGAAACTCACTGCTTTCTACTATAGTGGAATGCTTTCCATTATATTTTTTTTGGTCTATTAGTTGTGTCTGACTTTCTGCAACCCTATTTTTGGGGTTCCTTGGCAAAGATATTGTGGCTGTTTTCCATTTCTTCCTCTAGCTCATTTTACAGATGAGGAAACTGAGGCAAATAAGGTATGACATGCCTAGGGTACCAAAACTAGTAAGTGTCTAAGGTCAGATTTGAACTCAGATTTCAAGACTGGCACTTTACTGTGCCATCTAAATGCCTCATTACACATTTAGACAACTTTAATTGTTAGGAACCTTTTCATTATTTTGAACTGAAAATTTTAACTTAGAAACATATACCCAATAATTCTAGATCACTGTGCAAGAGCCAAACCGAGTTTAAGCTCTCTCTCACATGACAGTTCTTTGACGAGTTGAGGAAAGCAATTATTACTTCCATTCTCCCAATAAATAGTCTTTTCCAAAGGCTAAAGGTGGGCTTCCCATTCCAGTTCCAGATTGGTTTGCCTCTGTCAGAATATATCTTTCTAGGCTCCTTCCATTTTTGTCTCAAGTTTATACTTGGTGCATTCCAGCAAAGTTTATAATTAGGCTAAACTGAGTATAATAATAATATAACATTTGCTAAGTCCAGTAGAATTGATTCAGGGATAATCCATTTTTCTTGGTGGGAGTGGGGAGGGATTATTTATGTCCCTTTCCTCCATTAGTACAGATAACCGACAGCTGGCTGTATCTTTTCTACATCTCTGCTTCTTCTCATAGTTTTCCCATAGTCAACCGAGAGAGAGCCAGGCAGAGTATTTAATGTGAGAAATTATCCTTGATTCTTGCCAAAATAGGAAATCTGGAGAGAAGATAAGAAGCAAGTCTTTTTGGGGTGAATTATTTAAACATTTGTTTTCCCTCTGAATCAACAAACTAATGGACACCTTTTGTGGTTTTTTCCTTCCTTCCTTCCTTCCTTCCTTCCTTCCTTCCTTCCTTCCTTCCTTCCTTCCTTCCTTCCTTCCTTCCTTCCTTCCTTCCTTCCTTCCTTTTTGTTTTCTGTATCTCTATATCTGCTTCTCCTATGTCCCCAAATCATGGGCTTCTTTTTCCTTCTGGCTTTATTGCTAATATCTTACCTCTGTACTTTTGCATCCAATCACCTATGATTTTTACTCAAGGCATACTGGCTAAATTTCAATTCAATGTTCCCTTCCTCCTCTTCTTTCTGATTCCCCTGATTTCTCTATATCATCATTGGCTAGTTCTGGAGTGATGTGAGCTCTGGGGGACTGCAAATGCCCTCATCAGTCTCTGTCAAAAGAGAGAAAGGCTTCCAGGTATCTCTTCGAGGGAGACTTCCGAAGCAGGAGATGAAGGGAGCTGCAGTGCCACTAGTAATGACTAAATGGAAAATTATTGCTAAGAGCCCGAGTCGATTGCAAGATTTCAGCCAACAAAGGAAGGAAGAACTCTGCAGTACTTGCTGAAAAACAAGCCAAGTTCCTAAACTGGTCTGCAATTTTGGCAGCATGGGAATGAGAACACAAGATAGTCTTGGCCTCCAACCAGCAGAATGTAAACACCTCAAGGGTAGGGACTGTTCCTTTTTTTTGCGTTGTTTCCCCAGTGAATAAGGGAAGAAGGAGTGGATAGGAGGGTGACACGAAATCAGGACTACCTGGATTCAAATGTGCTTACAACTAGCTTTGATCGAGATCTTACTCTCCCAGTTCCCCAAGCAACTCTCTAAAACTATAAATTGAAAGATAATTGGCAATCTACACTGGTAGAAGATGTTTCCTCATTGGGAGGACTACTCTGTACTAGAGTTTACTTTATGATTGTCAATTCATTATATCTATATTATTGATCTCTCTCTTTCTGTTCTCTCTCTCTCTCTCTCTCTCTATATATATATATATACATATATATACACACACATACATACATATCTATAACTTGCTTGAACATAACCATTGGTCTCATCTCACTAGTTGCTCTTTAAGAGTAGGCACTGTTTTTTTTTTTTACCTTCCTTGCACCCCAAGCCAGTATCTGATATATAATAGGCATAAATATTTGTTGATTCACCATACAGATGAAATCACATCCAGCTCTTCAAAAAAACCCCAAAACAACAACAACAAAATCAATCCTAGTAGGTGCTTTGATGGAATTGAATGTGTCAAGGTTAGATAATAGGAGAACTAAGAGAAGATTACCAGTGGTAGGGGATTATAGGTTTAGGGAAAGGAGGAAGGGAAAAAATTAAGTGCTTTCTATGCACTTAATATTTTGCTAACTTATGGTAATACAAATACAAAATTGAAGAGAACACCTGTTCTCAAGTAGCTTACATTCTAATAAAGGAAACATTACAGAGAGTAAAATGGTGGACAAAGAGGAGCATTTTGATTTGGAAAATTACAGGGATGCTCAGTGGAGCTATTGATGAAGAGATTGATATACTCTTTAATGTATTTTTAGTGTCTTTTGTCTATTCAGTTTTTATTCTCCTTCCCAAAGCTCAAGGTTATTTTGAAGGAATCAGTGATAAGACTTGGTGATAGATAGGCAATCAGAGAATCATAGAATTTCCATTAATTCGTAAGTTCCTTAAGGTCAAGGACTGTATTTTGCCTCTTTTCATATTTCTTGCACTTAATATCTAGTAAGCACTTAATAAATGTTTATTGATTGAGCATTTATTTATTGATAGCATTTTAGAATTGGAAGAATCTTCAGGGGCTGTCTAGACTAACATTTAGCTGAACACATGTTGCCTTCACAAGTGGTTATCCAGCTTCTACTTGATGATCCCTAGTAATGGGAATACATTCTTATCTTTGCACCCAAGGTTGTCAATCTGTTCTACTTTTGGACAGCTTTAAGGGATAGGAAACTTTTCCTTACATCCACCATAAATCTGCCTCTTGGCAACTTTTACACTTTGTTCTCTGTTCTGCCCTCTGGGGCCAAGCAATACAAGTCTAGACTCAGTCTTTTAATATTTGAAGACAGCCTGAAAGTCTTCTCTAGGATAAAAATCCCCATTTCCTCCAACTAATTCTCCAACAGGGTCTTTTCATTCTGGGAGAAAAAGGAAGAGGAATATGAGTTTTCTATTGTGGGGAAGAGAAAAAATGGAGATGACACTGATAAAAATATGGAATTGAGTGATGGAATCTAGAATATCTCTGGAGTAGAATTAATGTCCTTTCCCCCCTCCAATTGATGTTTTCTTTTTTGTTTCAATTTTCCCACCTCTCTGCGCCTAACTCTGCTTTTGAAGCTTTGTCTTTATGATGCTTTCTGTCTCTTTCTCCTATTCCCAATAGCTGTTCATCTCTTAATTTCTCCTCTCTTTGATTTCTTTTGTTTCTTTAGTCCTTTCTGCTTTGGTCCTGTCTTTCTTGCCACCTTCATCAGTCTGTAGAGCCCTGAGTTTGTGTTGAGATCTGAGTAGTAGCTCATTTTGGGTTTCTTTTTTGACTGCTCTTTTCTCAACTGCTTTCCCTTCAGCTCATCTAGTTCATCTTCCTGCAGTCCAGTTATTGTTCAGGCAGTTATTGATGTCCTACTTTTTGTGATCCCATGGATGATAGCACTCTGGGCTTTCTGTCCTTCACTGTCTCTCAAAGTCTATGTAAATTCATGTTCATTGTTTCCAAGATACTGTCTATCCAATGATGATTCTTAAATGAGTCTTACACTAAATCCAATGTTCTTTCTACTGTACCCCTCTTATTTTATCTTAATTTTCATGGATGCCTTTTGATTTTGCATCACATTTGTTTCTAATTATGTTCTCCCCTAATCTATCTCTTGCAACAGAAAGTTTAAAAGAAAAATTTTTTAATAAAATCAACCAAGATATCAACTGTGTTTGTCAATATATTCGACATTCAGCATTCACATGCCCCTAACTCTACAATGAAGGGAGGAAGTACCTCTCTCATTTTAGGGAACAACTGAGCCACTAAGTGTCAGAGGCAGCTATCATTTACTTGACAAGTCATAGTGTACAGCCTTGGGACACCTCTTCTGTTATTGTCCTGAATTAAAAAAAATTTATCTTGTTTCTTGCTTGTCCTATTTCTCCAGTTAGAGTGTAAACCATTTGAGGACAGACAAGGGCCCTACCTGCCAAATCTTTGTATCCCTCATGGTGCTGTATATTTCTGAATGATTACTGCTTAGTTCAGTAGTGTCCTAGAGACCTGGATTTTAATTTTCATTCTGCTACCAAATAGTCCATAATTTGAGAGCTCAGTTTCCTCTCTGGAAAATGAGATGAGACTTTTTCTCTTTGGTCCCTAAAGAGAAGGACAATGGGTGGACATTACAGAGGAGCAGATTTAGACCTGATAGCTGGAACAATTCCTAACAATTAAGGTTATCTAACAGGGGAGTAAGCTTCCTCTCACAGGAGGTCTTTAAGCAGAGATTGGGTCAGTACTTGTCAGGGTGTTGTATAACAGGGATTCCTGTTTTGGTATAGATTGAACTAGATGGCCCCTGAGGTCTCTTCCAGCTAGCCAGCTAAGAGATTCCGAGATGTTTCTGTGATGTTAAAAATTGCCAGAGGGCTAATAAATCTGATATATTCATTCCTGCCAAACTCAGTTCTCTTATTCAATCCTCTTTGGATTTTGAGAAAGTCAGAGTCTGGGCATCTCAAGGGGAGGGCAGTATGATATACTGGAAAGAGCCCTGAACAAAGAATCAGAGTGATGTAACATTTAGTAATATACCTACCCCTCCTCCCAGAGCAATGGGGAGGGGAGGAGAATATTGACAAAAATAGGCAGAGTGATTGGTAACTCCAAAAGTATAAGTATAATACACCAAGTAAATATTACCAACCCTCCCGTGCCCTCTTATCTTGCTTACTCATGTCTCTGCTATTGCAAAGCAGGACCAAGCAGCTTGTTTATTTTGCAATAAAAAGGAATGAGAAGAGTGGGGATTGGAAAAGTTCACTTGAACAAACCTATAGTTCCAGGAAGGAATGGGTAGCTTCTGATTGGACTCTGCTTACAATGTGGCATATCCCAGGGTCCAGGCAAAGGGTTAGTACTTTGTCACAGGAATATAGCTACTCCCCCTATATCTTTTATTTCAATAAAATAAGTGGTAATTAGGTAAGGCCTCCAAGGCTGAGACTTGTCTCTTTCTCTTGAATCCATAAAAGAACAGTTACACAGAAAATCCAAGTTCTGGTTTTTGTACTAATTAGAGCAAATTTTTCAACCTCTCTGTTTTTCATCCTTAAAATGAAAGGCTTGGAGCCGATGGGATTCCTTCTAGCTCTGAATGTACAATATGTAATCTTGTCCAAACTCCTCACTGATGAGGAAACTGAGGTCCAAAAGGGAAAAAATGATTTGCCCTAAATCACATAGAGATTAAACAGCCGAACCAGATTGATCATTAATCTACCAGGCTGCTTCCAACTTTCATATTTTGAGTTTTTCCTATTTTCCCACAAATTCTAATCCTAGGTGAGGGGTAGTGGGAGGGAGAGGAGGAGGACATCTGGAGCACTCTGATTGGACAGGTGGTCGCCAGGCCCAGTTCTTTGAGGTGAACTGAATAAAGGGCTCCTTCAGTGAATTTGATTGCAAGGGCAGAGACTCATCAGCTCCCACTAAAGATAAGGAGGAACACCTTAGACAGACACCCTGGAAGCTGAGGCATTGCCTGAGACGAACAGAATGGTCCTTCTGCAAGTGATTGGCTTTGTTCAGATAAGATGTCAAAGCTACTGAGAACTAGAGATTGCCCACAATCTCTTCCCCAAGATTTGAGTTCATTCAACCTGTCTCTCTCCTCCCTCCCATATCTACTTTCTAATCTCTTCCAAGGGAAGGCAAATTAACCCTTTTCCAGAAAGGATTGATGCTCAAAGATGTCAAATGCTGGGAAAGACCAAAAATCACCTAGTTTTTTGAAATCATTGTTAGATCTTAAGAAGAAAGGGATTTAAAGAGACTGACATACAATTAGAAAAGGGCAATATTCCAGTTTGGGTGGTGGTGAGGGTGCGGTTAGGGTACACTTGCTAAAGCCTATAAAGTCAGGTTTTCCCTGCTTTTGTGATTATAGGTAGCTGTGAATTGGGGTGTGGGGGTGGTGAAGTGGAGGGAATGGAAGAAAATCAATTCAACCCAATAAGCATTTTTAAAAAATTGATATCTTTTGTTTTTACATCACTCTCATTTCTAAATAGATGGTTCTCCATTTCCCTACCTAGTGAACCATTCTCTTATAACAAAAAATAGGAAAGAAAGAGGGGGAAAAAGCAGTTTAGCAAACTAACCAATATATCAGCTGATTCTGACAGCCTACACAATATTCTACGCTGATAATTCCTCTGCAAAGAAGAAAGGGAATTGTATTTTCTTCAACCCTTCTCTGAGGCTAAGATTAGTCATTATACTTAGCTAGCATTCAGCTTCATTTAAAAAAAATTTCCATCTAAAATTTTAAAATGAATGTATGAAAAAGCATTTATTAAGTGATTATTATGTGCCAAGCACTGTGCTAAGTCTTGGAATTACAAAACAAAAAATGAGACAGTGCCTGTGCTCAAAGAACTCACATTCTAATCAGCATGGGATGGAAAGGAAGAACATTTATTTAGGGCTTAATCTGTGCTCAGCACTTGGTGATGGTGGGGAGGATAGCAAAAAAGAGTCTCTCCTTTTGGGTGCTCTGAATATGCCCTCACTCCTGCTCTCCATCCTTGAACTAAATATGTCAACTGCTCCCTGCTTCCCCTGAACATTTCTCTAATTAATTAATTAATTTCATTTTAAATTGAACATCCTGTAACTCTATCTTTATGTTACTGTATCTGTCTTAGACTGGGAGCTCAGGGTATAGGGAGATCGTTTGTGTCACCCTTTCTATGTAGCATCTAAGATAATGCTGTGAACAATTAGGCACATAAAGGAAAATTCAGTTTCAGGATGGAGAGCAAGTCCCAGTGGTTCTTGGGTTGCAATTGCAGTGAGATGGTGATTCTAAGAGGCTCAAAGGGTGTTGTGGAAGGGCAGATGATAAGGATTGGTATTCATTCTCATTGAAAAAAAATATAGTTTGTGACTAGTGGATTATCTAGGAGACACAAGTTATCATCTCAGCACCTTGAGGAGTACAAGTTGTGGGGTTCTGTACACAACTGTTGGGAAGGTGGGAGGGAGTCTCAAGGTTGAACCCATCTAGCTGGAAGGAAGAAAGGAGAAAGGGGAAAACAGTAGGAAGGATGAGGGGAAGAGTTCTGTCTGGGGCTTTCTGGGCTGGGCTTTCTGGCACTTGCTGGGATCTGGACAGTGGGTGGGGCAAAGAAGCGAAGTAGAAGAACTTGTAGTATTTGCTCCTGTAGATAATCTGTATATTATTTTCCTGGAACTGCTTATTTCATTTCTGCAACAGTTCATATGAATCTTCTTATGCTTTTTGGAAGTCTTTATATTTATTATTCCTTGTTACATAGTAATATTCCATTGGATTCATGTATCACAATTTATTTAGTCATTGTCCAATTTACTTAAAAAAAACCCAGTTCTTTACTATCACAAAAAATACAACTATAGTTTATTTTTTTGGATGCAGGTAGACCTTTTCTTTTTGTCTTTGATTTCCTTGCGGTATATGCCTAAGAATGGGATCCATGGGTCAAAGATATGGACATTTTAGTTATGGTTTTTTAATGATAATTTTAAATTGCTTTCTAGGATGATAGACTCAATTCACAGATCCAATCATTAGTGTGTCTGTCTTTCTGCAGTTTCTACATTATTTACAATTTTCATCTTTTTTCATCTTTACAAATTTGTTGTATATAAGGTGAAACTTCAAAACTATTTTGATATGCACTTAATTTTTTCTACTTTTACATAATGCTTTATTCAATTTGATCCCTACAACAACCTTGTGAAAGAGAAAGTATGATTACCTTTGTCCAGAGGAAAATGATATCCAGAAAACTTTTCAAGGTCACCAGAAGAGATAAGACATTAATATAAGCTTTTGACTTTTGAACCCAAGTTCAAGGTTCTTTCAACTAATCCAAACCAAATTTTTTGTAATCTATATTTTCTTAGGGTATAGATAACATTGTATTTCTCTTGTTGATGATTTGGAGAAATCTTTCCCATGCCAATCATGATTGTTAAAAATTTGCAATCCTTTTGATAACTTCTTCATATCTTTTGATGACATTTATTGAGAAATGGCTTTTGTTCTTAAATATTTGGATTATTTATCTTGTATGTCAAATGCTTGTCAAATAGATTCTACAACTTTCCTTAGCTTTGCTATATCAATTTTGTTCTTGCAGAAACATTTCCATTTCATGAACTCAAAATGATCTGCTTGATCTTTTGGAATTATCACAATCTCTTAGTTGGTTAATAAATTTCTGGGACACTAATGCATTGTTGGTGGAGTTGTGAATTGAACTAACCATTATGGAGAACAATTTGGAACTATGCCCAAAGGACTATAAAGCTGTGCCATTACTGGGTCTTTATCCCAAAGAGATCATAAAAGAGGGAAAAGGATCACATGTGCAAAAATATTTGTAGCAGCTCTTTTTGTGGTGGCAAAGAATTGGAAAGTAAGTGGATGCTCCTCAGTTGGGGAATGGCAGAATAAGTTACAGTATATGAAAATAATGGAATATTATTGTTCCATAAAAAATGATGAACAAGTTGATTTAAGAAAAGCCTGGAAAAACTTATATGAACTGGTGTTGAGTGAAGTGAGCAGAACCAGAAAAACATTGTACACAGCAACAGCAAGATTCTGTGATAATCAACCTAGCTCTTCTCAGCAATATGGTAATCCAAAGCAATTCCAATAAGCTTTGGACGGAAAATGCCACTTGTATCTAAAGAGAGAATTATGGAGACTGAATAAAGATTGAAGTATGCTATTTTCACTTTTTTTCTCTTCTGTTTTTTCCTTTCTTGTGGTTTGGCCCTTTTATTTTGGTTTTTCTCTTCCAACAAGAGTCATATGGAAATATGTAAAAAGTGAATTTCCATATATAATCTAAAAAAATTGAAAAAAAAAGCCTCCCAGTCAAAATGATGAAAAGTATCTGATCTGGTTCTTTTCTAGTTTCTTTTTTTTTCATAACCATTTTGAGCTGATTGTGGTATATGGTACAACATATTGCTCTAAACCTTGTTTCTTTCCAATTTTTCCTGAAGTTTTTCTCAAATAAGGAATTTTTCCCTATGCAATTTTTTATTTTGGGGTTTATTGATTTCAAATGTTTTAAATATATATTTTTTAAATTTAGTCTGTTCTACTGATTTACTTTTCTTTGACAGACTTGTATTAAGCACTCTAATAGCTCCTAGGAGTGCAAAAATAAAAATATTTTATTCCTTGTTTTGAAGGAAGTTGTATTTCTTGATAAGGGAGGTGTGTGTGTGTGTGTGTGTGTGTGTGTGTGTGTGTGTGTGTGTGTGTGTATAGCACCCTTTCAGGTTATCCTTCAATTCACATTTGAAGTTTTATGTTTGGGCCCCCTATGATAGCTCTCATCATAATTTCTTGGTTATCTGTGGGTCTGTAATCCTAAAGCTATAACTTATGATCTTACTTTTCATAGTTAGCTAGTAGACATGATTATCTTAAGACAATGACATTTATTAAGATAGTATAATAAGAATAGTAGCTAAAACATTATCTCCATAAATCTGGGGTATACTCTCCCACAGATTATACATAGTATTTCTAGATAGAGTGGATATCAATTTAGAAGTTATTGTTAGTGAGGTACACCTGTAGGGAAGACCTGTGGCCAGGTAATTCATGCATTAGCACTGCAGGGTCACAATGTTCTATCTTTTCTTATGGCATCCTCATGCTTATCCCTCCTAACCCTAATCCCTAACCCTCAATCCCTTGGTGCAATTTCTTTCTGATTACTCAGCTGAGTTCTTTATCTGGCTTCTCTTCTCAGCTCAGTTTTTGACTTACAGAGCTAATGTCCCCTTAAATCTATAGTAGATTCTATTGTCTGATGCCAGAGTTCACACTCCTTAGGGTTGTATCTAATACTTCTCTCACTTTCTCTCTATTCTATGAGTGAGTAGTTCAAATGCAAGATAATATGTCAGTGCATCTGAGGAAAGAGGGAAGAATCTTTTCATAACCTCTGATAGAGATTCAGATATCACAATCCATAAAACTGTTCTGAGCTTGACTTTGTGACTCTAGGGATGGCCAGACTATAGTATTGTCAATTTTTTGTCAGTCAGTGGCAAGCTGATATCTCAGCTCCACCAGAGAAGTGTCTTTACATTTCCTAAGGGGATGATCTTTGCCCTTAAAAAAACATTAAACATCTTGTGATCTCTGGCATCTGTCCCCTTCTGTAATTAAAACAATTGAGCTAGGGTGAGGATCAATTGTTTAGGGACATTCTATCCCTTTCCCCAGTAAGTAAATAAATAATATATACAGACTCATTTTATCATGGAGGTGGTGGTAGGGAAAAATTAACTGTTGGTGGGACCTAGAAAAGTTTCTTGTAGAAGGTTATTATTGAGTTGAGGGAGCTAGAAATCCCAAGAAATGGGTACATAAGAATAGTCTGGGAAAAGACTAGAGTTGGAATGTCACAGGCAGGGAATAGAAAGCAAGCCTGTCTGACTGAAATGGAGAGAGCATGAAGGGTTCATGATGTAACCTAGAAAAATTGTTGCTATGAGAGGGTAAATTAAGGGTGATGGGCCCGAATCAAGAAGAGTCTGAATTCTGATTTCCCTGGCACAGAGAGTTTTAGGGAAAATGTGTTAAAATCAAATCTTAATGTTCAAGATTCATAAAGTTGTAGGATGTAAAACAAACTCACACAAAGCATCAACATTTCTACATATTTCCAACAAAATCCAACGGGAAGAGATAAAAAACAAATTCCTTTTAAAATAACTACAGACAACATAAAATACGTCAGAGTCTACTTGCCAAGACAAATCCAAGAACTATATGGACACAATTACCAATTACTTTTCACACAAATAAAGACAGATGTAAACAACTGGAATTATATCAATTGCTCATAGGTAGGCAAAGTCAATATAACAAAAGTGACAATTCTATTTGTTAAATTACTTATTCATTGCCATACTAATAATCAAACTGCCAAAGACTATTTTATACAGGTAGAAAAAAATGGAAGAATAAAAGATCAAGAGACTTAATGAAAAAAATGGGAAAGAAGGTGGATCAAAAGTACTAGATTTCAAACTTTATTACAAAATAGTAATCATCAAAGCAATCTGATATTGTCAAGGAAATAGACTGATAGATAAGTGGACTAGATTGGGCACATAATACACAGTGGGAAATGATTATAGTTATCTATTTTTGATAAACTCAAATACTCTAGCATCTGGGATAAAAACTTGTCATCTGACCAGAATTGTTGAAAAAACCAGAAAGCAATTTGGAAGAAAGTAGGCACAGACCAACATCTCATACTATATAACAATATAAAGTAAAAAAGGAGATGTTATTTAGATATAAAGGGTGATATCATAAGTAAATTAGGGAAAAATGAAAAAAATGTACTAGTCAGATTTATGGATAAGAGAAGAGTTTATGACTAAATGAGAGAAAAAATCAGAGAAAGTAAAATGGATAGCTTTGATTACATGAAATTAAAAATCTTTTGTACAAATAAAACTAGTACAACCAAAGATTAGAAGGAAAACAGGAAACGGGGAAAAAATTTAGAGCTGTTTTCTTGGATAAAAGCCTCATTCTCAAATATGTAGGGAACTGAGCCAAATTTGTAAAAATAAGAGCCATTCTCCAGTTGGTAAATGGTCAAAGAATATAAGGAAGTTTTCACAAGAAATCAAAGCTATCAATAGTCACATTAAAAAATGTTCTAATTACTAATTATATGCAAATTAAAATAACTCTGAGGTACCACTTCACACCTATCATGTTGGCTAACATGACAGAAAAGGAAATGACAAATGGTGGAGAGTATGTGGAAAAATTAGGAAACTAATGAACTGTCAGTAGAGTCCATCTATTCTGGAGAACAATCTGGAGCTATGCCAAAATATTATAAAACAGTGTATGTACTCTTTTACCATTATTAGATCAGTGTCCTAAAGAGATCAAAGAATAGAGAGAAGGACCTCTTCGTATAAAGGTATTTATAGCAGGTCTTTGTGTGGTGGCAATGAATTGGAAATTGAGGGAATTCCCATCAATTGGATAAAGACTGAATAAGTTGCAGTAATATGATTGTAATGGAATACTATTGCAATATAAGAAATGATGATCCCAATGGTTTCAGAAAAACTTGGGAAGACTTATGTGAACTCATTCAAAGTGAAGTGAACAGAACCAGGAGAACTATTTTACACAATAATAGCAATATTGTAAGATCTAGTATGAAAAACTTTGTTACTCTGATCAAGATAATGATCCAAGGGGCAGATAGGTGGTCCAGTTTCTGGAATCAGAAAGACCTGAATTCAGTGGTCATCTCAGACATTTTCTAGCTGTGTCATTCTGGGCAAGTCACTTGACCCTGACTGCTTCCAAAAAAAGAAAAGAAAATGATCTAAGAGAAATCCAAAGGTGCCATGATGAAAATGCTATCCACCTGCAGAGAGAGAACTGATGGACTCTGAATGCAGATTGAAGCATACTTTAAAAACTTAATTTTTCTTATTTATTTGTTTTTGGTTTATATATTTTTTGCAATATGGCTAAAATATAGAAATATATTTTGCATGATTTTACATGTATAATCTATATTAAATTTCTTGCTTTTTCAAAGGGGGAAGGAGAGAATCTGAAA